>NC_092343.1:193810000-194410000 GCF_046630445.1 Rutidosis leptorrhynchoides
TACCCTTTATAAATGCTTTCCTAAAAAAAATTGCCCATGACGAGGCTCGAACCCATTATCTCCCACTCACCAATCAAACACCCAAACCATCCAATCCAAACTGTCTTTCCTGATTAAAACCCAACTCAATATATATTTAGCCTGTTATTAGTCTTGTGTCCAGTCCACTTAAACTCTAGTTTTCGGCCCAACCGAGAAAGTAGCCCAACAATACTCAAACCCAACTAGTAAGAAGGATGCTGTTATATTCTAAAAAAAAAATATGTTCTTTCTAGTATCGAACCCGTGACCACTTGAAGCCCGAAACCCCTCTTAACCACTCCTCTGTTGCCTCTTTTTCTGATTTACTACTAATCTGTAATCTTTTAACCCGAATCCTTCCTGACTCCTTCTTCTTCTTCCTTTAATTTTTAAAACCGTCTCAAAATCAAATTATGATAAGTACAACAAATATTTTGACTCATCAATCAATTATAAACAAGTAATTACTCAGAGTTTGTAAAAAAATATTAAAAATAAAAATAAAAATAAAAAACCGCTACTGGGTTACGGTTAAAAAAAAATTTGATTTTCGATTTTGATTGTGTTTTAGACAATTGTTATAACACAAAACTAACTTCAAATCGTTCCTAAAATCATTCTCTATCTTCAATTTATCTTGAATTGTAACAGAAAACACGAATTTGTTTGAAGAACATAAAATTTGAATTTTTAATTTCTAGCTTTGACTCAAAAATTCATCTTTGTTAAATCGAATTGGGATATGAAATTTAACACACACAATCACGACCAAAAGGAGAAAAGATCTACAATTCTACTTTTCTTTAATCTGACTCAAATCAAAATAAAGGTTAGATGGGTTCAGTTCATGAGACACCGAGAAGAGAATGAGAAAGAAAAAAAAATATAAAGAACCTTTTTCTTTTCTGATTAATTAATAGAAGTGAATACTAGTTGTGATTGGAACGATTAAATCCACACAAAAAAATCGAACAAGTCAATTGTGGGGTTGATGAATCCTGATCTGGTACACGGACATAATAGAAAGCAGAAACAACCAAATTTGATATATATATATATATATATATATATATATATATATATATATATATATATATATATATATATATATATATCCTACGCGTATAATCTGTTTTATATAATATAATTAATAAATATTAACATATTAATAATAATAGTAATAATAATACTAATTTATAATATTAATATTGTTTAATAAAAATAGGAAACACTAATAATAATAATAATAATAATGATAGAAATACTAATATTATAGATGATAAAAAAAATAGATTGTACTATATTCTAATAACTAAAATCTTGAAAATGATAATTATTTATAATAATAATATTTCTTAATAATAATAATATCTAATAACAAATAATAATAATACTAAACAACAATAATTTTATTTATAAAGTGATACACTTTTATTAGTACTAATAATATATTTTTCTTATAAAGATATTAATGATAAAAGTGATAATAATATTATGATAATATTAATAATAACAATAATAATAATACTAATATGAATAAGAATTATGATAAGGTAATAATAATAATGTTATATAAGAATGATAATTATATTATTATTAATGATAAATATTTTGATAGAGATAATAATAATATTTAGTAATAATACAAGTATTAATTAAGATACAACAAGTCACATGTAACGAATTTCATATTAGAAACAATAATATTAATAATACTGATGTTAATATTAATATTAATGTTGATAATACTAATGCATGTAATAATATTACTAACAATTCATATTATAACAGGTAACATATTATAATTTACGTATCATAATTATATCTATAATACATATTATATTTATATCTTTTATATGTAATCCAATATACATATCATGATAGTTATTTATAGAATTCATACATTTTTATGTGTAGCTTTATTTTAATAACCAATTTATTATTTTTTATATTATTTTTCATAATTAATCTTACGGATCTATTGTACTTTATTACTTATATTTAATCTACATAGTTTTATTTATTTGAATATATATATATATATATATATATATATATATATATATATATATATATATATATATATATATATATATATATTTATTTACAAACAATTATTCGTGAATCGTCAGAATTAGTCAAAGGGTAACTGAATATATGAAACATAGTCCCAAAATTTTCAAGACTCAACATTATAAACTTTGCTTATCGTGTTGAAAATCTAATATCGTATCGAGAGTTTGGTTTAAAATTAGTCGAAAATTTTCGGGTCACTACAGTACCTACCCGTTAAAGAAATTTCGTCCCGAAATTTGAGTGAGATGGTCATGGCTAACAATAAAAATGTTTTCATGACGAATATGAGTTGATAAATAGAGTTTTATCATCCTTGAGTAATATGGATAAAACAATTTGATTATTCGAAGAGCACGAGTGAAGTTATTCACAAAAGAATGAGATGAGAAATAAAGATTTGTTTTTAACTTTTGACGTAGTCAGGTTTGAATTTCGGAATTCAAGGGAAGAAAAAAAAATCTTGAATATCTATAAGATCTGATTCTTCGGGATTTATGAAAATTAAGATCTCTTTAATTAAATACGGTGACCTGCCCCGATTACTACGTCTGATATTTCCTTTATAAATTTACCTTTTCCGTTCCATTTGTTTTCACCACTTCTATACTCAATTCCCAAATTCAAAAGATTTATGAAAATGCATAACCCTGTTCTGATCCTTGTTCTTATTCTAACTATCGCAATGATCGTTCTTCTTTTCCAACTCCCATATGAAGAATCTGTTTATTTCTATTATGCTCTAGGGATTATTGTATTTATAATCCTCCCGTGTCTTTATATTGCTATACATACTGATATCCACGGTTTGTAATTTTGGTATTGTCATTAGGATTTATATTTCCCCTTATATTTCAATATCCCTATTTCTGTTTCATTATTATCCACAGTTAATACTCTCTCCTATTTGCTGCGATTTATACTCTACTTTCTATTTTGGAGCTTTGTCCCTCCGTTTCTTCTTCTTGCGATTGGGCATCTCTTGTAATGGTCCAGAATTCGCGAATATAAGTTTCAAAATGAACATTGTTAATGTTCTAAGAAGGGGATGTTAATGGCGCGATCTTGATTTGTTAAATTACCAGAATACCCTGGAAAAGACCGAATCATCAAGGAATATTTTCTTGATATTTTAGAGGTTTAAATAGAATACAAGAGTCGTGTAACATGGCACATGATGACGTTAGAGTCTGTGAATCATCACGTTTCATTAGAAACTCAGCATGACTTACTGTAATATAATCACGTTGATCAAGTGTCATTATATTATACTAACTCATGCATCAGTTCCCAACATTACTTCAATAACATTCATATTTTAACTCGAAAGTTTACAAAATATAGAAACTAACAGGTTCTATATGATGTAACACTGATAACACGAAGAGATTAATGATTTCAGATAAGAATAGTTATGAAAATATCTTCAGGAATATGGAGGACATTTATAATGAAAGATACGATGATATCTTGGAATTTCTAATATCGAAGGATGATGGAGACTATTGTCCGCAAGGGTTTAGAGTAAGGAGCAAGATATTCGCTAAAGACTTCAGCAGTCATTGAATCTTTTAGATTCTTTGAAGTCAACTTATTCTTTGTGATTTGTCCACGATTTCCTTCATAGTTTCGCATAATCCGCCTTTCGGTACTAAATTTTCTATCGAGCGTTCCCAACCTTTCATTCTTTATTATTAAACTTTTGGCTGTTGAGGTCGTTTACAGTTTTTGTTGCTTCATTCAACTTTTCAAAATTCAGAGCATTAATTTGCAGACTGGGTGCGTTTCAGAATTTCAAAATGGAAGATCATAGTTCTAAGAGATAAATGTTATATGGATACATATAACTGTTGATGTGGAGACGTTGCGAGGCTCACAATACAGATTTACTGATTCCCGGTAATTGGTATGGCAATTCTTGTTACAAGATGTGAATGAGTAAATGATGAGACTTCAATAGATAAATATAGTGATTTGTCGGAGGGATTTAAACCAAGGAGCGACGAGTTTGCTGGTACATCTGCTGGTAATATGGTGGAATATAAATGGTTCACTGGTAACAATAAAAGAGCATGCATATAAATCAAGGTGATAATAAGGTTGTTTCGAACGGAAAGTCGAAGTTGACTTGCTGGAGCTGTGACAAAATTGGCTAATTTGGAAAAGGTATTGAAAAGTTATTTTCGATAATAACAACGTAAAAGGAGTTAGCACAGATACGTGTCAAACATTTGTTCAGGTTCTGAGAGTTTTTTTTTTTTTTTTTGTTTTTTTTTCAGGTGCATAACTATATGCATTAATCTTTTCTTCCGTAGATGAAGTGCGGTTAGTTCAACCTCTCGATTGAGGTATTTTCAAGAATCATGAAAGGTTTGAACGCGGATTGTAATCGTCAAGATACCAATGAGGTTTAAGATGAAATCAAGTTGCAAACTTGAAGAATTGTTTAGTTTCATATGTTATAATCAATATTTTAATTCATTTTAATTGTCTAATGTTATTAGTCCACAGTCGATAGTCCACAGTTGACAGTTTAATAATTCATATATAGTTTAATATATAATATTCGAATTAATTAATACGTGTCGTGACCCGTATACGTCTCAGACTCGATCACAACTCAAAGTATATATATTATTATAGAATCAACCTCAACCCTGTATAGAGAACTCGATCATTACTGCATATAGAGTGTCTATGGTTTATTCCAAATAATATATATATATATATATATATATATATATATATATATATATATATATATATATATATATATATATATATATATATATATGCGTCGATATGATATGTCAAAACTTTGCATACGTGTCCCGATATTTAAAATGCGTAAAATAAATAACAGAAATTAAATGACGATAAATAAAATTGCGATAATTAAATTGCGATAAATAAACTGCGATAAATAAAATGTAATAGGAAATTAACAGTTAGCTAGGAACAGATAGCTAGAGTTTTGTTAGCGTGGTTTCTTAACAGAATTTCTCATAGTTAATTTGTTTGTTTCTAACAAATTTTATTTTGTCAAATGTTTTCTTTATTATGCCACTTGTTGGATTCTGATAAATCAAAATCCAAATATGAAATTGGATGAATATGGTTATTCTGCGATGAACAGATACGTATATCTGTAGATGTAAGTAGGATAGTAAATAACCATTGAATCAGATTTGAAGAATGTACAGTGTAACTTATTAATGTGAAATCTTAAATATTCCTAGGGTATTACCTACACGTTAAAATATTTTCACCATTAACAGTTTGTACGAAAGAATTTTTAATTACAATCTTTATGAAACAATATATATACATATATATTTTCTTCAGACGTAATCATGGATTTAATGAGTCAATGCGATATTAAACTCATTAGGTTTACGGCTAGAACTAGAGTACATAATATCTAAAACATTAGAGATTACGTAATCGCCATGAAGGACGAAGATAGTTTATGTAGAACGATTCGTAGAACGATGATTATGCTTGAGGTATAGATTGCGAGGTTGAGACGTGTGATGATGTTGTTGTTGTTGGTACTGGTTATGCTGCTGGTGCTGCTGATGGTGGTACTGTTGCTGTTGGTGCTACAAGTGTTGTTGGTGCTGAGGTTGGTGATGATGTTGGTGTAGTAAGTATAGCTTGTAAATCACGCACCATTCTTGTCAGGGTTTCTATCCTACCCTCAATCATTTCTATCCATCCACTCATCTGATTCGATAGATCTTGATTATCAATTCGAAGTTCCCTAACTTCTTCTAATATTCCCCTTCGATTGGTATTCGGAAGTAGAGGTTGAATATTTTCTGAGATTGCAGTAATGCGACCTTCGAGGTGGAAAACTTTAGCAAGAAGGGTGAATACAGTATTGCGCATAGGTTAACCGGTGAGTACATCGCTTTCTCCGATGTTAGGAGGTAAGTTTGGTTTGCGGTAGGGCTCGCCTTCTTCATTTCTCCATCGAGTAAGTAAGTCTCGGACCCACCCCCATCTCCTCCAGAAAGAAAAATAACTAAATGGTTGAGGCACTTCTGGTTCATTGACTTCGGAGTCTGCTTCAATATACATCTCGAAATCGCTTCCGGAACTAATGGAATCTAAGCTAGGTGTAGGATCCATCTCTCACGATCAGTTAAAGGGTTTTGATATGAAATGATTTTCGAATAACGAATGATATTCTAATTATATATAGAATATCTATACATACTTCCAAAGATCCCGTGAATTACGAAGAAAATTAAGGAAACGTGTCAGATAAAGTCTACAGTGACAGATACGCTAAGATATGGATTTTTTGTCTATACACTATTCATGCAATCAATGCAGTAAAATGTGTCTAGACTAAGAATGATAAACAAATGATTTCCGACTAGAAATGATAAGCAAAAATTTTTGACATGCAGACACGGTCGAAGTCCAGACTCATTATTGCATCTAAACAACTATCCGTTAGACACAATAATGCAAGACCTGGTTCACTAAGACCATCTCTCTGATACCAACTCTAACGACCCGTCCTAATCCATCCGGACGAATACATTACAATTGATTACATCGCGAGGTACTTGACCTCTATATGATACATTTTACAAACATTGCATTCATTTTTGAAAAGACAATCTTTCATTACATCGAAAGTTGACAGCATGCATACCATTTCATAATATATCCAACTATAATTGACTTAATAATAATCTTGATGAACTCGATGACTCGAATGCAATGTGTTTTGAAATATGTCATGAATGATTCCAAGTAATATCTCTAATATGAGCAAATGTACAGCGGAAGATTTCTTTCATACCTGAGAATAAACATGCTTTAAAGTGTCAACCAAAAGGTTGGTGAGTTCATTAGTTTAACATAACAATCATTTCAATATTTTAATAGACCACAAGATTTCATTTCCAATTCTCATAAATATACGTCCCATGCATAGAGACAAAATATCATTCATATGGATTGAACACCTGGTAATCGACATTAACAAGATGCATATAAGAATATCCCCATCATTCCGGGACACCCTTCGGATATGATATAAATTTCGAAGTACTAAAGCATCCGGTACTTTGGATAGGGTTTGTTAGGCCCAATAGATCTATCTTTAGGATTCGCGTCAATTAGGGTGTCTGTTCCCTAATTCTTAGATTACCAGACTTAATAAAAAAGGGCATATTCGATTTCGATAATTCAACCATATAATGTAGTTTCGATTACTTGTGTCTATTTCGTAAAACATTTATAAAAATTGCGCATGTATTCTCAGCCCAAAAATATAAAGGGTAAAAAGGCAAATGAAACTCACCTAATGTATTTTGTAGTAAAAATACATAGAACGACATTGAACAAGTATAGGGTTGGCCTTGGATTCACGAACCTATATCATTTGTATATTTATTAATATTCATAGTTGTAATTGAACACACACACACACACACACACACACACACATATATATATATATATATATATATATATATATATATATATATATATATATATATATATATATATATATATATATATATATATATTAGTTATATCATTTTCATGTTAGTAATATATATATATATATATATATATATATATATATATATATATATATATATATATATATATATATATATATATATATATTAAATTTTGTTATGTTGTATGTGTTAAATATATATATATATATATATATATATATATATATATTTAAGTATGTATTTAATTTTGTTTATCAAAACAGTAGTTCTAATTATACTAAGTTAATATTAGTAAAAATAATGATAATAACATTACTAATATACTTATGTTAACAATAACAATAATAGTAAAACTAATAATTACCAAAAATGATATTATTGCTAATATTAGTGAAAAATAGTAATAACGATACTTCTTAAAATGTTGTTAATAATGATAATATTAATGATTGTTAATAATATCAATGATGATAATAAAAATAATGATATTCCTTAATAATATTAGTATTAATTTTAATAGTTGCTATAATAATTGTGGTGATAATATAAAAGTTCTAATAATAATATTGATAGTTTTTAAATGATAACAAAATAACAATTTTAACAAGAATGATAATGATAATAAGAATAATAATACTAATCCTATTATTTCTATTATCATGTTAACAATAATTAATAATAATAATAATAATAATAACAATAATCATAATAATAATTATAATGATAATAGAAAGGAAATAAAAAATATATACCCTTTATAAATGCTTTCCTAAAAAAAATTGCCCATGACGAGGCTCGAACCCATGATCTCCCACTCACCAATCAAACACCCAAACCATCCAATCCAAACTGTCTTTCCTGATTAAAACTCAACTCAATATATATTTACCCTGTTATTAGTCTTGTATCCAGTCCACTTAAACTCTAGTTTTCGGCCCAACCGAGAAAGTAGCCAAACAATACTCAAACCCAACTAGTAAGAAGGATGCTGTTATATTCTTAAAAAAAAATATGTTCCCTCTAGTATCGAACCCGTGACCACTTGAAGCCCGAAACCCCTCTCAACCACTCCTCTGTTGCCTCTTTTTCTGATTTACTACTAATCTGTAATCTTTTAACCCGAATCCTTCCTGACTCCTTCCTCTTCTTCCTTTAATTTTTAAAACCGTCTCAAAATCAAATTATGATAAGTACAACAAATATTTTGACTCATCAATCAATTATAAACAAGTAATTACTCAGAGTTTGTAAAAAAAATATTAAAAAACAATAAAAAAATAAACCGCTGCTGGGTTACGGTTCAACAAAAAAAAATTGATTTTCGATTTTGATTGTGTTTTAGACAATTGTTATAACACAAAACTAACTTCAAATCGTTCCTAAAATCATTCTCTATCTTCAATTTATCTTGAATTGTAACAGAAAACACGAATTTGTTTGAAGAACATAAAATTTGACTTTTTATTTTCTAGCTTTGACTCGAAAATTCGTCTTTGTTAAATCGAATTGGGATATGAAATTTAACACACACAATCACGACCAAAAGGAGAAAAGATCTACAATTCTACTTTTCTTTAATCTGACTCAAATCAAAATAAAGGTTAGATGGGTTCAGTTCATGAGACACAGAGAAGAGAATGAGAAAGAAAAAAAAATATAAAGAACCTTTTTCTTTTTTGATTAATTAATAGAAGTGAATACTAGTTGTGATTGGAACGATTAAATCCACAAAAAAAATCGAACAAGTCAATTGTGGGGTTGATGAATCCTGATCTGGTACACGGACATAATAGAAAGCAGAAACAACCAAATCTGATAAAGATATATATATATATATATCCTACGCGTATAATCTGTTTTATATAATATAATTAATAAATATTTACATATTAATAATAATAGTAATAATAATACTAATTTATAATATTAATATTGTTTAATAAAAATAGGAAACACTAATAATAATAATAATAATAATAATAATAATAATAATAATAATAATAATAATAATAATAATAATAATAATAATAATAATAGAAATACTAATATTATAGATGATAAAAAAAATATATTGTACTATATTCTAATAACTAAAATCTTGAAAATGATAATTATTTATAATAATAATATTTCTTAATAATAATAATATCTAATAACAAATAATAATAATACTAAACAACAACAATTTTATTTATAAAATGATACACTTTTATTAGTACTAATAATATATTTTTCTTATAAAGATATTAATGATAAAAGTGATAATAATATTATGATAATATTAATAATAACAATAATAATAATACTAATATGAATAAGAATTATGATAAGGTAATAATAATAATGTTATATAAGAATGATAATTATATTATTATTAATGATAAATATTTTGATAGAGATAATAATAATATTTAATAATAATACAAGTATTAATTAAGATACAACAAGTCACATGTAACGAATTTCATATTAGAAACAATAATATTAATAATACTGATGTTAATATTAATATTAATATTAATGTTGATAATACTAATGCATGTAATAATATTACTAACAATTCGTATTATAACAGGTAACATATTATAATTTACGTATCATAATTATATCTATAATACATATTATATTTATATCTTTTATATGTAATCCAATATACATATCATAATAGTTATTTATAGAATTCATACATTTTTATGTGTAGCTTTATTTTAATAACCAATTTATTATTTTTTATATTATTTTTCATAATTAATCTTACGGATCTATTGTACTTTATTACTTATATTTAATCTACATAGTTTTATTTATTTGAATATATATATATATATATATATATATATATATATATATATATATATATATATATATATATATATATATATATATATATTTATATTTACAAATAATTGTTCGTGAATCGTCGGAATTAGTCAAAGGGTAACTGAATATATGAAACATAGTCCCAAAATTTTCAAGACTCAACATTATAAACTTTGTTTATCGTGTTGAAAATCTAATATCGTATCGAGAGTTTGGTTTAAAATTAGTCGAAAATTTCCGGGTCACTACATTAACAAGATGCATATATAAGAATATCCCCATCATTCCGGGACACCCTTCGGATATGATATAAATTTCGAAGTACTAAAGCATCCGGTACTTTGGATGAGGTTTGTTAGGCCCAATAGATCTATCTTTAGGATTCGCGTCAATTAGGGTGTCTGTTCCCTAATTCTTAGATTACCAGACTTAATAAAAAGGGGCATATTCGATTTTGATAATTTAACCATAGAATGTAGTTTCACGTACTTGTGTCTATTTTGTAAATCATTTATAAAACCTGCATGTATTCTCATCCCAAAAATATTAGATTTTAAAAGTGGGACTATAACTCACTTTCACAGATATTTCCTTCCTCGGAAATAAGACTTGGCCACGGATCGATTCACGAACCTATACAAATATGTACATATATATCAAAGTATGATCAAAATATAATTACAACCATTTTTATTATGTTTTAAAGATTTGAGTGTATTAAGTCAGCTGTCCTCGTTAGTAACCTACAACTAGTTGTCCACAGTTAGATGTACCGAAATAAATCGATATATATTATCTTGAATCAATCCACGACCCAGTGTATACACGTCTCAGGCTAGATCACAACTCAAAGTATATATATTTTTGGAATCAACCTCAACCCTGTATAGCTAACTCCAACATTACTGCATATAGAGTGTCTATGGTTGTTCCAAATAATATATATACATGGGTCGATATGATATGTCAAAACATTTGCATACCTGTCTATGGTATCCCAAGATTACATAATATATTAGAATACATGTATAATACAATATAAGTTAGCTAGGATATGATTTGTATAGATTTGTTAAACATTTCCCGTAGCTAAAAAGATCAAAAATATCCAATCTTGTTTTACCCATAACTTCTTCATTTTAAATCCGTTTTGAGTGAATCAAATTGCTATGGTTTCATATTGAACTCTAATTTAAGAATACAAACAGAAAAAGTATAGGTTTATAGTCGGAAATTTAATTTACATGTCAATTACTAAAGAGGTAGTCATTTTCGTCGAAAGAACGACATCATGATGACCCTTTTGAAAAACATACTTTCACTTTGAGTTTAACCAAGATTTTTGGATATAGTTTCATGTTCATATGAAAAATAATTTTCCCAGAAGAACAACTTTTAAATCAAAGTTTATCACAGTTTTTAATTATCCAAACCAAAACAGCCCCCGGTTTCACTACGACGGCGTATATCCGATTTATGGCGTTCATCGTGTTTCCAGGTTTTAAATCATTAAGTTAGCATATAATATAGATATAGAACATGTGTTTAGTTGATTTTAAAAGTCAAGTTATAAGGATTAACTTTTGTTTGCGAACAAGTTTAGAATTAACTAAACTATGTTCTAGTGATTACAAGTTTAAACCTTCGAATAAGATAGCTTTATATGTATGAATCGAATGATGTTATGAACATCATTACTAACTCAAATTTTTTGGATAAAACTACTGGAAATGAGAAAAATGGATCTAGCTTCAAAGGATCCTTGGATGGCTTGAAAGTTCTTGAAGCAGAATCATGACACGAAAACAGTTCAAGTAAGATTTTCACTCGAAATAAGATTGTGATAGTTGTAGAAATTGAATCAAAGTTTGAATATGAATATTACCTTGAATTAGAAAGATAAACTACTGTAAATAACAAAGGTTCCTTAATCTTAGATGATTACTTGGAATGGATTAGAAAGCTTGGAAGTAGACTTGCAAACTTGGAAGTATTCTTGATTTTTATGAAACTATACTTATGGAATTTATGAAGAACACTTAGAACTTGAAGATGGAACTTGAGAGAGATCAATTAGATGAAGAAAATTAAAGAATGAAAGTGTTTGTAGGTGTTTTTGGTCGTTGGTATATGGATTAGATATAAAGGATATGTAATTTTGTTTTCATGTAAATAAGTCATGAATGATTACTAATATTTTTGTAATTTTATGAGATATTTCATGCTAGTTTCCAAATGATGGTTCCCACATATGTTAGGTGACTCACATGGGCTGCTAAGAGCTGATCATTGGAGTGTATATATCAATATTACATACATCTAAAAGCTGTGTATTGTACGAGTACGAATACGGGTGCATACGAGTAGAATTGTTGATGAAACTGAACGAGGATGTAATTGTAAGCATTTTTGTTAAGTAGAAGTACTTTGATATGTGTTTTGAAGTCTTTTAAAAGTGTAAGAATACATATCAAATCACAACATGTATATACATTCTAATGGAGTCGTTAAATCTTCGTTAGTCGTTACATGTAAGTGTTGTTTTGAAACCTTTAAGTTAACGATCTCAATTAATGTTGTTAACCCGATGTTTATTATATCAAATGAGATATTAAATTATTATATTATCATGATATTATGATGTATGAATATCTCTTAATATGATATATACATTAAAATATCGTTACAACGATAATCGTTGCATATAAGTCTTGTTTCGTAATTCTTGAGTTAGTAGTCTTGTTTTTACATATGTAGTTCATTGTTAACACACTTAATGATATATTTAAATATCATTTTATCATGTTAAATATAGTGTATCAATATCTTAATATGATACATATGTATTTAGTAGACATTATCATAACGATAATCGTTATATATATCATTTCGAGTTTCTTAACTTAGTAATCTCATTTATTATGTATATCACACATTGTTAATATATTTAGTGAGATACTTACTCATCATAATCTTATGTCAACCATATATATATGTCTATATATACCACAACATGTAGTTTTTACAATTTTGTAACGTTCGTGAATCGCCGGTCAACTTGGGTGATCAATTGTCTATATGAAACTTATTTAATTTAAGCAAGTCTTAACAAGTTTGATTGCTTAACACGTTGGAAACATTTAGTAATGTAAATAACAATATCAATTAATATATATATAAACATGGAAAAGTTCGGGTCACTACAGGGTAGTCATTTCTTGTATTGAATAAATAGGGAGCTTGTGTCTTCATTTGTAAGTTGTTAAACATGAGATTTTTCAAGTCATTGAATCATCACTCTTCAAGTTTCATATGATTTAAGGTATAATCAAGATCAGGACGTGGTGATTGACCATTCGTAATGAATGGAAAACGATTATAGGGTCCTTTAAACTACAAAAAAGCTTCAATCTCCATTCTCATTGCACTCTAACCGAATTTGATAATAATTGATCAAATTTGGGATCAATCAGCAAGCACGTATTCTAAAATTCTTTCGAACTATTGCTTTTGTACTCCACGTTAATTTTGTAACTAGTCAAATAAATTAAATGCTGACAATTATATATGGATGAGAAATATTTATAGAAGGAACAGTTAGAGGAAGGACTTTTAATATTCCGACTAAAAGCTTTGATTTTCTTGCAAGAAAATGGTCAGGAAGAGAGCGAGAGTGAGAAGCTGGTGTCTTCAACAAAATTTATTGTGTTCTACAAAAAGAAGCTGAAGACGCATCAACATAGGATAATTTAAATATTCATTATTTATTCATTATTGATTATTCATTTAAGTATTCATTATTCATTATACATTCATTATTGATTATTCATTTATTATTCATTACAATGATCTCATGGACAAAAAGTAATGACATAATTAGCCCCACTAGCACAAGTAAAAGTGCTTGAACGATCATCATAAGCATAACTATAAGCCTTAGGACAAAGCCCCTTAAAAAACTTCGAATAATCAGTTGGAGGACACGTTTGAGGTGATCGAAAAGCTCCCCTGCAACAATATTGATTGGTGTTAAATGCTAAACATGCGCTTTTACATCCAATCGTTGCACCCGATCCATCTTTCACCGCAAGTCTAGATGGACATCTAGCGTTAATATTAGTCGAACAATGTGTTGATGCACAACCACCCGCTTGTGCAACGATAGAAATAGGTAGATTGAATCCATTAACATTACTAACATCGTAAAAGTCTTTTGAACCTGAACCTGATAAGGTGAATTTGGCAAGTGTTACGGGTGGGGCTCCACCAGAACAGTTGTATGGCGGAACTAGGATCATGTTTCACCGGGGACGAAGTTTTTATTAAAGGCGTTTAAATTACAAAAATTGCATAAATCTTCGTCAAAATATTAGCTAAAATGTACTGTACATAAACTTCTTTTATACCTTTATTTTTTTAACATTTAAAATAAAAAAAATATGTAAAAGTAAAAGGTAAAACTATAAAGTGAATAAAAGTATACTGATAATGATATTTATTAAACTATGTTTCTTTTTGTTTGTGGATTATTAATTAAATTGAAAAGAAGAGTATAATTTTTAAGCATCCTACTGAGTAATACGGGAGTACTTAAATATGTATTATTGTAATAAACCTTTAGTTATAAAAATTGTATGATTTGTACCAGGAAGTTAGTGTACATTTGAATAAAGGGAGTACTTTAATAAAAATAATACTCCGTAGATAAATAAAATTAGTGAATGGGACCCAAAATTCATATACACCGCATTTACTTCTTATAGTTAACAAAGTATGGTGGGGACCCATACATTGTCTTCCCCCACCTCCAACCTGCAATTTTCAACTCACCCTTAAACCCAAAATTAAAAGCTCGATTTCTTCAAAATATTTGATAGATTGGCCTTAAAAATCTTGATTCATTCAGTTGATCATACATATCTCCATAGAACCGGGTCTGATTTTGTGTAACGACCCAACTTTTTTGACTTGCTTTTATGCCTTGTGTTTTAGCGAAACTGCTTATTTATGCGTACTGTGCTACTTTATACTCTAGAATCTTTAATTACATGGTTTACTTTCATTTATATATTAAAATGTGCCTTAGAGTACGTAGGATACTTAACTTGTTCACCGGAAGCTTTTATGACCGTTAGTGTCACTTGACGTTTCGAATAAACTGCGAACCGCGCACACATTTAACTTTTGTCGTAATCGGAATACTATGACTACGAAATATTAATTACTATTTTATAATAATAATTACTTGGGTTTATGGATGCTTTATTATGCGTAGTAATTTAATTATGCTTACTAGTTAGTCTTGTTGGACTTTCCACCTTGTTGGACTTAAGCCCACCCTACTCTAGCTAGTAGCCCATTTATTTAGCCCACTTATTAATTACTAGTGACCCATTAATAAGTAAGACAAATGCCCATTTATTAGAGGGAACATGCTAGCATTTATGTCAAGTATTATCCTTAATGTTGCATGGGATCCTAACATAAGCACCAACTTTAGACAACCATTAACCAAAAAGCAACTTTTTGTCCCCCTTTGTCCCCCCTAAAAATCATGGCCATGAGGCCTCCCTCCTGCCCTCATTTGCCTATAAATACTAAGTCATTCCATCCATTTAACATTTGCTCTCATTTGTATTTTCACACACACTTACTCTCTTATTTCCTTTCTAGTCTTTCTCACTCTAAAACTTGTAAGTTTTTAATTTTTATTCTTCTTCTTCTCCTTTCCTTCTCGTGTTCATCATCATCCATAGAGGATCAAGCTTTTTAGCTTTGATCTTGATTACATCTTGTAGATTCAAGCATGAATCCTTCAAGAGCATGGAAGATTCAAGCTTTTTAGCTTTGAATCTTCACCAACTTTGTAGATCTAAAACTTTTTAACTTTAATCTTGTTATTTTGTTATAAAGATTCAAACTTGTGTTTGTAATCTTCATGTAACTTAAAGATCCAAGCTTTAGGCTTCAAGATCTTCAAGAACAATCAAGATGCAAGCTTTCTAGCTTGAATCTTCATATCTTTTGTTAGATCTAAGTTTTCTAACTTATGATCTCATTATTTTGATATAAAGATCAAAACTTGTGTTTATGATCTTCATATAACTTAAAGATCCAAGCTTTATGCTTCAAGATCTTCAAGAACACTAAAGGTTCAAGCTTTCTAGCTTTGTGACCTTAAAACTTGTGTGAAAGGGATCCAAGCTCTCTAGCTTAGGGTTCCATTACTTCATTTGACTTAGATTATGTTCATACTTGTTTGATTGATGTAAAGTTTGTAGCTTTAGTTGTAAATGTAACTTGTAATTGTGTTAAGACTAAGGATATGATGTAACCTTGGTTCATCATCCATCTAAGACTCTTAAATGAGTTGTGTTCTTTCTTGGTCTTAACATATTGTGTGTTGATGGTAGAATCTTAGTCAAGGTGATGCTAACCCATCAACGAGTTGTACACTTGAAGCTACAAGCATCAAGGATGAGAACCGTGATGAGCATCAAGTACTAAGAACCCCACCGGAGCACCTTACCTACTGTTTTTCGTATCTGATTAGACCACTTGTGTAAGACCCCAATATTTATGGCACACAAAGTTTTAAACGATGTACGTATAGTGGATGAAGCATAGGGTAAAAGTTAAAAGGTCAGAATCTGCCCAGACATGGGTGCGCGCCGCGCACCATAAGGTGTGCGCGCCGCGCACATGCCAGCGACAGAATTCTGCCTTTTTCTATTTTAAGTTTAATGAAGGGCTTTTTGGTCTTTTCACTTGAGGCTGGATCTCAGGCCTTATCAGCTGGTTTGGATCCACTTTTGGATCATTTTCACATCCATTCATCACTCTCAAGTATCTTAGAGAGAGGGAGAATTCTAGTGAGAGAATTGGGGTTTTGGAGAGGAAGGAACTTGAATTGATCAAAGTCTCGGGTTTTAAAGTTGTTCACCTCGTTCCTAGCTTCATTTTGGTTGTTGTGGTAAGTTCTAACTCCGAATTTCATTGTTTGATTTTGATATTCAAGTTAGGGTTTGAACTTAAATTGTTGATAAACCCATTTAAACTCATGAAGTGAGTTTAGTGTTGCTTGTAATCGGGTTTATTGTTATTGTTGGTGGATTTTGGGTTGGTGAACAAATTGGTTATGATTAGGACATGTAATTGGGTTTAATCACTAGGTTTAGTGATATTGGAAGTATTGGAACCCTTTTTGTGTGTTTGAAAGACTAATTTTAGAATTGAGTCAAAATTAGAGTTTTTGGGTAATTTTGAGATTGATAAGTGTTTAAAACTTAAGATTGGGTTCATTGGCATATTAGAACCATGTTCACTTGTGATTAGTGATTATTGGTTAGTTTGGACGCGTTTTGTATTTGTTAGTGCAATTGGTCGAATTTGCACTAAGTGTCGAATTGAGTTGGTTGTAAATCCACTCTAAGTGTGTTATTGTAATTGTGATAATGGAATAGGTACTTTCCATTGACGAGTTGCGGATTTCTTGGAAGCATTCATCAAGGCGACAAGGTGAGTGTTAATATCCTATATACACATGTATGTGTAGGATGGGTGCGGGTTGGGTGAAGTGGTTCTCGGTTATAGAGCTCACTTCACATATAGGTGGTTTTGATGGGCTTGTGTATAAGGTTCAATTGGCACGGTTGTGCGTTTTGGTTGTCGGTCTCGGTATTTGGTTTAGCAGTTAACCTCAGACGTATATATATATATATATATATATATATATATATATATATATATATATATATATATATATATATATATATATATATATAGTATTGTCGTGATGTAGCTAACCCTCAGGGTGTAGTTTCTTGGCGTTGTTTACATCGTCGTTGATGAACTTATGTTGTTGATGTATTTTAGCTTGTTGCTTAGTGATCGTACGGTATGCTTAGATTAGCTTGCCTTTATGCTTGGATGCTCCGGTATGCGCTATTTGATTATTATTGTGGCTTGCCCATTTTATGTATATATATGTATGTAGTATATTTTCACTCACTAAGCGTTAGCTTACCCTCTCGTTGTTGACATTTTTATAGATTGCATGGATGCGGCGGCTCAGTTAAGCGTGGGAACTAGTGGACTCGCGTAGTTGCTTTAGAAGGCTTGATTTTGGATTTGATTAGGATTGGGTAGCGTATCCCCAATCGCCATGCTCGGCTTTATTTTGTGTTAAAAATCATGTGGTTGAAAACTTGTAGTTTGTACGAAAGTCGTAAAACGACCGATGTGGGCCCGGTCTCGTATAACTCATTTTATTATTGGAACGTGTTAGTTTTAACTAATGTAAATTGTTGTGAAGAGCGTTTGGTCAAAAGGTGTCGGGAAGCAAGAGATCTTTTTGCAAAAATTGGAAAAAGTGGACAGCGGGCTGCCAGGCCCTGTGCGCGCCGCGCACAGGTGTGGGTGCGCGCCGCACACCCCATCTGGACAGCTCAGTTTTAATTTTTTTTTATGCTGCATTTTTGGTCGGTTAACGGGTTGGTTTGTTACAAGTGGTATGAGAGCATGGTCTAAGGGATTTAGGTGACTTGAGATAGGTGCCTAGACTTAGACTTTTGTGTGTACTTATTTGTTGCGGGACTTGTAGGAGTACGGGTCGGAACGGGTTGTAGTTAGTGCCTTGCTTATAGGTGGACTAACGTTTATATTAGTAATGCGGATATTATTAATATATTATTGTGTTGTGATAATAATTCTCGCGTGTGCTTATATCGCTTAGAATTTTGTTTTTGTTTGGTTATATCATCAAGCGAGGCGGTCGTTGTACTAACGAGTTGATACGGCGTGTGTGCGTAATAAGGACTTGCAAACCTTATTACGGGTGCAAATCGTGTCTAACGAGCGATGTACGACGAATGTTGAGCAAGATGGGGCGGTGTTGTGCATGTGGTTTTATACATTCGTGATCTAATCGCTTTTCATTCCTTAGAATGGCGACGGGAAACGGGATCGAGACGAATGATTTGGAGTTTAACGCTAGAGTTGCGGCCGCCGTTACGGAGAAAATGGGTGCGTTGGAAGAAAGAATGGATAGGAGGTATTCCGAATTTCGGAGTAGCAGTGAAATGGAGCGTTGTCTTAAGGGCTTCATGAGGACTAAACCTCCGATGTACGATGGGAAACTGGATCTCTTGGTAAGCACCACTTGGATCTCTGATGTCGAAGGGTGTTTTCGCATGATTGAATGTCCTCCCGAGAAGAGGACAAGGCTCGCTACTAGCTTGTTGCGGGGTAGAGCGAAGGATTGGTTGGATGGTAAGATTGATCTTGTCGGTGGTGAACTGTTTATGGTGTTATCATGGGACGAGTTTAAGAGGGAATTCTTTGAGGAGTTCCGGACTTTAGCTGATTTGTCGGAAATGCGGAATGAGTTACGAAATTTGCAACAAGGATCAATGGACTTGAATACTCTAAAGACGACCTTTATGTCGAAGGCTCATTTTTGCCCGGAGTATATTGGGAATGATCGGATGTTGATGGAAGATTTCTATCGGACTTTGAATGATGATTTGCAGGGCAAAATTAGCATTGGCCAAGTGAACTCGTTTACAGAGTTATTCAACATGGCTAGGGGTTTCGAATCACATTCGCGATCGAAAGCTAGGGAGCTTTCAAGTAAGAGAAGGGTTGATTTGTATGGTGCTCCAAGTCAGAAAACTAAGGGCGCAAGTGCGAGTATGGGTAATGTGGAGAAAGGTTCGACGAGTTCTCGTGCGCTGAGATGTTTCAATTGTGGTGTTAGGGGCCACAAGTTGTGGGAATGCATAATGCCGAAGAGTGATGACGGAATGTGCTACTATTGTCATAAAGAGGGACATCGCAAGCCGGATTGTCCCAAGTTGGCGGCGGCGAATGCCGCAAGGAGACGTTGAGGTACGTTTCATTTTAATAAATATGCCCTTTGAATATTTATTTATGTGTCGATGCGTTCGGGTTTGTGGGTTGCATAGTGTTTTGCATGTTATTGTTATGGGTGACGTTCCTAATGGAAGTACCCTATGGTGACGTTTTGATTAATGGGTGAAGGGCGTAAGACTTGGTGTAACCAAGCATTCCTTAGTATTGAGAAATGTTCTACCAAGCCTTGGGAATGGGCTTTGGTGTTCGAATGTTAGAGCGTGTTCGCTCTCGTATTGAAGTTGATGAACCATGAGGTTCGACGGGTGGGATGAAACCCGAGAAATCGAGTGTTTTGGATCTCGATATATGTTGGTAAAGGAGTCTACGTGACGCGACATTAGGTTCCTCTTTTATACCTACTAGCGTGGTGTTCGACTCCGATTATGTTGCGGTTACATCGTACTTAGGGTACCGAAGTGAAACCCTTAGTTACATGAGTGACTGGGTGAAGTTTGACAAGCTATAGCAATTGGATGATTGCGAGTGTTAAGGATTGGTTGAAATCCTTCGTGTGCCGAAGATTGGAGCTAGATGTAGTGATGGGTCATGTGAACCTAATTGTTGATAAAGTCTACCTTTAGTAGCATTGTACGGTTGTACGAGATGCGGTTATGGAACGTAGTTCCAACTGGGGGAGTTGCTCTCCCTCACGAGGAAGTTATAGTGTGAGATTGCGGATGATGCTTTTGATAGATCCGGAATTTGTGTCTGGACCTATTTTGTTCGATTTGTAGACTAGTACAATTTTGGTTAAATTGTACTTATGATTTTGGATTCGAAATTATCACCGGGGTGGTAAGGTGGTGAATCTCGTTGGGAGATAATGGGCGTGTTCGACGAGCAAGGTGAAATCCTTCGGTTAAGGGATGTGCGTGGTGGATTATCTTATAGAGAATTATTATTTTGTGCCTATGTTCGATATAGGTGGTTCTTGCTCGATTGTGTGGATGGTTAGTGGTATCCGTTAAGGTTCACTATAGTGTAGCAGAGCGCGTTGTTACACTACTCATTGTTTGAGGCCAAAAGTGCGTATGTGATTGATGAAGCATGACCTTCGGGGTCCGCTAACTTCATCATGAGATCGTTGATTGGTGAAGCATGACTTTCGGGGTCCGCTGACTTCATCATGAGATCGTTGATTGGTGAAGCATGACTTTCGGGGTCTGCTGACTTCATCATGAGATCGTTGATTGGTGAAGCATGACTTTCGAGGTCCGCTGACTTCATCATGAGATCGTTGATTGGTAAAGCATGACTTTCGGGGTCCGCTGACTTCATCATGAGATCGTTGATTGGTGAAGCATGACTTTCGGGGTCCGCTGACTTCATCATGAGATCGTTGATTGGTGAAGCATGACTTTCGGGGTCCGCTGACTTCCTCATGGGATCGTTGATTGGTGAAGCATGACCTTCGGGGTCCGCTGACTTCATCATGAGATCGTTGATTGGCGAAGCATGACCTTCGTGCTCCGCTAACTTCATCATGGAGTAGTGAAATATCGGTGAAGCATGACCGTTGATGGGGTCCGCTGACCTCATCCGGTGTTGAGTGATCTATCGGTTGTTTTATACACCGATGGTGGGATCGTGAGGACCGTGTTGCGTGATTAGTGATGCGATAGCCGTGTTCTGTTCACATGTTGTTACGGGTGTGACAATAGTCGATTTTGTACACCTTAGGATTAGCGTTGCCATAGTCGTTTTGGGCGCTTTTAGTTTTAGCCGTTGCTTATGATGTTAGGATAGTGGCGTATTGGTTGTATTGTGCACTACAAAGGATGTTTAGTGGTAAGTGTAATCCGTAAGGATTCATGTGGTTCGATCTTCAACGTTCGGATTGTCGACTTTAGGTTGAGACTTGGTTGCTTTTAGCATTGTACTCGGTAAGGGTACGCTAAGGGATTGATATCTCGGTAAGAGATTGATTGAGTTTTTCCCGATGTAAGGGATTGAGCAAGTTTTAAATGCTCGGATTTGCGGATTTGTTAAATCACGGATGACGATTTAGTGTTAAGGGCGGTCCATTGGGGAGGTCTGCCTAGAGAAATTGGAAGGAAACATGATGTTTCCGCGAATGTAAGCGATTGTTGTAGTTTTTGAATATCGTGTGCATTGCATGTCTCGAAATGCGTGCACGTGTGTAATTGGTAAGTGGTTTAATTTTCGAGTTTATGATAATTGTGGTAGAGGTCGGTTTAGAACGTATGCTTGAGGACCGTGGAATGTGGTCCGTTTGGTTAAGTGATGAGGATCACGAGGACGTGATCGATTCTAAGTGGGGGAGAGTTGTAAGACCCCAATATTTATGGCACACAGAGTTTTAAACGATGTACGTATAGTGGATGAAGCTTAATGTAAAAGTTAAAAAGGTCAGAATCTGCCCAGACATGGGTGCGCGCCGCGCACCATAAGGTGTGCGCGCCGCGCACATGCCAGCGACAGAATTCTGCCTTTTTCTATTTTAATTTAATGAAGGGCTTTTTGGTCTTTTCACTTGAGGCCGGATCTCAGGCCTTATCAGCTGGTTTGGATCCACTTTTGGATCATTTTCACATCCATTCATCACTCTCAAGTATCTTAGAGAGAGAGGGAGAATTCTAGTGAGAGAATTGGGGTTTTGGAGAGGAAGGAACTTGAATTGATCAAAGTCTCGGGTTTTAAAGTTGTTCACCTCATTCCTAGCTTCGTTTTGGTTGTTGTGGTAAGTTCTAACTACGAATTTCATTGTTTGATTTTGATATTCAAGTTAGGGTTTGAACTTAAATTGTTGATAAACCCATTTAAACTCATGAAGTGAGTTTAGTGTTGCTTATAATCGGGTTTATTGTTATTGTTGGTGGATTTTGGGTTGGTGAACAAATTGGTTATGATTAGGACTTGTAATTGGGTTTAATCACTAGGTTTAGTGATATTGAAAGTATTGGAACCCTTTTTGTGTGTTTGAAAGACTAATTTTGGAATTGAGTCAAAATTAGGGTTTTTGGGTGATTTTGAGATTGATAAGTGTTTAACACTTAAGATTGGGTTCATTGGCATATTAGAACAATGTTCACTTGTGATTAGTGATTATTGGTTAGTTTGGACGCGTTTTGTGTTTGTTAGTGCAATTGGTCGAATTTGCACTAAGTGTCGAATTGAGTTGGTTGTAAATCCACTCTAAGTGTGTTATTGTAATTTTGATAATGGAATAGGTACTTTCCATTGACGAGTTGCGGATTTCTTGGAAGCATTCATCAAGGCAACAAGGTGAGTGTTAATATCCTATATGCACATGTATTTGTAGGATGGGTGCAGGTCGGGTGAAGTGGTTCTCGGTTATAGAGCTCACTTCACATATAGGTGGTTTTGATGGGCTTGTGTATAAGGTTCAATTGGCACGGTTGTGCGTTTTGGTTGTCGGTCTCGTTATTTGGTTTAGGAGTTAACCTCGGACGTATATATATTGTTTTATATATATATATATATATATATATATATATATATATATATATATATATATATATATATATATATATATATATATATGTCATAACCCGACCTTAACCATAAGGACGAATACAATAACATATGATTTCATCGCGAGGTATTGACCTCTATATGCGACATTTTTCAAAAACTGCATTCGTTTTTACAATACAAACCATAGCTTTTATTACAAATACAAGGTTTAAACAACTTAATAATGATTATCGTTTAGCGATAATCTTATACTTACAAACTTTACATGTGATAATAACAATACGACCTCCAACATATTTTACATTACAAATCCTCCGATATGCAGTTTTATTTTTGACACAAATATGCATACTCAAGATCTTGCTTAAATTCAACATGTTGCAGCGGAAGCTTTTAGTTATCACCTGAGAATAAACATGCTTAAAACGTCAACATAAAGTTGGTGAGATATAGGTTTAATGCCGGCAGCGTTATGAATATAGACCACAAGATTTCATATATAAACGTTTTAATAAAAATATTCTAAGTTGTTGAGCACTTGATAACCATACTTAACATTTAATCAACGTCGCATATTCCCTTTATTATGAAATCTTACTACACCGTACCAAGTGTAGTCACCGAAACGAAGTACTGTGCAACCGTTGAATACTGGTCGTCCAGTCCGGTTGGGGTTGTCAGGCCCGATAGATCTATCAACAGGATTCGCGTTTACAATACCTCATGTAAATAGTAGTTACCAAGTTACAGGGAAGTATGCCAGTGGTACAACTCAACGTAGAATATATATTTTTAATCACTTGTGTCCATAACGTAAATCATAAAATGCATGTATTCTCATCCCGAAATATTTAGAGTTTAAAAGTGGGACTATATACTCACTTTTGTCTTGAAGGTATTTAACTCGACTTGGTCTCCGATAGATATCACGAACCTAACCATATGTATAATATATCAACATATTTTCTTTTCAAGTAATCGTTACATATATATATATATATATATATATATATATATATATATATATATATATATATATATATATATATATATATATATATATATATATATATATATATATATATATATATATATATATATTTTAATACTTTTAATATTTTCTTAGTCCGTAGTTAGCAGTCCGATGTTAGTGGTCCACAATTAGTTGCTTAAATAAAATAAATAAAGACCCCATCGTATTCGTATTGATCAGAATTAATCTTGACCCATGGTACCATGTTGTCAAATGACGTGTTGCGTACATAAAGTACCGTGTTGTCAAATGACGTGTTGCGTACAATCATGAGGTCTTATGATTAATCTTCTCGTGTTGTTTACGGGTGGTCCTGAAATATATAAAATCAAATCATAAGTAAATATATATTAAATATTATGTTAATTAGCCAAGATATGATTAATCCGATTTTGTCATAATATGATATATTACAGGTCTTGAAGTGTTTTTAAAAATCAAATTAGAAGGATCTATTTAGTTTGCGAACAAGTTTGAAATCACTCAAACTACGTTCTTGCTGTTAAAATTTTATAACACAAAATAAGATAGCTATATAAATATGAATCGAATAAGGTTATGAATAAGGTCACTACCTCAAATTACTTGGACAAAGCTACTGGAAAAGGTAAGAAAAATCTTGGAATCAAAAGAGTGGTGGAGTGGGATTGAAAGATTGGAAGTAATCTCCTTGAAATCGGATGACTATATTGATACGTTCTTGAGTAGGTAAATGAAGAGATATTAGGGAGTGAATTAACTTGAAAGAAAATTGGAAATGAAATTGTATGTGTGTGTGTGTGCAAAATAGCATGATTATGGGATGGATATATAGGAGATTTAGTTTGTTTTCTTGCACAAAAGTCACACATGAGGTTAAATGGCTGGTTCCCACATGTAACATCATGTCTAGTGGCTGATCATTGAAGTTTATTGTTGGTATATACCAATAGTAAATATGTATAGAAGCTGGGTATGATACGGTTATATATACCCTAGATATACTTGTAGAAATTTTGAGGAATCGGAACGAGAATTCAAATATGGACGGGTTTATAACTGTAAAAGAGGCTCAAAACTGGGCTTTTATTTTTGGGTCAAACCGGGCCAAAATAAAATTTTAAGACATTTTTAATAAAGCAATGTTAGCCCAAAAAAAAATTTCCAAGCTGACTTGGCAGCTCGACCCCAGCCAGGGGCTCTGTCCCTTGGACCCCGCCAGGGGTTGCCACCCCTTGGACCCCGCTTATCGGGGGCGCTGCCCCCGAACCCCCGTCATAATCAAGATAAGTTCAAACAAGTGTGCACTCCACACTTCCCCAAACTTGTTCGATATTTATCAAGATTATTTTGGTTACAAATTAATCCCATTACACTTAAATCATATTGGTGACATAGATCACCAACACATTATATATTGTAAGTATATATGTCAAAGAATGTTACATATAGTTATCGTTTTGAAAACTTAAGTTAGTGGTCTCAAAGTATACTTATAACTCATTGTTGTTAGTTCACAATGAAATGTTAAACCATCCTTAAATCTTGTTAAATATGTATAGATATGTACATATACATAATCGTATAATTATCGTGTGTTATATAGTTCGTGATATCATCGGTCAAATTGGACGGTCAAACGTTGTGTGAAACTCTTTTCAAAAACATAAGTCTCAACAGTTTGGATTGCTTATCATGTTGGTAAGGTTTATTTTATGTAAATATTAATCTCATAAGTATAAAACGATCGGAAAAATCTGGGTCGTTACAGTACCTACCCGTTAAATAAATTTCGTCCCGAAATTTTAAAGTTGTACCTATTTTGCGTTGTCCGGAAACAAATGTGGATACTTTTGTTTCATCTGATCCTCTCGTTCCCAAGTAAACTTGGGACCCCTTCGAGCATTCCAACGAACCTTAACGATTGGTATGTTGCTCTGCTTGAGCCGTTTAACTTCACGATCCATGATTTCGACTGGTTCTTCTATGAATTGTAGTTTCTCATCGACTTGGATTTCTTCAAGAGGAATGGTGAGATCTTCCTTTGCAAGACATTTCTTGAGGTTTGAGACGTGAAATGAATTATGTACCCCGGTGAGTTGTTGTGGTAACTCGAGTCGATAAGCTACCGGTCCGATGCGTTCGATGATCTTGAACGGGCCTACATACCTTGGGTTCAGTTTACCCCTTTTTCCAAAACGTATTACACCTTTCCAAGGTGACACCTTTAGCATAACCATGTCACCGATCTGAAACTCTAATGGTTTCCTTCGGACATCGGCGTAGCCCTTTTGGCGACTACGGGCTGTTTTCAATCTCTCCTTGATTTGCACTATCTTCTCAGTAGTTTCATGGACGATCTCGGGACCAGTTAATTGTTGATCTCCTACTTCATTCCAACAGATAGGGGATCTACACTTCCTTCCATACAGTGCTTCGAATGGTGCAGCTTTAATGCTCGCATGATAACTATTATTATACGAGAATTCTGCTAGTGGTAGATATTTATCCCATCCATTTCCAAAATCGATCACACATGCCCTGAGCATGTCTTCAAGAGTCTGAATTGTTCTTTCACTCTGCCCGTCAGTTTGCGGATGGTATGCGGTGCTCATATCCAAACGGGTTCCCAGGGCCTCCTGTAGTGATTGCCAAAACTTTGATGTAAATCTACTATCACGATCGGATATAATGGAAATAGGTATTCCATGCATTGAAACAATTTCCTTTATGTATAATCGTAATAGTTTCTCCATTCTATCCGTTTCCTTTATAGGCAAGAAATGTGCAGATTTGGTGAGACGATCAACTATTACCCAAATGGTGTCATAACCCCAGGCAGTCTTAGGTAACTTTGTGATGAAATCCATGGTAATACCATCCCATTTCCATTCTGGGATTTCTGGTTGTTGAAGTAACCCTGACGGCTTCTGATGTTCTGCTTTGACTTTGGAACAAGTTAAACATTCCCCAACATATGTTGCAACATCTGTCTTTAAATTAGGCCACCAATAATGCGTCTTAAGATCTTGATACATCTTTCCAACTCCAGGATGTATCGAGTATCTTGTCTTATGTGCCTTATTCAATATCAACTTCCTTAATCCACCCAACTTCGGTACCCAAATACGGTTTGCAAAATATCGAATTCCGTCTTCCCGCATAACGAGTTGCTTCTCATACTTCTTCATTATTTCATTTCCTATGTTTTCTTTAGTAAGAGCTTCTCGTTGAGCCTCTTTGATTTGTGAGTTGAGATTCATGCGAATTTTTATGTTCATTGCTCGTACTCGAATTGGTTCCCGTTCCTTTCTGCTTAGAGCGTCGGCTACTACATTCGCTTTCCCGGGATGATACCGAATCTCACAATCATAGTCATTTATCAGCTCGACCCACCTACGTTGCCTCATGTTCAGCTGTTTCTGATCGAAAATATGTTGAAGGCTTTTATGATCAGTAAACACAGTGCATTTAACTCCATATAAATAGTGTCTCCATATCTTCAATGCAAACACTACTGCCCCCAATTCTAGATCATGCGTCGTATAATTCCGCTCGTGAATCTTCAATTGTCGAGATGCGTATGCAATAACTTTCTTTCGTTGCATAAGGACGCAACCAAAACCTTGTCGCGAAGCGTCACAATATATCTCAAAATCATCGTTCCCTTCAGGTAACGATAAAATAGGTGCCGTGGTTAACTTCTTCTTGAGTAATTAAAATGCACTCTCCTGCTCAACGGTCCATTCGTACTTCTTCGCTTTTTGTGTTAACGCTGTCAATGGTTTAGCTATTCGGGAAAAATCTTGAATAAACCTTCTATAATAACTGGCTAAACCCAAAAATTGGCGTATCTGCGTTGGTGTCTTAGGAGTCTCCCATTTTTCAATGGCCTCAATTTTAGCTGGATCAACCTGAATTCCTTTGCTACTAACAACGTGGCCAAGAAATTGCACTTCTTTCAACCAAAATGCACACTTAGAAAATTTGGCGTATAACTGTTCTTTTCTTAACAATTCTAATACCAACCTTAAATGCTGTTCATGCTCTTGCTCACTCTTGGAATAGATAAGAATATCGTCAATGAAAACGATAACAAACTTATCTAAATACGGACTACAAACTCGATTCATGAGGTCCATGAATACAGCTGGCGCATTAGTCAACCCAAACGGCATGACCAAAAATTCATAATGACCGTAGCGTGTCCGAAAAGCAGTTTTCGGAATATCTTCTTCTTTGACACGTAATTGATGATAGCCCGATCTTAAGTCGATTTTCGAGTACACACATGATCCTTGCAATTGATCAAATAAGTCATCAATTCTCGGTAGTGGATACCGATTCTTGATAGTTAACTTATTTAATTCACGATAATCTATACACATTCGGAAAGATCCATCTTTCTTCTTGACGAATAAAATCGGAGCTCCCCACGGTGAAGTGCTCAGTCGAATGAAACCACGGTCCAGTAATTCTTGTAACTGGCTTTGTAACTCTTTCATCTCAGATGGTGCAAGTCTATATGGAGCACGAGCCACTGGTGCAGCTCCTGGTACTAGATCTATTTGAAATTCTACAGATCTAAATGGAGGTAATCCCGGCAACTCTTCCGAAAATACTTCAGGAAAATCTCTTGCCACAGGCACGTCATTGATGCTCTTCACTTTTTCCTTCGTTTCGACTTTATTAACATGTGCTAGGATAGCATAGCACCCTTTCTTCAAGCACTTTTGAGCTTTCAAACAACTAATGAGTTTTAGCTTTGAGTTACCCTTTTCTCCATAAATCATTAATGGCGTTCTATCCTTACGAGGAATGCGAATTGCCTTCTTGGCGCACACAACTTCAGCTCCTATTTTGGACATCCAGTCCATGCCGACTATTACATCAAAACTTCCTAATTCTACGGGTATCAAATCAATCTTATAATGTTTCTCCGGCTAAATTTATTTTACAATCACAGCAAATTTTATCAGCTTTAATTAGTTTACCATTAGCTAACTCAATCATGTACTTAGCATCTAGAGGTAATGATGAACAATTCAATTTAGCGTGAAAGTCTCTACACACGTAACTTATATCGGCACCAGTATCAAATATAATAGATGCGGATAAGTTATTAATGGTAAACGTACCCGTAACAAGCTCCGGGTCTTCATACGCCTCTCTAGCATTAATAACAAATGCTCTTCCAAGTGCAGATCCATTATTCTTCTCTGGATTCGGGCACTGACTCTTATAATGACCCTGTTTCCCACACCCATAACAAGTAACAGTGGCCAAGGCAGTTCTATTTGCATTGGTGGCAGGAGTCTTGGTACCGTTTGTATTTGTAGCGGGAACCCTACAAACTTCAGCAAGATGACCTTTTCGATTACAATTGTTGCACACCACATTACAATAACCAGAGTGATATTTGTGGCATCTGTTACATAAAGGATTTCGTCCCTTGTAACCTGAGTTTGAACCGCTACCCGCACCTTGCGTGGTTTCTTGTTTCTTGTTGGATTGTTGATGATTACCTTCCCACTTTCTTTTGTTTCCCGATGTCTTGACATCGGTGTTCTTATCCAGAATAATTTGGTCCATCAACTCGTTCGCCATGGTGATAGCTTCATGAATAGTCTTGGGTTTGGATGCTGTAACATTTGCCTTGACCTTTTTAGGCAAACCGTCTTTGTACAGTTCAATCTTCCGTTCTTCGGTTGGTACCAATTCGGGACATAGCAAAGCTAATTCCATGAATCGCTGATTGTAGGTGGTGAGTTCAGTGCCAACAGCTTTTAGGCTTCGTAATTCAGCTTCTAACTTCCTAACCTCGTTCCTTGGACAATATTCATTGATTAGCATTGTTTTGAATTCTTCCCAAGGAGTATCATAAGCTACATCTCCTCCTACGGCCTTCACATAGTTTTTCCACCACGTGAGTGCACTATCTTGTAGGGTGCACGATGCATACTTGGTCATGTCCTTCTCAATACAACCACTGATTTTAAACACAGACTCAATCTTTTCGATCCACCGAGTTAAACCAACCGGTCCTTCTGTTCCACTGAATGATGAGGGCTTGCAACCTTGAAAAGTTTTGTAAGTGCACCCCACATGAGGATTTGGGTTAACTGCAGCACCTCTTGCAGCCTCGACCCATAACATTCTGTCGTTCACTCGCTGATTGATGAGTTCCTGGATTTCTTGTTCCGTCATTCGGTTCAATCGCGCCATAATCTTCAACAAGAATGAAAAATAATAATTATTCACATGGAATATTATAGATGTAGTATGTATTTACAGTACATCGTAGCTTATTAATAATATGAACCAGTTATTATTATAAAAGCCTTTTCTTCTTATTAGCGTTTTATAATTATATCTAGGGTAGTACCTACCCGTTAAAGTTCATACTTAATAGCTTAGTACGAAAATCAATTACTACCACCCAAATAATACTTAACCATGGAAAATTATTGCATTTCACACTTCACTATTTTACATATGCTTATCTTACATCAAACATTAAGCAAACCACACTAGTAATATTATACAAAATATTATATGATCCCATGGTTTAAAACAACAGCGCATCATTTAACCCAAAGCGTTTGTGTTCAAAGAAATCGCTTAAAGGTTATCCTGGTTGTCTCCCTGTGTTTTGGCTGAGGAACCGAAGAACTGGATGTTGGGATTGAACTAATAGGAATAGCGGGAATAGGTGTGGAAGTATCTGGTGGAGTTGGTGCCACAACATCCTCTCTAGACTCGGGATTTAGATTTTCCATTTCAGTAGCCTTTCGTTTCTTTCCTCGTTCGAACTTGTCTTTCGTAATTTCCTGTATTTCTTCCTCCTCAGGATCACATTCCGGTTCCTCTTCAATTGATTCATCTGGAACTTGTGAGTCTTCCCCAAAGGTATCGTTTTCATCATCAGATAGATTAATGACTGGAACACCATCTGAAGAGTCTGGTTCGGAGTCGCTGAATGTGATAATAAGTTATAAGCCAGACATCTATCACATAACAACTAGCACGTTAATACCACATAATATTTACATATTAATTTTTAACCAAAAAGGATAAGCAATAGTTTTCGAAATCAAACACGGTCAAAGTCCAGACTCACTAATGCATCCTAACAAACTCGATAAGACACACTAATGTAAATTCTCTGGTTCTCTAAGACCAACGCTCTGATACCACATGTCATAACCCGACCTTAACAATAAGGACGAATACAATAACATATGATTTCATCGCGAGGTATTGACCTCTATATTCGACATTTTTCAAAAACTGCATTCGTTTTTACAATACAAACCATAGCTTTTATTACAAATACAAGGTTTAAACAACTTAATAATGATTATCGTTTAGCGATAATCTTAGACTTACAAACTTTACATGTGATAATAACAATACGACCTCCAACATATTTTACATTACAAATCCTCCGATATGCAGTTTTATTTTTGACACAAATATGCATACTCAAGATCTTGCTTAAATTCAACATGTTGCAGCGGAAGCTTTTAGTTATCACCTGAGAATAAACATGCTTAAAACGTCAACATAAAGTTGGTGAGATATAGGTTTAATGCCGGCAGCGTTATGAATATAGACCACAAGATTTCATATATAAACGTTTTAATAAAAATATTCTAAGTTGTTGAGCACTTGATAACCATACTTAATATTTAATCAACGTCGCATATTCCCTTTATTATGAAATCTTACTACACCGTACCAAGTGTAGTCACCAAAACGAAGTACTGTGCAACCGTTGAATGCTGGTCGTCCAGTCCGATTGGGGTTGTCAGGCCCGATAGATCTATCAACAGGACTCGCGTTTACAATACCTCATGTAAATAGTAGTTACCAAGTTACAGGGAAGTATGCCAGTGGTACAACTTAACGTAGAATATATATTTTTAATCACTTGTGTCCATAACATAAATCATAAAATGCATGTATTCTCATCCCGAAATATTTAGAGTTTAAAAGTGGGACTATATACTCACTTTTGTCTTGAAGGTATTTAACTCGACTTGGTCTCCGATAGATATCACTAACCTAACCATATATATAATATATCAACATATTTTCTTTTCAAGTAATCGTTACATATATATATATATATATATATATATATATATATATATATATATATATATATATATATATATATATATATATATATATATATATATACTTTTAATACTTTTAATATTTTCTTAGTCCGTAGTTAGCAGTCCGATGTTAGTGGTCCACAATTAGTTGCTTAAATAAAATAAATAAAGACCCCATCGTATTCGTATTGATCAGAATTAATCTTGACCGATGGTACCATGTTGTCAAATGACGTGTTGCATACATAAAGTACCGTGTTGTCAAATGATGTGTTGCGTAAAATCATGAGGTCTTATGATTAATCTTCTCGTGTTGTTTACGGGTGGTCCTGAAATATATAAAATCAAATCATAAGTAAATATATATTAAATATTATGTTAATTAGCCAAGATATGATTAATCCGATTTTGTCATAATATGATATATTACAGGTCTTGAAGTGTTTTTAAAAATCAAATTACAAGGATCTATTTAGTTTGCGAACAAGTTTGAAATCACTCAAACTACGTTCTTGTTGTTAAAATTTTATAACACAAAATAAGATAGCTATATAAATATGAATCGAATGAGGTTATGAAAAAGGTCACTACCTCAAATTACTTGGACAAAGCTACTGGAAAAGGTAAGAAAAATCTTGGAATTAAAAGAGTGGTGGAGTGGGATTGAAAGATTGGAAGTAATCTCCTTGAAATCAGATGACTATATTGATACGTTCTTGAGTAGGTAAATGAAGAGAGATTAGGGAGTGAATTAACTTGAAAGAAAATTGGAAATGAAATTGTATGTGTGTGTGTGCAAAATAGCATGATTATGGGATGGATATATAGGAGATTTAGTTTGTTTTCTTGCACAAAAGTCACACATGAGGTTAAATGGCTGGTTCCCACATGTAACATCATGTCTAGTGGCTGATCATTGAAGTTTATTGTTGGTATATACCAATAGTAAATATGTATAGAAGCTGGGTATGATACGGTTACATATACCCTAGATATACTTGTAGAAATTTTGAGGAATCGGAACGAGAATTCAAATATGGACGGGTTTATAACTGTAAAAGAGGCTCAAAACTGGGCTTTTATTTTTGGGTCAAACCGGACCAAAATAAAATTTTAAGACATTTTTAATAAAGCAATGTTAGCCCAAAAAAAAATTTCCAAGCTGACCTGGCAGCTCGACCCCAGCCAGGGGCTCTGTCCCTTGGACCCCGCCAGGGGTTGCCACCCCTTGGACCCCGCTTATAGGGGGCGCTGCCCCCGAACCCCCGTCATAATCAAGATAAGTTCAAACAAGTGTGCACTCCACACTTCCCCAAACTTGTTCGATATTTATCAAGATTATTTTGGTTACAAATTAATCCCATTACACTTAAATCATATTGGTGACATAGATCACCAACACATTATATATTGTAAGTATATATGTCAAAGAATGTTACATATAGTTATCGTTTTGAAAACTTAAGTTAGTGGTCTCAAAGTATACTTATAACTCATTGTTGTTAGTTCACAATGAAATGTTAAACCATCCTTAAATCTTGTTAAATATGTATAGATATGAACATATACATAATCGTATAATTATCGTGTGTTATATAGTTCGTGATATCATCGGTCAAATTGGACGGTCAAACGTTGTGTGAAACTCTTTTCAAAAACATAAGTCTCAACAGTTTGGATTGCTTATCATGTTGGTAAGGTATAAGGTTTATTTTATGTAAATATTAATCTCATAAGTATAAAACGATCGGAAAAATCTGGGTCGTTACAATATATATATATATATATATATATATATATATATATATATATATATATATATATATATATATATATATATATATATATATATATATATATATATATATATATATATATATATATATATATATATATATATATATATATATTGTTGTATTGTCGTGATGTAGCTAACCCTCCGGGTGTAGTTTCTTGGCGTTGTTTACATCGTCGTTGGTGAACTTATGTTGATGTATTTTAGCTTGTTGCTTAGTGATCGTACGATATGCTTAGATTAGCTTGCCTTTATGCTTGGATGCTCCGGTATGCGCTATTTGATTATTATTGTGGCGTGCCCATTTTATGTATATATATATATATATATGTATGTAGTATATTTTCACTCACTAAGCGTTAGCTTACCCTCTCGTTGTTGACATTTTTATAGATTGCATGGATGCGGCGGCTCAGGTAAGCGTGGGAACTAGTGGACTCGCGTAGTTGCTTTAGAAGGCTTGATTTTGGATTTGATTAGGATTGGGTAGCGTATCCCCAATCGCCATGCTCGGCTTTATTTTGTGTTAAAAATCATGTGGTTGAAAACTTGTAGTTTGTACGAAAGTCGTAAAACGGCCGATGTGGGCCCGGTCTCGTATAACTCATTTTATTATTGGAACGGTTTAGTTTTAACTAATGTAAATTGTTGTGAAGAGCGTTTGGTCTAAAGGTGTCGGGAAGCAAGAGATCTTTTTGCAAAAATTGGAAAAAGTGGACAGCGGGCTGCCAGGCCCTGTGCGCGCCGCGCACAGGTGTGGGTGCGCGCCGCGCACTCCATCTGGACAGCTCAGTTTTAATTTTTTTTATGCTGCATTTTTGGTTGGTTAACGGGTTGGGTTGTTACAACTTGGGCTACTGGAAAGTCGATTTTCAGTTATTTCGGTTCAATTAGATGATTTTCCGTTTAGGCCTCGTCTTAATCCGAGTTACGGCTTAGGATTTACAGCCCTCCGAGAGTCACTACACCCTATTAACGTTGTGCTGAAATTTCTGACCTACTCTCACTTAAACCGTCGCCACGGTCAAACGAAGACGAGTTAGGTTCTGAAAATTGTTTAGCGGTTAGGGGACTCATATACGGAGCCATAGCCACTGACTATGCGTCTTTTCGATTTACGTAGAGGTCGTAGAAGCTGACCAACCTACTGACCTATTAACCTTTGATTTAGGTTGAAGACCTTTCGGACCGACTTACTACTCGCATACTTTCATTACCGACTTTACCACTTTTATCACTGTGAGTTATAGCTTCCCTTTTTACTTATACTATTTTTGGGACTGAGAATACATGCGCTTTTTATGTTTTACTTACTTGACACGAGTACTTAAACTTTACATATGTGTGGGTTATAACGGCATAAAGATTCCCCGTAGCACGGTAACGTTTAATCATTGGTTTTTGAACCGGTGAACGCGAATATTAGATATGGATCCATAGGGTTTGACATCCCCACTCGGGCTAGTCGCGCTAGCATTTAACGGGTGTTTAATACTTCGAGGATATACGCACTCGTCAGGTGTACTTTTAGGGGGTAATATTTATATTTACATTAAGTCTAGTTACCATATGCTTTTCATACTGTTTTGAAACATTAAAATCTCGTGGTCAATCTTAAATTACTATTACAACTTAAACTATAGCTCACCAACATTATTGTTAACGTTTTTAAACATGTTTTCTCAGGTTCTTAGAGGTTTGTTGCTTCTGCTGTTAGACTTGTTGTCATGCTGTTTAGACTTGCTGTTAAGGACCTGCTGTGTTAGATAACCGCTGCATAACTTAGAGATGTCTCAATCATGAAACTTTTAATTTGCATTCGCAACTTATGTTATTTGAATAATGGTTTGTAATGACCTCTGTGTCACGTTATCTTTTGTAAAACGCTATATCTTTTTATGAATGCAAACTGGTTTTCAAACAGCATGTAGTACTTGACCGTGTAAAGATCCTGTTGCTGACGAATCGTACACGATGGTTTTATACGGGGCGTAACGTTTGGTATCAGAGCATTGGTTGTAGGGAATTAGGTTGCATTAGTGAGTCTATACCGGACCAAGTAGGATTCACTAATAGGACTAATCTACAACTTGCTAGTTTACTTGTTTCTGCGAAATTATTAATATTCTCATTACAATCATTATTTTAGTACTATTACAATTATTACTTTAACAATCAACTGATATTTACATTAAAAAATGTTTGTTTGGTATCTATGAGTTCATGGTTACTAAATTAGTTATAACTTTGTTATATTCTATTGTGTTACCTTTCAATGTTTTGCTAGAAAGTTTGAATGGCGATCATTTGCGTCTCCCATCCAATCTGCATCCACTAAACCATTTAACTTACTGCATGCTACTGATTACTTTTACTGCTATGTGATATTACTGCATGCTATTGTTTATCTTTACTACCATGCGAACTTGCTATATGCTTATTTCCGCTATTGCATGATTACTATCTGCTTTCACATGTTATTTCTGTTTAGCGTTGTTATTATTGCCATGCTATATACTGTTTTAGACAACCTAGGTTGCTGTAGTGCCTAATACGTGCTTACTTTATGACTTGCTGACACGAAAAAAGTTATTTTTCCTTGTTCAGATGTCGGATATCCCGCCCGTTGTCATTTTGGAGAGCGACTTAGACTCACCCTCCACCTCGCCTGCCATTGTTGCCGATTCACAGATCCCGTGGTCGACACACTCCAGCGACTCTGGCGCTTCGTCCTCCAGAGCCAGCAGCCATGTACCCGACCCAGTGGTTATCTCAGACGGACATGATGATCCACCGAAGATTCCAGCTCCACTCATCCCAGTACCTCCGGAGCCACATCCCCATCCCGGTGGTGCTGTGATTCCCGGGGAATACGGGGACGTTCCGTTCCGTAATGAGCATAACCATTGGTGCCGACGCCTTCCTAATGGACGTTTCATACCGATTCCGCCTTTCAGATACCAGATTATGACTACCGGCCACCGAGCGCCGCCATCTCCAGCTGTTTTTGACGACTCATCATCCGACGACTCATCCTCCGACAATTCCAGTGACGATGATTCCGACGAGGACCCTGAAGAGGCACCCGTGTAGCCACCCTCTACCCCGTCAAAGAAGCGGTATCATTTCGATGGTACCGTTATTCTAGGGGTTAACGGAGGTAGATCGTTCATTAGCGCACATGGACTGAGGACTAGGGTCACCACCTGCAAGCGGGTTGTGCCTTATCCTGCCGATCCATTCGTGCGTAAGGCTTACCGTTGCACACCATCTACTTCTGGTGCTGGACCATCTGCACCACCTGCATCACCTGTACCGACTGCACCACCTGCCCCACCATCTCCCCCCGTCGAGGAACTGACGAGGGAAGTGGAGATCCTCCGTGATCGGGTAACTAAGCTCCAAGACCAGATGTCCCACGTAATGGACATCCTTTACCCACCGTCACCATAGGGCATTGTAGTAGATTTCATTATGTAATCTCGTTTGTGGTTTCATGTTTTACTCATGTACTGTACGAACTTATGCGGATGTATGCAACTTATTATTAATGAATGGAACTTAGTGTTGTTTACTTTTTGCACGGTGTTCTACTTACGTTACTGTATGATGTTTCTGTGGTATCTGTATCTAGTGCATTGTTTAATTAACATGTGTTGCATTGGTTCCATGTTGGTTGCCTTATACTATATTACTATTTATTGAATGCTGGATTTTGACTTAAGTCAAAATTTCTGTTTAGAAGAGCAATGGCGAACGGACGAGCAGCACCCACAGCAGCCCAAATCGAGGAAATGATTGCGGAAAGATTAGCCGCAGCTATTGCAGAAATCAACCCACAAGCTCCACCAGTTAACCAGTCCATTCGTAACGGGTGCACGTATAAAGAGTTTCAAAGCTGCAAGCCCCACAACTTTAGCAGTACTAAGGGGCCAATTGGTCTGACTAGGTGGTTTGAGAAATTACAAGTTGTGTTCCGTGTAAGCAACTGCTCAGAGGAGAACAAAACCAAGTATGCTTCATGTACGCTGTCAGATGGTGCCCTAACCTGGTGGAACACACTGGCTCAAGCTAAGGGTATTGACGAGGCTTATGCCACTCCGTGGGAAGAATTTAAGGGAGCCCTGATCGAAGAGTACTGCCCCAGAGCAGAGATACAGAAAATGGAGGCTGAGTTCTGGGAGTTGAAGGTTGTGGGAAACGATCTTGATGGTTACAACCGTAGGTATCTGGAATTAGCGCTGATGTGTCCCACGATGGTTACCCCGGAATTTAAGAGAATGGAGCGATACTTGTGGGGACTTCCCAAGTCCATTCAAGGAAATGTCACCTCTTCTAATCCACCCAATGACCCGGCAGCTATGCGTATGGCGCAAACCCTTATGAACCAAATTATCAGCAAGGAATCGGAAAAGGCAAAATCTGAATCGGGAGCCAGTGGTCAGAAGCGTAAGTAGGACAACAACAAGGGGAGAGTCTATGATCAAAACCCCGCTAAGAGGCATAACGACGGAAGGAACCCCAACTCGAACACCAGCTCGAACCCCAACTACAAGGGTAGTCTACCGCAGTGCAAGAGGTGCTACAAGCACCATACCGGGTAATGTAATGTAGTCTGTGAAAAGTGCAAAAGGACCGGGCATATTGGCAAGGACTGCAAGATTCCCATCCCAGCTGTGAGGACCAACCCCAATGGACCAAGAAAGTGTTATGAGTGTGGACAACAGGTCCACTTCAGGAATGAGTGTCCCAACAAGCGAAAGGATGGCGGACCCCCGCGTGGAAGAGCTTTCAATGTAAACGCAAGGGATGCCCGTGAGAACCCCAACTTGGTTACAGGTATATTTACTATCAACAATCTATTAGCTTCTGTCCTATTTGATACTGGTGCCAATAGGAGCTATGTTTGTAGACACTTTTGCTCTAAGATAGATTGGTCGTTAGTGCCTTTAAAGGAGAGTATGCTTGTTGAGGTAGCCAATGGAAAACTTGAGAAAGTTGACCAAATTGGGCGAGGAGCTATTATCAACATAGCTGGTGTGGATTTCGCAACTGACTTGATACCCATCAAATTGGGAAGCTTTGACGTGATTGTCGACATGGACTGGTTGACCAAAGTAAGGACCGACATTATCTGTGGAGATAAAGCTCTTCGTATACCCCACGGAGATGGAGAGCCACTGATTATTTACGGAGAGAGATGTAGTTCGAAGCTGAAGCTCATTAGTTGCATGAAAGCACAAAAGATCATGAAGAAAGGACGTCTTGCTGTTTTAGCACACTTGAAGGCCTTAGAAACAGAAGAGAAGAGCGTGAATGATGCGCGAATGGTGAATGAATTCCCCGACGTCTTTCCGGAAGAACTGCCTGGATTACCGCCACCGAGAGCCGTGGAGTTCCAGATCGATCTAGTGCTGGGAGCTGCACCTGTAGCTCGCACACCTTATCGACTAGCACCTTCCGAACTGCAAGAGTTGCAGAGTCAACTACAGGAATTGCTCGATCGAGGGTTTATCCAACCGAGCTCGTCACCATGGGGCGCACCTATTTTATTCGTGAAGAAGAAGGATGGATCCTTCCGTATGTGTATCGACTACCGCGAACTCAACAAATTGATGATCAAGAACCGATATCCTCTTCCCCAAATTGACGATCTTTTTAATCAGCTGCAAGGATCAAGCATTTATTCCAAGGTCGATTTGCGATCCGGTTATCACCAGTTGAGGGTGAAGGATAGTGATGTGATGAAGACTGCATTCAGAACCCGCTATGGTCATTATGAGTTTCTCATGATGCCATTCAGTTTAACCAACGCACCCTCTGTGTTCATGGACCTCATGAATCGTGTATGTGCGCCATACCTGGATAAGTTCGTTATCGTCTTCATAGATGATATCCTCATCTACTCCAAGAGCGAAAAAGAACATGAGCAACATCTCCGACTAGTGCTTGAACTCTTGAGACAAGAGCAACTTTATGCCAAAATCTCCAAGTGTGAATTTTTGTTGAAGGAAGTCCAATTTCTGGGTCATATTGTGAGTGATCAAGGTATCAAATTTGATCCCGCAAAGATCGAGGCTATCAGCAAGTGGGAGACACCCACTACTCCAACTCACATCCGCCAATTTTTAGGCGTTGCCGGTTATTACCGGAGATTTATTTAAGGTTTTTCATTGATTGCGCGTCCTTTGACTGCACTGACTCACAAAGGGAAGAAATTCATTTGGGAGAACGAACAAGAATCAGCATTTCAAACCCTGAAGCAGAAGTTAACCACCGCACCTATCTTGTCACTTCCTGAAGGCAGTGACGACTTCGTTGTGTACTGCGATGCTTCGAAAAATGGTTTTGGTTGCGTATTGATGCAAAGAACGAAGGTCATTGCTTATGCTTCTCGTCAACTGAAGATACACGAGAAAAACTACACTACCCATGATCTCGAACTTGGAGCCGTTGTCTTTGCTTTGAAGTTGTGGAGACACTATCTTTATGTGACAAAGAGTACCATATTCACCGATCACAAGAGCCTCCAGCACATCTTTGATCAGAAGCAGCTGAATATGAGACAACGTCGATGGATCGAGACGCTGAACGACTATGATTGTGAACTCCGTTACCATCCTGGCAAAGCCAATGTTGTAGCCGATGCTCTGAGTCGAAAGGAGAGAACGGTACCTCTTCGTGTTCGGGCTCTGAACATCATCATTCATTCATATCTCAATAGCCAGATCTGAGTAGCCCAAGATGAGGCTCTCAAAGAGGAGAATATTTCTCAAGAACACTTGAACATTCTCGTTTCACGATTCGAGGTTAAGGAGACTGGACTCCGATGCTTTACCGGAAGGATTTTGGTACCTAGTTATGGAGATCTACGGAGCCTTATACTAGATGAAGCCTACAAGTCGAGATATTCGATTCATCCAGGAGCCGGTAAAATGTACCACGATATCAAGGAACAGTATTGGTGGCCTAATCTTAAGAAGGATGTTGCAACTTATGTTGGGAGGTGTTTGACTTGCTCGAAGGTTAAGGCTGAACATCAGAGGCCATCTGGATTACTTCAATAACCGAAAATCCCACAATGGAAATGGGAAGCAATTACGATGGACTTCATCACGAAGCTACCAAAGACGGTGGGCGGATACGATACAATCTGGGTTATCGTTGACCGTCTTACCAAATCTGCTCATTTCCTAGCAATGAAGGAAACATATACAATGGAGAGACTTGCTCAACTGTACATCAAAGAAGTTGTGTCTCGTCATGGTGTACCCTTATCGATTATCTCAGATCGCGATCCCCGTTTTGCTTCCAGATTCTGGCATTCTTTGCAAGAAGCCTTGGGAACTCGTCTCGACATGAGCACTGCATATCACCCACAGACCAACGGTCAGAGCGAACGAACGATTCAGACTTTAGAGGATGTGTTGCGTGCCTGTGTTATTGACTTTGGAAAGTCTTGGGAAAGGCATTTGTCGTTAGCCGAATTCTCTTACAAAAACAGTTATCACTCGAGTATTAATGCCGCACCTTTTGAAACGTTGTATGGCCGCAAGTGCCGTTCTCCTATTTGTTGGGCCGAGTTAGGCGAAGTGCAAATCACCAGACCCGAGATAGTCCATGAAACGACGGAGAAGATTGCCCAAATTCAAGCGAGACTTAAGACGGCCCGTGATCGCCAAAAGAGTTATGCTGATCTTAAACGTAAGGATTTCGAATTTAACGTGGGTGACTGTGTGATCTTGAAAGTCGCACCTTGGAAAGGTTTAATTCGCTTTGGAAAGCGTGGAAAGCTAAACCCGCAATACATTGGTCCGTTTGAAATCTTGGAGCGTGTCGGACCCGTTGCTTACCGTCTGGATCTTCCAACTCAATTGAGCGCAGTTCATCCTACCTTCCACGTATCAAATTTGAAGAAGTACCTTGCTCCACCGGAACTTATCATACCCCTGGAGGAACTTACGATTGATGACAAACTCCACTTCGTGGAAGAACCTGTAGAAATTATGGACCGTGAGGTCAAAACTTTGAAACACAACAGAATCCCGATCGTCCGATTCCGATGGAATGCCAAACGTGGACCTGAGTTCACCTGGGAACAAGAGGATCAAATGATGCAGAAGTATTCTCACCTTTTCCCAACTCAAACACCTACCTCAGCTTAAATTTCGGGACGAAATTTCCATTAACAGGTGGGTAATGTAACGACCGACTTTTTCGACTTGCTTTTATGCCTTGTGTTTTAGCGAAACTGCGTATTTGTGCGTACTGTGCTATTTTATACTCTGGAATCTTTAATCACATGGTTTACTTTCATTTATATATTAAAGCGTGCCTTAGAGTACATAGGATACTTAACTTGTTCACCGGAAGCTTTTATGACCGTTAGTGTCACTTGACATTTCGAATAAACTGCGAACAGCGCACACGTTTAACTTTTTTCGTAATCGGAATATTATAATTACGAAATATTAATTACTATTTTATAATAATAATTACTTGGGTTTATGGATGCTTTATTATGCGTAGTAATTTAATTATGCTTACTAGTTAGTCTTGTTGGACTTTCCACCTTGTTGGACTTAAGCTCACCCTACTCTAGCTAGTAGCCCATTTATTTAGCCCACTTATTAATTACTAGTGACCCATTAATAAGTAAGACAAATGCCCATTTATTAAAGGGAACATGCTAACATTTATGTCAAGTATTATCCTTAATGTTGCATAGGATCCTAACATAAACACCAACTTTAGACAATCATTAACCAAAAAGCAACTTTTTGTCCCCCTTTGTCCCCCCTAAAAATCACGGCCATGAGGCCTCCCTCCCACCCTCATTTGCCTATAAATACTAAGTCATTCCATCCATTTAACACTTGCTCTCATTTGTATTTTCACACACACTTACTCTCTTATTTCCTTTATAGTCTTTCTCACTCTAAAACTTGTAAGTTTTTAATTCTTCTTCTTCTTCTTCTTCTTCTTCTTCTTCTTCTTCTTCTTCTTCTTCTTCTTCTTCTCGTGTTCATCATCATCCATGGAGGATCAAGCTTTTTAGCTTTGATCTTGATTACATCATGTAGATTCAAGCATGAATCCTTCAAGAACATGGAAGATTCAAGCTTTCTAGCTTTGAATCTTCACCAACTTTGTAGATCTAAAACTTTTTAACTTTAATCTTGTTATTGTGTTATAAAGATTCAAACTTGTGTTTGTAATCTTCATTTAACTTAAAGATCCAAGCTTTAGGCTTCAAGATCTTCAAGAACAATCAAGATGCAAGCTTTCTAGCTTGAATATTCATATCTTTTATTGGATCTAAGTTTTCTAACTTATGATCTCATTATTTTGATATAAAGATCAAAACTTGTGTTTATGATCTTCATATAACTTAAAGATCCAAGCTTTATGCTTCAAGATCTTCAAGAACACTAAAGGTTCAAGCTTTCTAGCTTTGTGACCTTAAAACTTGTGTGAAAAGGATCCAAGCTCTCTAGCTTAGGGTTTCATTACTTCATTTGACTTAGATTATGTTCATACTTGTTTGATTGATGTAAATTTTGTAGCTTTAGTTGTAAATGTAACTTGTAATTGTGTTAAGACTAAGGATATGATGTAACCTTGGTTCATCATCCATCTAAGACTCTTAAATGAGTTGTGTTCTTACTTGGTCTTAACATATTGTGTGTTGATGGTAGAATCTTAGTCAAGGTGATGCTAACCCATCAAAGAGTTGTATACTTGAAGCTACAAGCATCAAGGATGAGAACCTTGATGAGCATCAAGTACTAAGAACCCCACCGGAGCACCTTACCTACTGTTTTTCATATCTGATCACACCACCTGGGCTACTGGAAAGTTAATTTTCAGTTAGTTCGGTTTGAGTAGATGATTTTCCGTTTAGGCCTCGTCTTAATCTGAGTTACGGTTTAGGATTTACGGCCCTTCGAGAGTCACTGCACCCTATTAACGTTGTGCTAAAATTTCTGACCTACTCGCACTTAAACCGTCTCCACGGTCAAACGAAGACGATTTAGGTTCTGAAAATTGGTCACCGGTTAGGGGACTCAAATACGGAGCCATAGCCACTGACTATGAGTCTTTTCGATATACGTAGAGGTCGTAGCAGTTGACCAAAGTCAGCCTATTGTTTCGATCTCTATTCTTGTCAAACTTACTTAGGTTTTATGATGATGAACGATGATGATGATGATGATGACACTTAAACTTATTTTATGCACTATTAGAACTTATAAGGACAACCTACTGACCTAGTAACCTTTGATTTAGGTTGACGACCTTTTGGACCGACTTACTACTCGCATACTTTCATTACCGACTTTACCACTTTTATCACTGTGAGTTATAGCTTCCCTTTTTACTTATACTATTTTTAGGACTGAGAATACATGCGCTTTTATGTTTTACTTACTTGACACGAGTACTTAAACTTTACATATGTGTGGGTTATAACGGTATAAAGATTCCCCTTAGCACGGTAACGTTTAATCATTGGTTTTTGAACCGGTGAACGCGAATATTAGATATGGATCCATAGGGTTTGACATCCCCACTCAGGCTAGTCGCGCTAGCATTTAACGGGTGTTTAATACTGCGAGAACATACGCACTCGCCATGTGTACTTTTAGGGGGTGATATTTATATTTACGTTAAGTCTAGTTACCATGTGCCCACGGTTATACATATGCTTTTCATACTGTTTTGAAACATTGAAATCTCGTGGTCAATCTTATATTACTATTACAACTTAAACTATAGCTCACCAACATTATTGTTGACGTTTTTAAGCATGTTTTCTCGGGTGCTTAGAGGTTTGTTGCTTCCGCTGTTAGACTTGCTGTCATGCTGTTTAGACTTGCTGTTAAGGACCTGCTGTGTTAGATAACCGCTGCATAACTTAGAGATGTCTCAATCATGAAACTTTTAATTTGCATTCGCAACTTATGTTATTTGAATAATGGTTTGTAATGACCTCTGGGTCACGTTATCTTTTGTAAAACGCTATGTTGTTTTATGAATGCAAACTGGTTTTCAAACAGCATGTAGTACTTGACCGTGTAAAGATCCTGTTGTTGACGAATCGTACACGATGGTTTTGTACGGGGCGTCACATTTTGGATCATGAACTTTTGAGTTGGGGCAAAATAAAATAATCTATATGTTTAGGGTTTATAGCTGCTGGTTCACTGGCGGCAGGCGCCCCCCTTGCCCCATGCTATTTTCGCCCCTGGTTACATGCTACTTGACCCGAACCACAATCTCCACTTGCACAACTAAACCTTCCACTTTTATTTGAGCATCTGTATCTAGCCCAAACTCGACCTGACCATGACCCTGATATGTAAACATTGTTTGAGGCTCCCGGTCCAAGTTCAAATCCTGATGTTACTCGGTTTCCGGAGCCCGTTAGAATGCCTGGTGCTATTGCGTGATTGCAATTGTTCTTAATCGTAAAAACCGTTGAACTAACACATGTAATATTGCATTAATTGATGACATGAGATTTTTAGTTATGATAGAAATCTATCCATAGATATAAATTAAAATATAAGAACTTACTAAGTATCAAAGTTGTCGATAGAAAAATGGTAAAGAGAATATCAATCTTCATATTTTGTTCGTGTGATATGGAAATAACTCAAAGGATTTTATAGCTGGAGCATGTATTACATTTATTATAAGACAAAATTACAGAGGGTCTTTGTTTAGTCAAGATTTCAAGAATGAGGCAAAAGTATTTTTTGGAAACCGATAGCTCTGATTTTTGCTTGTGTGGTTGGTGTTGGTTTATTTTGGCTAGTAGAAGATATGTTTATCCCACATTGGTGGGAGGAAGATGTGAGGGGTGAGTGAGTTGGTTATATAAGAGGGGCTAAGTCTTCATTCCAAATCGCACCAATCAATACACTTTAAGTATTTGATTATTTCTTTCTTTCTTACCTTTGTTTGAGAGTTGTATTAGTTAAATATTTTTGGAGAGTGTAGTTGGCTTAAGAGAGTCGTCTATATCATTGTAACAATTTGTGATATAGTGTATTTCTCTCTTTGGGGGCCGGTGGTTTTTCTCCTGTTTTGGAGTTTCCACGTTAAATCTTGTGTTGTGTATTGTTTTTATTTCTTTACTATTATTGTTGGGCTGGGTGGTGGGAATTAGTGAGACCGTAATTTCCCAACAACTGGTATCAGAGCGTCAGGTTTGACGAGGGTCTCGGTTATAGGAGTCGGAGTATGCTCTGTGGTTGCCACGGGAGTGGATCGTCCACATCAGAAACGAGTTCTATCGATCGTATAGGGTATCTGGTTAGACAATATTTTTTTTGATTCGTAGTAATAGTTGGATTTGTTAGTGGCGAGTTGTGGATTTCCGATTTAAAGGGTCCTGGCTACCTGCTACATCTTTTGGCTATTCGAAACGTGAGCAAAATCAGAGAAAGTGTTGTTTATAGGATACGGATACAATGTCGAAGTCCAGTCCAATGAGGTTTGATGTAGAGAAATTTGATGGGAGGATCAATTTTGGCTTATGGCAGGTTCAAGTCAAGGATGTGTTGATTCAGTCCGGTTTACACAAGGCTTTGAAGGGTAAACCCACCCTGGTTCCTGGCAGTGATTCTAGCAGTAAGTTTGATGAAGAAGAATGGGATGATATGGATTTGAGGGCAGCAAGTGCGATTCGTTTGTGTCTTACAAAGAACGTGCTTGCAAATGTGCACGGGTTATCAACGGCAAAGGAGCTTTGGGTTAAACTAGAGCAGTTGTACCAGGGCAAGGGCATCTCAAATCGGTTGTGTCTTAAAGAACAATTTCATACTCTACGTATGGATGGGGGTTCAAAGATTTCAGATCATCTAAGTATTCTTAACGGTATTGTTTCGGAACTGGAGGCTATTGGAGTTAAAACGGATGATGAAGATAAAGCTTTGAGGTTGATATTATCTTTATCATCGTCCTATGAGCACATGAAACCTATTCTAATGTACGAGAAAGAAACGTTGAAGTTTGAAGATGTTACTAGCAAGCTCCTATCCGAGGAGAAAAGATTGGAAGGTAACGGAATCTCGTCATCAGAAGCTACGGTACTGTTGTGTTCGGATAGGCAGAAGAGAAACTCTAGAAAGAATCTGACATGCTGGAAGTGCGGGAAGACTGGACATGTAAGGGTTAATTGTCCCGGTGGAGCTAATCCGGCAAATGGCTCCAAAGACGCTAACATTGTCTCCGTTGTTACGGAGAGTGACGAATTCCTCTGAAGTCACGTCATCCTCATGGTGTGTCCGCGCCACCGTGGAAAGGGATGTTCGTTAGCAGTTCCACAATTACACATGGGCATTGGTTTGGCGTTGATGCAGGCTGTGTGGTGGAAACTGATGTTGTAGCTGATGGGACTTTCGGGAAAGCCAAACAGGAAAGTTGCACCATAAAGTTTCAGCTGGTTGTTCAACAACATGTGCCGAGGTGAAATGCTTGGAATGTGATATTTTAAGTGCTATACTCTTAATGGTGGAGTATGATAATTCTTGTTAAGAGTTATGATTGTCTGTGATGACAATGATTGTCGGTTTAGACAATGTTCGATGAAGATGCAAGTTTTGTCTCTTGGGAGATAATGTCAACGGCATGAAGATGAGGATCTTGAAGTTGTCGTCGAGGAAGCGTCTACATCGGTTATCCTTGCAATGTGGAAGCATGGTTATCTTCTTCTATCCAAAAGGTGGAGATTTGTTGGTTTATTTTGGCTAGTAGAAGATATGTTTATCCCACATTGGTGGGAGGAAGATGTGAGGGGTGAGTGAGTTGGTTATATAAGAGGGGCTAAGTCTTCATTCCAAATCGCACCAATCAATACACTTTAAGTATTTGATTATTTCTTTCTTTCTTACCCTTGTTTGAGAGTTGTATTAGTTAAATATTTTTGGAGAGTGTAGTTGGCTTAAGAGAGTCGTCTATATCATTGTAACAATTTGTGAAATAGTGTATTTCTCTCTTTGGGGGCCGGTGGTTTTTCTCCTGTTTTGGAGTTTTCACGTTAAATCTTGTGTTGTGTATTGTTCTTATTTCTTTACTATTATTGTTGGGCTGGGTGGTGGGAATTAGTGAGACCGTAATTTCCCAACAGTTGGTACAACACATAACTATATGATATAATTTATTTGAGCCTTTCAGATTACATACATATACACGTGTCAAATAAATTATATATGATACGTGATCTATGTATATTATTCAGTAACGAAACAAGTTAAAATACTTATTTTGAATGGATTAATTAAGTAATTATGCAATTAATTTATTGTCAGAATTAAATTGGAAATTTGATTCTCATATAAAAGGCAATATTATTATTGCGTGGTGATCAAGTTCGAAAAAAATATCAAAAACGATTTAAAATAATTAATTAATATTAATAGTATATTATAATATACGGGAGATGCTCTATGGAGAACATAAGTAAGGAGAAAACCTAGATAACATATTTACGCGCAAATGTATTTTTGATATTTCATCATTGATATCAAAAATCATTTTTATATGAATTCTCTGCAATTAGAAGTTCTTCATTATTTCTGTATATGTATATTTCTATATATATACACAAACGATGTATGCGATTTGTCTTTAACCATTTTGAAGTCGGTATGCATATCTGGACTATATATTTTGTCTAGAGTTGGTGGTGGTTGGTGTTAGACAATAGAAACCCGTGCTTTATTATTGATTATAGAATCGCTATTTATAGGAGTCATAGTAACTCTAGTGACTACCTAAACCCTAATGGACCCAAGCCCATATATTGGACTTGGGCCTAATCTAACACCTCTAACACTCCCCCGCAGTCCGAACGGCGAAATCGCGAAAGTTCGGACTGGAAAGAAAATAATAAACATAAAAGTAATAAATAAAAACACAATTTTCTCTCTAATTCGTTGTATCGAATTGATTGATATCGCCGATTGGTTGCGTTGCTTGACTGCGTTTCCTTTTCCGTAACGTATTTTTTTACGTCGTGGCTTGCTTGCCTAAGGTGATTGATTATACCCGGTCTAATACCATGTTAGACAAAAGAAACCCGTGCTTTATTATTGATTATAGAATCGCTATTTATAGGACTCATAGTAACTCTAGTGACTACCTAAACCCTAATGGACCCAAGCCCATATATTGGACTTGGGCCTAATCTAATACCTCTAACAGTTGGGGATACGATAAAAAAAAAATTCCAAATTTCTTTCTCGATGTTTAAAAAAAAAAAACCTTGCTTGTTTGAGCAAAAAAAGACCAAGCAACATCAACTTATTTTTTTTTTGGTAACGGGTTTCACCCGGTAAATATTATTAAAAATAATAATAAAAGGAACATAAAAGAACAACGACCGCAAGCGCGCCTTGAAACCTCACAGAGAACCACACACCAAGCTAGAGCCTAAAAACGACTAGGACTAGCAACACCAAGAACAACAAACGACACACCTAAACAAGAAAAAAAAACAAACTATTACAACCAACCCGATTTCATTCCAAACGAGTTCATTGCCTTAGTAACCTTTTTTCCCGCCATAAACTCTGTCGTTTCATCTTTATCAGATTCAACATCGCTCGGTTCATCAATTAGATTAAATGCATCTTTGCTTAGAGCTGGGAACGAATTTTGAACTTTCACTTGAGACACCTTACTTGTCCATGCTTATGAATTCCTTTTTGCCTTTGGTACAACCTTTGGCACTTCATTATTCAACTCACTCCGGGCCACATACTTTTTGGGCCTATAAACCAACTTTTGCTTTGGGTTGCCTACACCGAAACCAACCTTCTGCTTATTATAAACCTTTATAGCATCTTTGGTCATTTTCTTTCCAACAATTTCAAAACCATCCTCATCCTTAGACTGAGTACCTTCAGTGATATTCACCACTTTAGGACATTGAGAGGTCTATGTGCCCAAAAATAGCACAACACGAGTCGAAAAGCTCTACTACATACATATACACATAGTATGATTATTTTATATATTCATTAAATTGATTAAAGGTTATTAATTCTTAATTTTTTTTTGAACTGCAGAAAATTTGTTAATATAGAGACGACCCCCCTAACGAGCAGCTAGGGAAAGGTCAACAACCAACATACAACGGCTAAAACGCCAAAAGAAACAAAGCAACTACAAAGGCTTTATCAGCCACTCGTCCCACCTAATACGCATATTACTCCTATTACAAAACCAATTAAAAGAAAAGTTACGAACAGAATCAAAAATGAGGTCCTTCTTCATGAAAGGCGAAGCAAATAAAATGTCATTCCTATATCTCCACAAGTGCCATATAGCGGTGACAACGATCACATAAAACTTACTTTTTATTATAGACGAAGCATGCCAATTATCAAACCAATGTAACCACTCGGCCCAAGAATTAGCCATCGGCCAAGAAGTGTCAACCCAAGACGTAATTCTTCTCTATAAGTAACCCGCAATAGAACAACCAAAGAATATGTGATCCGTGGACTCCACTCTATAATCACACATTACGTAGCTAATGTGCTCAATCTCCGTACCTCTTCTAGAGAAGTTAAATCTAGTGGGAATTCTATCCAATAATATACGCCATAAAAGGATGTTAACTTTACGAGGAAGCTCCTTGATCCATCGAGTTTTAAACTCTGCACAATGAAGAACCTGATCATCCATGTAGTTACGCGTTGAACTGGCCACGAAAGACCCATCATCTGAGATACCCCATTCCCAAGCATCCTCTATGCTCGATAAGGTAATAGCTCCCAGCTCAGAAATGAGTCTTGCTAAGGCTTCGGTGTTACGTCGGCCGATGTCAGGCTGATACCAATCCCAAGCCCAAGCCCAAGCCCAAGCCCATCCGTCAGGCCCAATTCGATCAGCAACAAGGGTAAAAAAAATTACTGTCCAAATGACATATCCTGCTATATTTTGTTTTCAAAGTCCCATCACCTTTCCAATTTTGTAACCAAAATTTAGAGGACAATCCATTACCTACTTTGATTTTTAGAACATTACTGGGTATTAAACCCTCACTTTTAAGTTTCACGAATAGGCGCACAATATTACACCATGTGCTCGAACCATGACAATTCGACCCATTCAATCCCCCGTCTTGACCATGTATAGCCCGAATAGTCTTTGCCCACATGCTGTTTGGTTGAACTACAAACCTCCAAACCCATTTCAACAGTACCGCATAGTTAAAGGATCGAAGACTACCAATTTGAAGACCACGATTATCATAAGAGTGTAAAACTTGATCCCATCTAATCCAATGCATTTTATTAATACCATTAGATTAACACCAAAAAAAATTAGCTCTAATCGATTTAAGCAAATTAATAATTGTTTCCGGACATTTATAAAGCGAAAAGAAATAAATGGCTAAGCTACCCAATACCAATTTGATAAGCGTCAGCCTTCCACCAATGGATAATAAATTCCCTTTCCATCTCGCTAACTTTTTGTTAAAACGTTCCATGAGACCGTTCCAATTGTTAACACGTAACATATTGCAACCTAGGTACTTAAAAGGAAAGCTTCCCTTAATGCACCTTACCTGATTCACAAAATCCTCCACAATAAAGTCCTCCACACCAAAACCATATAAGTGGGACTTGTCATAATTTATCATTAAGCCCAAGCAATTATAAAAGAAATTAAAAGTATGAACAATACTATTTAGACTTTCCTTGTGAAACAACCCGTCCATAATACTATAAATGAGGTACGTTATTCATTGGTCCCATAGCGAGGTATTTGACCTCTATATGATATGTTTTAGAAAATATTGCATTCGTTTCATAAAAAGCACACCATTATTATACATAATGCATGTTTTAAACAAATGGGCTATTATTTAAGGAATAATTCCCATATTACATTAGTTTTCAAATACTACACACGTGACATAACAATTGAATATAATACATGAAAAAGGTTTTATTGAATGCAATACTTCATTTAAACAAAAGCATGAGACTCCATACATAGCTTGCTCAGATAATGCAACAACGGAAGACTTTATTAAGGACATGAGAATAAACATGCTTAAACAGTCAACACAAAGGTTGGTGAGATATAGGTTTCAAAGCCAGCATAAGATATAATAATAGACCACAAGATTTCATGTTATAAATGTTTCAGCAAAGATATTCTATATGTTGTTGAGCGCCCAGTAACTATACTTAACAGATGTTTTCCGTGCATATTCCCTTTTCAAAGTTATCTCTACACCATACCAAGTGTAGTAAAATGAAGTACTAAACACCCGTTATGAACTAGTGCTAACTAGTCCGAGTGGGGTTGTCAAACCCAATAGATCTATCAATAGGATTCGCGCTTGCATGTTAACCACATGTAACAAATAGTTACCAGACTATTAGGGATATATACAAAGGTACAACTCAACATAGAATATATATTTAAGTACTTGTGTCTATTTCAAAAAACAAAAGATGCATGTATTCTCATCCCAAAATATTTGTAGAGTTTAAAAATGGGACTATATACTCACGGTAGTAAAATTATATTAATAATAAGTTTTCAACTTATTAAAAATATGGCCGTCGTCCTTGGATTCACGAACCTATAACAATAATAACGATTCAGATAATAATACATGTGAACAAAATTAATATAGCAAGTTCATATCATATCTTCAATCACATGTGATTGTTTAAGTTCATACTTTCAATCACGTGTGATTGTTTAAGTTTATATTTTCAATCACGTATTTTAAGTTGTCAAGTTAGCAGTCCAACGTTAGTAGTCCATAATTAGTAGTCCACAGTTAGTAGTCCACAGTTAGTAGTAAATATATAGATCGATACATCACCTTGAAATAATCAAGACATAGTATACACGTATTGTATAAGACTCAATCATGACCCACAATACCGCTATTGTAGTTACACGTATTGTGTACGTGGTGTCTTTTGATTTATCCAATGTATTGTGTAACCATGACATGTTAGAATACATGTATAATACAAGAAAAGTTAGCTAAGATATGGTTAGTATAGATTTTTATAAAATCATCACGTAGTCATTTTAGCCATTTTTAACCAATATTGTTTTGCTCATAATTTCTTCATTATAAATCCATTTTGAGTGAATCAAATTGCTATGGTTTCGTAACGAACTGAAATTTGTAAAACTAAACTAAAAAAGTAGTGGTTTATAGTCGGAGTTACAGGTTACATGCCTATTTTTAAAGAGGTAGTCATTTCCGTCGAAAGAACGACATCTTGATGACCATTTTGAAAAACATACTTCTACTTTGTGTTTAACCATGATTTTTGAATATTTTATCATGTTCATATGAAATATCATTTTCTCAGAAGACCAAATTTTAAATCAAAGATTATGATATTTTTTAATTATCCAACCCAAAACAGCCCCCGATTTTACTACGACGGCGTATGTCCGGTTTTACGGTGTTCTTTGTGTTTCCAAGTTTTAACTCATTAAGTTAGCATATCATATAGATATAAAACATGTGTTAAGTTGTTTTTAAAAGTTAAGATAGAAGGATTAACTTTGTTTGCGAACAAGTTTAGAATTAACTAAACTATGTTCTAATTTATAAACTCTTATATAGATAGCTATAATAATATGAATTGAACAAGAGTTTTGGTAAGGCTAATACCTTGATTTAAGAAAGGGAAGTAGCTGAATATGAAGAGGATTTCTAGAGCTTGAAAGACTCCTTGAAAGGGTGCTTAAAGATAACCAAACTTGGAAGCAAAACTTAAATCAAAGGAGGTGTTCTTGATTACTACTTCTATGGTGTTTATGGATAGTTTTTGTAACTAGTTTTTGTTGTAGATAATGAAGGCTTATTAGAACATGAAGAGAGGATATTAGAGAGTATTTTTAGAGAGAAAGAATAAGAGAATAATTGGAAGAGAATTGAAAGTAGAATGGATGTAAATGTGTGTAAAAAATATACCATGTAAGGCCTTTATATACTACTTGTAATTTGTTGTTTTATGACAAATATCTAGGATAAGTTAAATACCATGAGTTCATGCATGACATAATAAGATTGATGATGTCATGCATGACATAATACATCAATCATGCAAGTTACTATTGGTATATATGAATAGTAAATACTTTATGTTATCTTTTTTTACTAATATCTAGTATAAGTTAAATTGATGATGTCATGTATGACACAATAAGATTGATGATGTCATGCATGACATAATACTCCACTAATACAGATTTTTATTAGTATATATTAATAGTAAATACTTCTAGAAGCTTCGTATAATACGTGTATATATATACTGTATGAATATGAGTAGGATTGTTGAGAAAAATGAATGAAAATACGAGTATAGGTATCCTTTATATGTTTTTATATATTATTAAGTATATTTAATACTTTTAAGGTTGTATTTATACTCATAATACATTGTATGTAAATACATTTTAACATAAGTTAATTACGTCGTTTAAATAGTAACATATATATTGTTCAAAAACTCTCTAAATTAGTAGTATGAAAATGTATATATAATACCTTCTTAATATACTTAATGAGATATTTAATTATCATATTTTCAAGTTATATATATATATATATATATATATATATATATATATATATATATACACACACACACACACACACACACATATATAATTAATACAAATTATGACGTTCGTGAATCGTAGGAATAAAAGGGTAATTGATTATATGAACACAGTTCAAAGTTTTTGAGATTTCCACATTACAGACTTTGCTTATCGTGTCGGAAACATTAAATCATTTAAAGATAAAGTTTAAATTTGGTCGGAAATTTCCGGGTCGTCACACCATGTTCCAATTGGGAATAAATGTAGCGTCATCTGCATATAATAAGTGCGATAAATATAAGGAAGGATTATCAACGGAGGCCCTGTAAATTTGACCCGAAGCTACCATATCTTTCACACACAAGTGAAGTCCTTCCATTACAATGAGAAACAGAAAAGGGTATAAAGGATCGCCTTGTCGAAGCCCTCTCTTCACCTCGAATTCAGTGGTAGGACTACCATTTATCAAGATTGAAGTCGGATCATAATGAAGGCACATCCTAATCCACGATCTCCACGTATCACCAAAATCGAGGACCTGCAGCATATACTCTAAAAAATCCAGCTAACTGTATCGTATGCTTTTTCGAAATCAACCTTCAAAACCATCAATTTTTTTCTTAATTTCTTATACCAATCAACCGTTTCATTCTAAATAAGCGGCCCATTCAAAATTTGTCTACCACAACTGAACGTCATTTGTTCATTACAAATGATCCTGTCGATTACCTTTGCAAGGCGGGAAGCAAGGATCTTGGTTATAATTTTATAAATCACACCAATTAGAGAAATAGGTCAAAAATCTTTAATCCCTGACAGGTTAGGAACCTTAGGAATTAAACAAGATCAAGAACAACAACAATAACAATAACAACAACAACAACAACGACAAGAACAACAACAACAGTAACAACGGCAACAACAACAACAATAGCAGCAAAAATAACGGCAACAGCAGCAGCAACAACAACAACAGCAGCAGCAGCAACAACAACAACAACAACAATAACAACAACAATAACAGCATCAGCAGCAGTAGCAGCGGCGGGGGAAGCAACAACGCCGGCAGTGGCATCGGCAACAGTGGCAGCAGTGGCAACAGCGGCAGCAACGGCGAAAGTAGCAACAAGAACAACATCAGCAAGAATAACAATAACAACAACAACAACAACAACAACAACAACAACAACAGCAACAGTAGCAACAATAACAACAACAACAACAACAGCAGCAGCAGTAGTAGCAGCAACAACAACAACAACAACAACAACAACAACAGCAGCAGCAGCAACAACAACAACAACAATAACAACAACAAAACCCAATCCCCCAAAAGTGAGGTATGAGGGAGGTGAGATGTAGACAATCCTTCCTCTATCCTAGAATAAAGAGAAGTCATTTCTCCACCTAGAGTGAAATACTCCAAGAGTAGAGAAACTCATCCATCTCAATGTATTGTAATTTATACTCAATTAAATTACAATTAATTAAATATGTAACACATATAAGTCAACAAAACAAACAATACTTAAGTGCATGTACATTAAATATTCGATCACAATGACTGATAAATAAGTAATGAACTAGTGGTTTACATGATTATGGACCAACTAACTCACCATAAGACCCAGTTCATCTAGAAATTTGTAATCTTCAGTCATCGGGTCTTCAACTTCAAATCTGCCTCCAGTGATCATGCATGAATATCATATGAGAAGCAAATGCATATAACTTTGTTACACTACATCGCTTGATCCGTGATTGGTACTTCAAAAAATATTGGAGAGTAGTACAAAGATGTTATATCATCCCTTGATAGATTCATTAGCCACATATGATCAAGAACTATGATAGTCTCTCAATCTTCATTCTTCTTTAATATGATAATAGCTTCCTTAGTACAATTATCGTAGTACCACCATCTGGAACTTTCATGAAAAACTTGATGCATTTTCCTTGGTGTCACTTTCTTCATTATATGTGGAAACTTGTATTTAAAAATCTTCAGAAGTCTTCCAGGAACCGGATGTAACTTTGAATGATCATATTTGATTACATGATACTGTGGCTTCAGAAGCTTCCAGCCTCTTCTGGAAATATGAATGGCGTGCAAGTTTGCATCATCTCAGTATATTTTTAACTTAAATATGAATTGCGTGAAAGTTGCGTCATCTCAAAATGTGGAAATGTTTTCAATTCGCGAGCAAGCTGGAAGTAATCAACACCCCTTTCTATTTCAAAGCTTACACATTGATATCCTTGAGGTGCGCCTAACTAATTATTCATCCATCAGCTTTTCGAACCTTGATTTTACGTTCTCTCATATAAGCACGCCATTCATATCTACGAGCGTTCATATCTTCTTGATCTAATACTTGTTCAGCATGCATCTTTTCTTAAATCTTCATATCTAATTCTTCTATGGTTCATCAATATTTAAAAGATCTTCATTCTTAGTCATTACTCGTTTGATTAGTCGGATAATTTTATTTAGTAACATCTTTAAACTCAACTTCATCACAATCTTCAGACATGGAAGGGGAAGTAATATCAGGAAGCAGTAGTTGGGTCTTCATCAACGATAACCTCGTCTGGATTTATTTTTTGTAGCTCACCAATATGTTCCTTTGTAAGACAAGACTTTTTTTTTTTGCTCCGTTCGTCCATTGATTATACACCAAATAGCAACCTGAGTCCCTCGGTTATTTTTTTTTCTTTTTTTGCTTTTAGAATCCTTTTATTTTGAAAAAGGTGCAATCATAGTCCCCCCTAGTGGCCTAGATAATACATTAAAAAGCGACTGGAGTCCCTCGGTTATTTTTTTTGCTTTTAGAATCCTTTTATTTTGAAAAAGTGCAATCAGAGTCCCCTCGTCTAACTTCCGTTAAAAAAGTCTGTTAACCCTTGACATATGCATTGCATGTGAGGATAAAATCGTCTTTTTACCCTTCATCTTCCTCTTCACCAAACCCTAAATCAAAATTCTAGATGCTAATTCAAAATTTAATCACTCTATCTTATCAAAACAACACCGAATCATCTTTTATCCAAAACCCTAAATACAATCTTCAAAACCAAATTTTAGTTTCTTTGATCTATATCACAATCAATATCGGATTCAGAAACGAAAACATAATCGATTCATAGAAACAAAGTTGTTCTTCATCTTCATGTTCTTCACCTTCAACTTAAAATTGGGCATTTCCAAATCTGAAGTTAAATCAACAAACTAAGCCTAGATTCTTATTGCCAACTACAAACCTAATCTGCTTTGTCACTTAGATTTGATTACAACCACAAAAACACCACATATCTGAAGTTTTTCAAAAGTCAACGAAAGTCAAGTATTTGTTTATTGATTAAATTCGATGGTTACATGTTGTTTGAGGTCAAAATGATGGTTTTCTAGCATTCCTAAGGCGTTTTAAGCATCTTTGATTCATACATCAAAATCTGAAACACTGTAGAAATCAATTTCACTTTTCAAGTTAATAAGATAAAAAATTGGTGATTGTTCTTCATGTGTCTGATTCCTTGAAGTTGTTTTGGATCTTGATCCTTAACAAAAGCTCTTAGTCGCTACTTGTATAATCTGGTGAGTTGCTACTTTTATACATCGTGTTTGAACCATCAATTCAAATATTTAAGTTGTGAATTTTTTTTTTTGGTTTATGCTTATCATTTTCTAGTTTTGGTATTTTATCTTTATTGATTTATGGATATGAATTGGATTTATGGATATGAAATGAATTTATTGTTATTTTAATACACCAAATTGACATTTATGTTTAATTAATTTATGGGTATGAAATGGATTTATGGGTTGTTGATTGAGTCACTATGAATGGAATTTAAGTATTTATGGAAGAAGATGCAAAAAACCAAATCAGGTGATGATTGTTTGTCCCGATTAACAATCGAAAGTATTATAGGGGTGAATGCAATTCTTTTGCTACTTAATAGTGTTTTAACAATTCTCTGTAAATAAACAAATAATAAAAACTAAGACGAGTCCAAGTAATTTTCACTTTATTCTTTTTATTGATATAATCTCAAAGAATCATGATTCTCTTAGAGCGGGATATATAATCGTTTGATACAGATTACATCTTGATAGCTCAGACACAATGAAAGCATATACAAGATTAATCTCACACCACTAAATATTACGCTTTTGGAATTGTTGATAGTGCTCCAAATGAACATATATTTAGTAGCAATATCGTTCCAATATGTAAAGTTTTTAAATGTAATTTCCTTATTTTTAGTTGTAATAGTTAAATAAATAAGTGCGAAGACGAAAGACGCAAATCGCTCGAAAATGAAGATTTAAAGACAAAAACAAAGATTTGAAAGACCAAAACGTCCAAAAAGCTCAAATGTACAAGATACAATTAAAAAGGTTCAAATTATTGATGAAGAACGTCTAAAAATGACAAGAGTACAAGTTACAAAACGCAAAGTACACGATATAAAATAGTACGCAAGGACGTTCGAAAATCCGGAACCGGGACATGAGTCAACTCTCAACGCTCGACGCAACGGTGTAAAAATTACGAGTCAACTATGCACAAGAATAAAATATAATATTTAAATAATTCATAATAAGAATAATATTAAATAATAAAAAGTTGTTAATTTAGCATAGTTCAGGGGTCGTAAATGAAAATTCAATTTCATATTTTGCCTATAAAAGGCGATGATTGTCGATGTATTTTAGGCATCCCTTTTTCTATCCTAAAAATCTATTATCAATATCAATATCTAAAAATCTCTATCATAATGTTAATGTAATAAGATATAACAATAATCTTAATTTTAATTTTAAATTATGATAATAATAAGATTTATGATAGAGATCGTTTGAGTGTGTAAGTCGAAATTCTGTCCGTGTAACGCTACGCTATTTTTAATCATTGTAAGTTATGTTCAACCTTTTTATATTAATGTCTCGTAGCTAAGTTATTATTATGCTTATTTAAAACGAAGTAATCATGATGTTGGGCTAATTACTAAAATTGGGTAATTGGGCTTTGTACCATAATTAAGGTTTGGGCAAAAGACCGACACTTGTGGAAATTGGACTATTGACTATTAATAGATGGGGGGTATTGTCTAATTGAGTGACAACTCATTGGAGTCTGTCGAACCTATCTTCAAATTAATTATCCTAATAATTAATAATGATTATGGTTGTCCTATTTAGTGACGTTCATATGGAATCTATTATAATCATTTAATTAATTATTCGGGTTGGGTAATTGATTATTCAAACTGATCAAGTGGGTAAATTAATATTCATATCTAATCAAAACAGGGGTAGATTACATACAGTGATAACTGGTGTAATTGTTGACAGAAGTGATAACTGCGTCACAGTTTAAATCCTTAATTAGTTGGAATATTTGACTTCGGGTATAAGGGTAATTTGACGAGGACACTCGCACTTTATATTTATGACCGATGGACTATTATGGATAAAAACCAGATAGGTATCAAATAAACCATGACAAAGGACAATTAACCCGAGTAACAATTAATTAAAATCAAAACATCAAACATCATGATTACGGAAGTTTAAATAAGCATAATCCTTTTATTTCATATTCTATCGCAATTTTATTTATCGTCATTTATTTATTTTACGCACTTTAATTATTGTCATTTATCTTTACGCTTAAAAATATAAAATCGACAAACCGGTCATTAAACGGTAAAAACCCCCCTTTTATAATAATATTACTACTTATATATATATATATTTATATAAATATAGTTTTATAAAAATATAGTACGTAATCACTAGCTCCCTGTGGAACGAACCGGACTTACTAAAAACTACACTACTCTACGATTAGGTACACTGCCTATAGTGTTGTAGCAAGGTTTAGGTATATCTCATCCGTAAATTAATAAAACTTGTGTCATATTTTGTAGTATTTCCTAGTAAAAATAATACTATTTCGTACCCTCACGTGCAACACATCAAGTTTTTGGCGCCGCTGCCGGGGAGCGCTAAAACGCTATATTTTTAATTATAATAATATTGAAATAAAATATAATAATATAATAATATTGAAATAGAATATAATAATATAATAATATTGAAATAGAATATAATAATATAATAATATTTTAGAATCAAAATTTGATACGTAAAGTTTTAAAAAGTCGTATTTATTAAATACTTCAGGGGTATATTATGTAACTTGTAATTAATAATTTCTATCATATCGCTTTCATGTGAATAGTAAATTAATTAATTTCTTTTCATTTACTATTCATGAATAGTAAATGAATTAAAAAAAAGTTTTGAAAAAAAAAAAATTATAATTATAAAAAAATTATTAATTTGTAAAAAAAAATCGTTTTTTAAAAAATAAAAATAAAAATAAATCGTTTTTTTAAGAAAAAAATTTCGTTTTTTAAAAAAAAAAAAAAAAAATTTGTGTAAAAAAAAATCGTTTTTTTTAAAGAAAAAAAAATTCGTTTTAAAAAAAAAATTGTAAAAAAAAATCGTTTTTTTAAAAAAAAAAAAGTTTTAAAAAAAAAAATTTATATAAAAAATTTTTTTTTTTAAAAAAAAAACAATTTTTAAAAAAAAAGTTTTTTTTTTATTACCTTTAGATTTTTAGACTCTAGTTACAATTTTTAGTATTAAGTTTAGTTTTGTCATAGTTATTTTTATTTCTAGAATTTTTAGGTTTGCCGTAAAATCCCTTAAGTGCTTATTCCTTAGACTAAGATTTATGTGCTTTAGAATTTTGCGACGCCGTTTTTTGCGCTACTTTCTTATTTTTATTTTTCGACGTCTATTTTCCGACCTTTTATTTTTCGACCTTTTTCGACGCTTTTTTTTTCTTTCTTATTTCTCGCCATTCTAGTTTTTAGGACTTAGATTTTTTTCTACTTCTTCTCTAAATTTCTTAAAATTACGAAAATTTATTTTAAGTGGTTAAATTGATAGACATCAAAATTTTCTGGTTCGTAGTAATAGTTGGATTTGTACGTGGACCGGGTTATTGGAGCCAAACAGTACTCAATTATATTGAGACCAAACGAATCCTGCCCCTCTGCTGCATCTTTTGGCTATTCGAAACGTGGGCAAAATCAGAAAAGTCTATTAATTGGATAACTTATATAATTTTTCTTTCCTTTTAAAAACTAATAGGATATTCAGTGAATGCACCGAGTAAAACGTTCACCACCTTTCATACGTTCACCACCTATAACTCGATCAAGACATCTAGCCAATATTGTCGCCGTTGATTTTTCTTTAGAATCATCATCTAGTCGACCAAGAACTCCAACTCAAATTTCCGATAATCCATCTTTTGAACCCGACCTCACAATTGAGAATCCGGAGAATATTCAGGGACAATTCCAAGATCCAGAACCACTAATCATTCCTCCTGAACCACAAACCATTAAATCAGAATCTTCTAGTGATTCGTATTCAACAAATTCAATTATGGAAAATCTGGAACCTCTAAGTATGGAAGACCGAATGAGAGCCACACGCACGGGCCAAGGTCACGCCATTATTAAACCAGAAGTTAATGCTCCAGATTATGAAATTAAAGGACAAATCCTACACATGGTAACTAACCAATGCCAATTCAGTGGTGCACCGAATGAAGATCCTAACGAACACCTTCGTACGTTTAAAAGAATTTGTACACTATTCAAAATCCGAGAAGTGGAAGATGAGCAGATCTATCTCATGTTATTTCCCTGGACTTTAAAGGGAGAAGCCAAAGATTGGTTAGAATTGTTACCTGAAGGGGCGATTGATACATGGGATGTTTTAGTTGAAAAATTTCTTAAACAATTCTTTCCGGCATCTAAAGCCGTGAGACTTCAAGGAGAAATTGTTACGTTCGCGCAAAAGCCAAATGAAACATTATATGAGGCGTGGACAAGATTCGGAAGGATGTTGAGAGGATGTCCTCAACACGGTTTAGACACTTATCAAATAGTACAAATATTCTACCAAGGTGTCAACGTTGCTACACGAAAAGACATCGACATAACAGCTGGTGGTTCCATTATGAAGAAAACCGCAACTGAAGCTTACAAAATTATTGATAACACAGCCTCCCACTCTCATGAGTGGCACCAAGAGAAAGATATATATCGTTCATCTAAAGCGGCTAGAGCCGATTCTAGCCATAACTTTGATTCCGTTTCCGCAAAAATAGATGCTTTCGAGAGACGAATAGAAAAGATGAATAAAGATATTCACGCAATACGAATTAGTTGTGAGCAATGCGGTGGACCACACTTAATGAAAGACTGTCACATTGAACAAACGATGGAACAACGAGAGAATGTTTCCTATATGAACCAAAGGCCGGGAAATAATTATCAGAATAATTATCAACCGCCAAGGCCAAACTTCAATCGAAATCAAAACATTCTTTACAATCCAAAAGGACCCGACAATAACTCGTATAACCAACAAGGTCCGAATAACCAACCAACTCAAAACAACACTTTCAATCAACAAAGACCTGGCTTGTATAAACCACCACAACAAACCGAAGAGAAAAAGTCAAATCTGGAAGAAGTGGTATTTAAGCTAGTTGAATCTCAAACACAATTTATTGAAACTCAAACCCAAACGAATGAGAGGTTTGATCAGTCATTTAGAACTCAACAAGCTTCTATTTTGAATCTAGAAAAACAAGTAGGTACTCTTGTTAGATTGATGAGTGAAAGGGAACAAGGAAAGCTACCGAGTAATAATGAAGTAAATCCTCGGAATGAAAATGTTAACATGATATCAACAAATTCTAAAAAACCAATACGAGAAGATGGGAAAGTTTTAGATGTAAGTAACAATGAAGAAGTTACAACACCACCACCACCCGAGTATGTAAAGCCAGTGGTGGCACCATACAAAACACCCATCCCATTTCCAAGAAAAGGAGTTGAGTATGAGCAAGTAATAGGTAATAAAGTTTGTGATACCTCTGGAAAGAAGAAGAAGAAGAAGAATAAAAAAGTGCAAGAAACAAAAACAGTAGAAGTAAACCCGGTGAAGACAGTTCCACCAAATCCTCCACCTAGGGTAGGTGATCCGGGTGAATTTATTGTTCCTTGTCTACTTAGTGATTGTGTCATGTATGATGCACTAGCAGATTTAGGTGCGAGTGTGAGTGTTATGCCTCTTTCCTTATATAAGAGATTAGGTGTAGGTGAGTTAAGTCCAACGGATATAAGTGTTCGACTCTTTGATCAAACCATTAAGCACCCAGTTGGAATTGCCGACAACCTACCCGTTCAAGTAGGCAATTTAACCTTTCTAGTCGAATTCATTGTCATTGACATAGAAGAGGACCCAAACATTCCTCTAATTTTAGGTCGACCATTCTTAGCGTCTACCGGGGCGTTCTTTGATGTAAGAAACGGTAGAATGACACTTAGTAGTGGTGACAAATCGATCACCTTTATGATTCGAAAGTCTAAATCTCCACCAACCAAAACCGTTGAACCAGCAAAAACGATTGGTAAGAACCATGTTGTTTTAACAACTCTAACGGTAGTGCTTAACAATAATAAAATGCCTAAGTGTGGGGAAAATGAAGTAACACCTAATGATAACTTGATAACAAGGAACCCCATTGTTGATACGAAATTAAATGACCCCGTTATTAACAGTTCAATGAAGAAACTTTTTAAACGGGTTATTGATGCTAAAAGTAAGGGGAACTTTAAGTTATGTAACCGGTTAGTATCCAATCTGTCGCCTAAAGAAAAGGCGAAGCTAGTTGAATTTTGGGATATTACGGAAGAAGCCGGGCACTGGCTTAAAGAAAAAGTCAAAGATATGCAAGTTGATTATGGACCAAAAGAAATTGACAATGAAGACACCACAACTACCTAAGTGTGGGGAGATTCAAGTGTTTTAAAAAGAGAATGCTATCTAGAGTTAGTTGTTCTATTCTCGTGTAGTTCCGAGAATGGAATCCGATTGGTCTTTTCCGCTAGCAGACACTAAAGAACTAGTTTTCTCCCCCCATTCTGAATTTTTTTGTTTTTTTAGGTTTTATATGAAATTAATATGTTTTCTTTTTAAGTTTTGTGTGAATTTAAAAACAAAAATTTACTTTATTTCATTAAGTTGAAAAAAAATGATTTCTAAAATTCGTCGTGAGTTGAAGACTAGGTCGTTGAGCCGAAATTACTTTACCCGAGGGCGGGGCAAAAAATTTTATCATCATTATTTTTAATTTTATTGATTTAAAGTATGCAAAAAAAAAAAAATATTTGACTTTATAAATTTTTGAACGTGGGGTAATATACCAAACTTCAAAAATATGTATATATGTTTGTATTTTATGTTATGTACAAAACATGGTAAAACAGCGCACTTTCAAAGACTAGCATTAAGTTCAGCAAAAGGTAATAATTTTGACGACAATACGCAAAATATCAAATGTGAAATAACAACAATATGTTTGCAAACTCGGTATTTTTAATCACTTTTCTACGCTAATCACCCTCATGAATTTATAATTATAGTCTGATTTCATGCAAATGAGGGCATTGCATGATCTCAAGTGTGGGGAAGGGTTATAAATTCTCTCGGGTTTACACTTGGTTTATTTGCCAAATTTTGGGAAAATTTGAAAAATTTTTAACTAAATGAACTCAAAATCATGTTTATACATATTTATGAACAATGAAACTAGGTGTTAATGCCGAAATTATTGTTACCTCGAGGACATAAATTGAGAAACAACCCAAAACGCTTGAATTCATAGAAAATAAAAAGGCAAAGAAAAAAATAAATAAAAACTAAGTGTGGGGAGAATGTACCAAGTTATTCAATTAAAAACTATCTATCACATGTTTCTGTAAAGTTATTGCAGGTGTTTTTGTTTTGGACTAAATTAACTGTTTTACCCGATGAAAGAAAAGAAAAGATGGATCTACACGATGAATCAATTCCATCATTAAAAGGAAGTAAAGTCTTCCGAAAAAGACACGCGCTTCTTGATTTAGGTCATGAAGTTGTCGTCCAGACCAGCTGTAGGTTGACGAAAAATCTAGAAAAGTCATCACTAAAATCAGCAGGAAATCCACGGACCTCAGCATCAAACAGGGTCGCCATGTGGTCAGATTTATCCTAACCATGAGAAGGATTTATCTCGTACAATGGGGAGGCACCGTGCAAATTAGCTGGATAAGACTAATGAATCAGATCCCCAGAAAGGATAATCTCCTAAAAAGATCAAAAATCAGCTTTTAAGCCTGATATTACTCAATCCTTGAGATTGACTTTAAAGATTGAGAATTACAAACTCATGGAATTCAATGATATCTAAACTCGAGCTTGAACGAGAAAATATTTTGATCAAAAATACAAACCGATTTGTTTTCTGAAAACCCATTTTCAATGCGTTCATTACCATTGAACATAAAATCCTAAGAAATTCACCTGGCATTCATTAGGTCACCTGAACCAAATCGGGTGTCAACCGTAAGAACGGTGGTTGCATAGCATGGTCGGAGACAGGACCTTGTGCCAGACCGAAAAATTATAGGATGATCTTTACTATCGCTCCTACCAAGGATAGTTCTAGCATCCGACACGTTAATAAGACCATAATCATCTACATGTCACGGGACATTGCCTTAACAGTTTCTTGTTCATCGCTTTCCTTTACAACCGGACGGTAGTTTGCCGAAAGGTAATATACGGGACAAGTAAACTGGACGTGTTGCTTTCCTAATACAAGGTTAGCAAGTGGGTAACACAAAACCACAAGTGTTGAGCTAAAATTTTCAAATCTGAAACCCACACAACCCACAAAAATATTTTGCAAACACCGGTGAAGGGTTATTCCGGAAAACTTATCTACGGTAAAAGCTAGATTAAATTTTCAAAAAGATCAAATGTTTCCATAAAGATCCAATTTCCTTAAGGATCTACATTTTAATAGTCATGTGGGACTGTAAACCACCTTTCAAATGTGCACTTTGCTTTGGAAACCGAAAGTAAATCGGCTATTTGATTGCAAGTGTCGTTGACCTAAACCCGAGGCAACTGTGGATGACACACCCACCTTTAACCATCATTACTGTCATTGTTTATACCGCTATATCAAAATCACTGATGTACAAAGTGTGATGAATAAAAAAGTGATTCATGTATGTTTTTATTTCAAGTTCTGTATTGCTTGAGGACAAGCAACGCTCAAGTGTGGGGATATTTGATAGTGCTCCAAATGAACATATATTTAGTAGCAATATCGTTCCAATATGTAAAGTTTTTAAATGTAATTTCCTTATTTTTAGTTGTAATAGTTAAATAAATAAGTGCGAAGACGAAAGACGCAAATCGCTCGAAAATGAAGATTTAAAGACAAAAACAAAGATTTGAAAGACCAAAACGTCCAAAAAGCTCAAATGTACAAGATACAATTAAAAAGGTTCAAATTATTGATGAAGAACGTCTAAAAATGACAAGAGTACAAGTTACAAAACGCAAAGTACACGATATAAAATAGTACGCAAGGACGTTCGAAAATCCGGAACCGGGACATGAGTCAACTCTCAACGCTCGACGCAACGGTGTAAAAATTACGAGTCAACTATGCACAAGAATAAAATATAATATTTAAATAATTCATAATAAGAATAATATTAAATAATAAAAAGTTGTTAATTTAGCATAGTTCAGGGGTCGTAAATGAAAATTCAATTTCATATTTTGCCTATAAAAGGCGATGATTGTCGATGTATTTTAGGCATCCCTTTTTCTATCCTAAAAATCTATTATCAATATCAATATCTAAAAATCTCTATCATAATGTTAATGTAATAAGATATAACAATAATCTTAATTTTAATTTTAAATTATGATAATAATAAGATTTATGATAGAGATCGTTTGAGTGTGTAAGTCGAAATTCTGTCCGTGTAACGCTACGCTATTTTTAATCATTGTAAGTTATGTTCAACCTTTTTATATTAATGTCTCGTAGCTAAGTTATTATTATGCTTATTTAAAACGAAGTAATCATGATGTTGGGCTAATTACTAAAATTGGGTAATTGGGCTTTGTACCATAATTAAGGTTTGGGCAAAAGACCGACACTTGTGGAAATTGGACTATTGACTATTAATAGATGGGGGGTATTGTCTAATTGAGTGACAACTCATTGGAGTCTGTCGAACCTATCTTCAAATTAATTATCCTAATAATTAATAATGATTATGGTTGTCCTATTTAGTGACGTTCATATGGAATCTATTATAATCATTTAATTAATTATTCGGGTTGGGTAATTGATTATTCAAACTGATCAAGTGGGTAAATTAATATTCATATCTAATCAAAACAGGGGTAGATTACATACAGTGATAACTGGTGTAATTGTTGACAGAAGTGATAACTGCGTCACAGTTTAAATCCTTAATTAGTTGGAATATTTGACTTCGGGTATAAGGGTAATTTGACGAGGACACTCGCACTTTATATTTATGACCGATGGACTATTATGGATAAAAACCAGATAGGTATCAAATAAACCATGACAAAGGACAATTAACCCGAGTAACAATTAATTAAAATCAAAACATCAAACATCATGATTACGGAAGTTTAAATAAGCATAATCCTTTTATTTCATATTCTATCGCAATTTTATTTATTGTTATTTTATTTATCGTCATTTATTTATTTTACGCACTTTAATTATTGTCATTTATCTTTACGCTTAAAAATATAAAATCGACAAACCGGTCATTAAACGGTAAAAACCCCCCTTTTATAATAATATTACTACTTACATATATATATATATTTATATAAATATAGTTTTATAAAAATATAGTACGTAATCACTAGCTCCCTGTGGAACGAACCGGACTTACTAAAAACTACACTACTCTACGATTAGGTACACTGCCTATAGTGTTGTAGCAAGGTTTAGGTATATCCCATCCGTAAATTAATAAAACTTGTGTCATATTTTGTAGTATTTCCTAGTAAAAATAATACTATTTCGTACCCTCACGCTACATCATCAATTGTCTATTTATAGAGAGTCTATTAACCATGTAAATGTTCTCTAATCTCCGATGGTTTAAAGGATGTTTGGACTTCAACAAACAACTGATTCAGATAGCACATGGCTCTACCTTGTTCTGAAGCTATTTTAAGAACATCCTAAAAAGGTTGGACATACTATTTTAATAAATAAATAGAATGTTTGGTTCTCAAGGCATTGACAAAGTATACACACGAACTACGCATGTGGTATACTTCTGCATTCCATTGGTTGTCTTGTAAGGTACCTTGTCAACCGTCGACTGGTGTCCTTTTCTCTTCAACTTTGTCTACGATGTTAGTTAAATAGCACACTTGATGTAAACAACACAAGAAACAATTATGTTTTTGATGAACATAATTCATCTAAGTGTTTTTTGCTGGTTCTACTTTTGCTGGTTCTTCTATGGTCTTTTGTTGGGTCAGCATACATCCTTCGGCTAGTTATGAAGAACCCATTATTCTTCAACTATCATGTACTGATAGTAAAGGCAGCTCCATGAAATATTACAACGCAACATACAATGTTGTTTACAGACTTAGAACTATTTAAATAAACATACGTTGGTTGCACATTATAATTAGTGTTAATAGTCATGTTTTGTCATAATTAAATCCTTAATTACTTAGGGTACTCAACAATGATTGATTTTGATTTTGTGTTGAAAGAGTTCTGGGTTTTTAATGGTAAAAAGATGATTTTACCCTCACATGCAATGCACATGTCAAAGGTTAACGTGCTTTTTAACAAAAGTTTGATAAAGGGACTCTGATTGCTCTTTTTTTGAAATTGTGACACCGCTATTTTTTTTAAATACGTGGCGGAAGCATTTATTTATTAATAGCTAAATACACTTTAACAGTGTCACGTGATCATAACAAAATACATGTTTTAAACGGAAAACACGTAATTACATTCGGTTTACAAAAGAACACAATTCATATGATAAAAGACTTCATCAGAGTTAAACACTATCAAACATAACATTGGCATGCCCGTCTTCTCCCAAAAGCAATATCTACAAAGCTACAACCTACAGGGAGGAGATGGAGGGAAATTAGCATGAACTAAGTGAGTACTACTAACTACAGGCAATAGTATACAGGAACTATCATACTAATCATGTCACAAAATCTAACACACAAACATCACCCAAGTGCCATCTACAGAGACCCTGGTGGCTCGGCTAAACCATTAACCACCAGCTGATCAGACTGAGGCTTACCAGAAGTTCCTCCACCACCGTGTTGTATATATATAATCCACACGTGATGGACGCGTCATTCACATATATATATATATACACCACGATTGTCTAGGCCACCATATGAGGAACCCAACCCGCAGGTTGATCTCTCTTACCGAGGCCACCCCACAATAGGGACGCACTGGGCTCCAGCAAACAAGCATCAACCAACATGCATATAAACTAAGTATATAAACTTTGTATCACTTTTATTATTTAGTTAATGTATTATATATTTAACTATATAATAAATCCAATTATATATAAATGTAATAATATTTACAAACTTACTAAAACTATAGTTTAATAAGTAAAATCATAATTATTATTAAAAATACAAAATACCAAATTATTTATTATTTTTATGCAAAATTTGTATTTATTAATTAAATAATAAAAAAAAATATTATTGACAAATATTCTTGGAAAAGAATTAAATCAATTTTTTTATTTATATAAAAAAAATCCTTAAAATAAATAAAAAATATATAAATAAATAAATAAATAAATAAATTACTTTTTAATTAAAAATTGTAATGGAAAAACTACTTTTATTATTTTATTTTGTGCATTATCCCATGACCTAACATTTAACACTTTTTAATTTTAAAATCCCATTAAGAATTAAAATATTTCTTTTTCTTTTAATTATTTTATTCTTTTTACCTAATTTTTTCAAGTATAAATACCCCTCATTTCTCATTCAAACTCACACCAAAATTTCTCTCATTCTCTCTTTGAAGAATTACTACTAGTAAGTATTTTTTTCTTACTTTTTATTTTTTTTACTTTTTACTTTTTACTTTTTACTTCGGTTATTATTTTTACCGAAACATGTAAATAATGTTATAAATAATATGCAATTAAAAATAAAATAAATAACATGTATACACTATTACTATTACTAGCACCTATAACCTACTACTTATATTGTAACATAAAAATATTTTGGGATATGTATTAGAGATGTATAGATCTTCGAACTTTCTTGACGAATGGTTTCTATGAGATTCTAGACAGAGGGTTTGGATTTCCGATTTAAAGGGTCCTATGGCTCAAGCCCCTAGATCTAAATTAGCCATTCGAAGGGAAAGGGGTGATTGGAATCTTATCTAATACGGCAAGTATCCTAAAATGGAAAACACTGATAAAAGTAGAAACTCTCTAGTCATAGAAACTTAGTAAAATAAGAAACTTTCTAAAAATAAAAACTTTATAAAAATAGTAACTTACTAGGAATAGAAACTTAGTAAAACAAACACATACTTAAACTTAAACATGGGTAAAACACTTAACTACTCTTAAATGTCAATAGGTTGACATTCCTGCTCACTCGTTCAACTCTTTATTTCGAGGAATAACTCTCTCTCTACTTACTAAGGTGAATTCATAGCCCCTCTTTAATTGCTAGTAAACTTACTTACTTTTACTTGGGGTGAGACACATGCTGTTTTTACTTTTTACACTTTAGACACAAGTACCAAACTGTTAAACTATGCTATACCCGGCTATGTCTGACTAAGTCCCTACAGTGATATTTTTAATTGCTGCGGCATGCTTAATTATTGGGGGTAGGCCTATCGGGAGTAACGTCCCCGATACATTTGACCAAGTCATTGTATTACTTAATAATGAAATTAAACTGACAAGGACAGACACAACTTGTCATGGGGCAAAACTTGAACGTTTAGTCTAAATATCACGCATTTGCATAACTTTTTGATCCTGCGGGAGATCAACTTTACAAACTAAATCTTGTGGTCTAAAACAACGACAAACTTTTTGTTAAACCTATGAACTTCACTCAACCTTTTTGGTTGACACTTTAGCATGTTTTGTCTCAGGTGCTGTTTGATTCAAGCTCTTATACTTACCGCTTATGTGATGCTACTTGGACATAGGATCAAGAGATATCGCATTTATTACTTCTGCATGTGAACATTTACGATATTGTTATTCCTGTCATTGTAACGACATTTCATTTTTTTCCGCTGCGTACTCATTAAAGTTAAATTCATCATTTAGTATTGTTCTTGTTTATTATAATATGTTGGTATGTTTTGATATTAGTGACGTTCCTTCCAGACCCTATTGGGAGGACGTTACAGATTGGTATCAGAGCTTAACCAGGCTGTTATAGAGAACCAGGATTGCATTTTTATGTGTGTCTTACTTGTTAGCTAGGGTGCCTTAGCAATCTAGGAAACTATAAGCTTTCCTGCCTTAGAATTAAAGCACTTAGGATTGCCCCATAATCTTAACGATTATGCTTTAATAAACTTGACTTAAAGATTCTAATCAAAATATCCTTCCTAATGTTAGCATGTCTAATTATCATCAAACGACCAAAATGAATCTTTTCAAGACAACCGAAAAAGATACTGAAAGGTCTTCCACAGAAAGACCAGTCCAAAGTCCACCTTATGGCTTTGGTGGTCCTCCCTCACCAAATTATAGTCCAAATACTACTCTAAAGTTATATAGGTCTCCTGAATACTATCCAACCCTGAGGAATAAAGACAAGAGGAAATGTCTTGAAGAAACTGGGCCGTCAAAGAAAAGATCCCGATCTCCTTTCTACGATGAAGTTGATGCCAAGTACGAGCTCATGAATCTGCGAAAAACTACCGATGACCTAATTCGCCATATTGCAAGGATCGATTTTCAAATGAAGTAAAAAGACCTAGCGATCAAGAAGCTCATGGAGGAAAATGCTGAACTAAAGAAAGAGATAAAGTTGGTGAAGTATGAAGGTGATAGAAATACCCGATGGGGGAAGCAATCTCTCTCCTACCTAGGAGAAGATGTTGACCTTAGATTGAAGATGGAGGAAAACCGCGTGAATAATCAACTTTCTATAAGGGACCACAAGTACCATGTAATCAACAATGAAGTTTCTAACCTTTATGATAATCTCGAGTTCCTGCATGAGAAACAAAAGGCGAGGAACGAGAAAGTTGATGAGTTTATGAAGAAGGTGGAGGATGAGAAGAAGAAATATGAAGATTACTTCAATCTTAATATTTCCTAGATTATTTTTCCAATTCCTTGTCTATGTAAAGGCTATGCCTTAAACTATTTCTATTTCCGAATCGTGTAATAAAGGCTTATTTAATGCCTCGTTCTAATAATATAAAGTGTTTTATTAATATCATGCGATATCAATACTTTATTTTATTCATACTTATGATTGCTCAAACTTATAACTTGTTAAACTTATCAAACATATGTTCACTTTTATGTAGTGACATCATGGTTCGTTCAGCTGCACCTACCGTTAACAACGTTGTGTTAACTACTGGGCAATTCCAACAGTTACTCACTGCCGCCCAAGGCAACGCCCAAGCTAATCATGCTAATACTCAACCGAAACCTTGTTCCTACAAGGATTTTTCAAACTGTCATCCTCCTGCATTTAAGGGGACTGAAGAAGCTGTCGAACTAGTCCGTTGGTTCTAGAAGATGGAATCTATTTTCCGTATTTGTAACTGTGGTGATAACGATCGAGCAAAGTATGCCACTAGCTCATTGGGTGGCAATGCTTTAACTTGGTGGACTGCTCATGCCAAGTCCGTAGGAATTGATAATGCTAATACAATTCCATGGGATGAACTCAAAAGCATGATGGTCAACAAATTCTGTCCTCGAAGTCAAGTTCAGAAACTTGAAGCTGAGTTCTGGGAACTCAAGGTCAAGGGTACTGACATTGAGAACTATACCAATCATTATCTGGAGCTTTCTACTCTATGTCCTGAAATGTTTCCTACTAAAGCTAGAAGAATTGAGCCGTATATTGAAGGTCTTCCCGAGGATGTTCAAGGAAATGTTATTGCTGCTGAGAAGGTTACTTTGGATGCTGTGATTCTCATGGCACAAAATCTCATGTTGGCCAAGAGAAGAAGGGCGTTGACCAAGAAGCAAGTTGAAACCAAGGGTAAATATGGTAAGAGGAAGTTTGAGCCATCTCAAGGTTCGGCTCAGAATGATAATAAGAAGCCTGCGGATGGTACAAGGTCCATCACCCGGGGAAGTGTACTGCGGTTTGTGCGTTGTGTAAGAAAGTGGGACACGTTGCTAAGACGTGTAAGACTCCTCTGAAGGATAAGGCTATTGTTCCGGCCAAAGCTCCTCCTACATGCTATACTTGTGGAGAGAAGGGACACATTAGTCTGAATTGTCCTAAGAAGAAAAATAATCCCACTACTGGAGCTAATGCTACTGCTGCGAAGGGTCGTGCGTTTGTTATTACTGCTGCTGAAGCCCGAGATGAAGATGAAGTTATCACGGGTACGTATCTTGTCAATAATTTCTATGCAACTATTTTATTCGATACTGGTGCCGACAGAAGTTACGGGTCTAGTGATTTTTGTACCCTATTTACTGAAAAGCCTCAACCCTTAGAAACTAAAAGATTAGTAGAAGTAGCCAATGGAAAGGTCATGCAAGTCGATAAAATATATAAAAACTGCAACCTAATCTTAGCCGATAAAGAATTTAAGATAGACCTTTTGCCGGTCGAGCTCGGAAGTTTTGACGTCGTAGTTGGAATGGACTGGTTACGTCCATTGAGAGCTGCCATCATGTGTTACGATAAAACCATTCATGTTCCATTGGGAAATGGAGAGACTCTTATCATCCAAGGTAAAAAGAGTGGTTCCAATCTCAATATTATCTCCTGTATTAAAACCCGCAAACACCTTATGAAAGGTTATCCAGCTATTCTAGCCCACGTTAAGATGATCGAATCGAAAGAGAAGTGTATTAAAGATGTACCAGTGGTTAAAGACTTTCCCGATGTGTTTCCCGAAGATCTTCCTGGTCTTCCACCTCCTCGACAAGTTCAATTTCAAATTGATTTAGCTCCCGGTGCTGCTCCTATTGCTAAAGCACCATACCGTTTAGCACCTTCCGAAATGAAGGAACTTTCCAACCAGCTCCAAGAACTATTGGATAAAGGTTTCATTCATCCAAGCTCATCCCCATGGGGAGCTCCTGTTCTATTTGTTAAAAAGAAGGATGGTACGTTAAGGATGTGCATTAATTACCGCGAACTTAACAAGCTTACTATCAAGAACCGTTATCCGTTGCCACGTATTGATGATCTATTCGACCAACTTCAAGGGTCAAGTGTTTATTCAAAGATTGATTTGAGGTCCAGATATCACCAACTTAGAGTCAAGGAATCTGATATTCCTAAGACTGCTTTTCGCACTCGTTATGGGCACTATGAATTCTGTGTCATGCCTTTTGGTTTGACCAATGCTCCTGCTGTTTTCATGGATCTCATGAACCGTGTCTGCAAACCCTATCTCGATAAATTCGTCATTGTTTTCATTGATGACATTTTGATCTACTCCAAGAGTGAGAAGGAACATGAGTAACATCTGCGCGTGATTCTTGAACTCTTACGAAAGGAACAACTCTACGCTAAGTTTTCTAAGTGCGAGTTTTGGCTCAAAACCGTACAATTCCTCAGACACGTTGTTGATAGTAATGGAATACATGTCGATCCAGCTAAGATTAACGCTATCCAGAACTGGGAGATACCAAAGACTGCGAAGCATATTCATCAATTTTTGGGACTTGCCGGTTATTATCGGAGATTCATAAAGGATTTTTCCCTTCTTGCCAAACCTCTTACGAAGCTAACTCAAAAAGGGAAGAAGTTTGAGTGGTCCGAAGAACAGGAATCTGCTTTCAAGATTCTGAAAGAGAAGTTGACCACAGCCCCGATTCTATCTTTACCTGAAGGTACTGACGATTTTGTTGTTTACTGCGATGCCTCAAAGCAAGGCTTTGGTTGTGTTTTAATGCAACGTGAAAAGGTTATTGCCTACGCATCTAGACAGTTGAAGAAACACGAGGAGAACTATACCACACACGACCTTGAGTTAGGTACCGTGGTATTTGCATTAAAGATATGGAGACATTATCTATATGGTACCCAGTTTACGGTGTACACTGACCATAAAAGTCTTCGACACATCTTTGATCAAAAACAGCTGAATATGAGGCAAAGCCGATGGCTCGAGTTATTGAACGATTATGACTGTAAGATGGAATATCATCCTGGCAAGGCAAACGTAGTTGCCGATGCCCTCAGTCGAAAAGACGATGTTAAACGTGTTCGTACCTTAAACCTGAAAATCAAATCAAATCTTATATCACGAATCTGCGAAGCTCAACTGGAAGCTATTAAACCAACACTTATCGAAGGTGAAGGACCTATCGGTTTCGAGAACCAACTCCAAGTGAAAGCTAATGGTACACGGTACTTTGGCAACAGAATTTGGGTTCCTCGCTTCGGTAATCTCCGTGAACTAGTCTTGGATGAAGCGCATAAGACTAGGTATTCTATTCATCCGAGTTCCAGTAAGATGTACCACGATGTGAAGGAATTCTACTGGTGGCCTAATATGAAAGCCGACATTGCTACTTATGTTAGTAAGTGTCTCACTTGTTTGAAAGTCAAGGCTGAACATCAAAAGCCTTCTGGTCTGTTGACACAACCCGATATTCCACAGTGGAAGTGGGAATGTATCGCTATGGACTTTATTACTAAATTGCCCAAGACTTCTAGTGGCAATGATACTATATGGGTCATAGTAGATCGTCTTACTAAATCTGCTCATTTCTTACCGACCAAGGAGACCGACAAGATGGAGAGATTGTCACAACTGTATATCAAAGAAATTGTCTCTTGTCATGGTGTTCCTATATCAATCATATCCGATCGCGACAGTAGATTCACTTCCAGATTCTGGAAATCCTTACAAACTGCTCTTGGAACTCAACTCGACATGAGTACTGCTTATCATCCGCAAACCGATGGTCAAAGTGAACGAACCATTCAAACATTGGAAGATATGCTTCGCGCTTGTGTTATCGACTTCGGCAAAGGCTGGGATAGACATTTGCCTTTGGTTGAATTCTCTGACAATAATAGTTACCACTCAAGTATTAAGGCTGCACCTTTTGAGGCCTTATACGGACGAAAATGTAGATCCCCACTGTGCTGGGATGAATTAGAGGACAGATAGTTAACTGGTCCTGAAATCATACACGAGACAACCGAAAAGATAGTTCAGATTAAGAAATGAATAGAAACTGCCCGCAGCCGACAGAAGAGCTATGCTAATAAAGGTCGGAAAGATTTGGAATTCCAAGTTGGTGACAAAGTCATGTTAAAAGTATCCCCTTGGAAAGGCATCGTTCGTTTTGGTAAACGAAGCAAACTAAGTCCGCGTTTTGTTGGACCCTTCAAGATTACTGAAAGGATCGGACCCGTGGCTTATCGATTAGAATTACCTGCTGAACTTAGCAGCGTACACGACGTATTTCATGTCTCGAATCTTAAAAAGTGTCTCGCTGATGACACTCTCGTTATTCCTTTAGATGACATTCGCATTGATGATAAAATGCACTTCATAGAGGAACCCGTAGAAGTCATGGACCGATCTGCTAAACGCTTAAAACAAAGCACCATACCTATTGTTAAGATCCGTTGGAATTCACGACGTGGCCCCTAGTATACCTGGGAACGTGAAGACCAAATGAAACAGAAATATCCCCATCTCTTCTCAACCGCTGATGCATCCGAGAAGTCTACCTAAAACTTCGGGACGAAGTTTTTATTAACGGGGAGGTACTGTAACAACCCTCACTTTTTGACTTCTAAATTACTGAATTAACCCTAGGGTTATATGTCTGACTATATGTATTAAGGGTTGTTATATACAATTAAATATTGACCGAATAGTAATTTTTAGTCAACAATGTACGCTTAAATAAATAATATATTATTAATTTATATAATTTGACATAATTTAACTAAGTATATAAACTTTGTATCACTTTTATTATTTAGTTAATGTATTATATATTTAACTATATAATAAATCCAATTATATATAAATGTAATAATATTTACAAACTTACTAAAACTATAGTTTAATAAGTAAAATCTTAATTATTATTAAAAATACAAAATACCGAATTATTTATTATTTTTATGCAAAATTTGTATTTATTAATTAAATAAAAAAAATAAAATAAAATATTATTGACAAATATTCTTGGAAAAGCATTAAATCAATTTGTTTATTTATATAAAAAAAATCCTTAAAATAAATAAAAAATAAATAAATAAATAAATAAATAAATTACTTTTTAATTAAAAATCGTAATGAAAAAACTACTTTTATTATTTTATTTTGTGCATTATCCCATGACCTAACATTTAACACTTTTTAATTTTAAAATCCCATTAAGAATTAAAATATTTCTTTTTCTTTTAATTATTTTATTCTTTTTACCTAATTTTTTCAAGTATAAATACCCCTCATTTCTCATTCAAACTCACACCAAAATTTCTCTCATTCTCTCTTTGAAGAATTACTACTAGTAAGTATTTTTTTCTTACTTTTTATTTTTTTTACCTTTTACTTTTTACTTTTTACTTTTTACTTTTTACTTCGGTTATTATTTTTACCGAAACATGTAAATAATGTTATAAATTATATGCAATTAAAAATAAAATAAATAACATGTATACACTATTACTATTACTAGCACCTATAACCTACTACTTATATTGTAACATAAAAATATTTTGGGATATGTATTAGAGATGTATAGATCTTCGAACTTTCTTGACGAATGGTTTCTATGAGATTCTAGGCAGAGGGTTTGGATTTCCGATTTAAAGGGTCCTATGGCTCAAGCCCCTAGATCTAAATTAGCCATTCGAAGGGAAAGGGGTGATTGGAAGCTTATCTAATACGGCAAGTATCCTAAAATGGAAAACACTGATAAAAGTAGAAACTCTTTAGTCATAGAAACTTAGTAAAATAAGAAACTTTCTAAAAATGAAAACTTTATAAAAATAGTAACTTACTAGGAATAGAAACTTAGTAAAACAAACACATACTTAAACTTAAACATGGGTAAAACACTTAACTACTCTTAAATGTCAATAGGTTGACATTCCTGCTCACTCGTTCAACTCTTTATTCCGAGGAATAACTCTCTCTCTACTTACTAAGGTGAATTCATAGCCCCTCTTTAATTGCTAGCAAACTTACTTACTTTTACTTGGGGTGAGACACATGCTGTTTTTACTTTTTACACTTTAGACACAAGAACCAAACTGTTAAACTATGCTATACTCGGCTATGTCCGACTAAGTCCCTACAGTGATATTTTTAATTGCTGCGGCATGCTTAATTATTGGGGGTAGGTCTATCGGGAGTAACGTCCCCGATACATTTGACCAAGTCATTGTATTACTTAATAATGAAATTAAACTGACAAGGACAGACACAACTTGTCATGGGGCAAAACTTGAATGTTTAGTCTAAATATCACGCACTGGCATAACTTTTTGATCCTGCGGGAGATCAACTTTACAAACTAAATCTTGTGGTCTAAAACAACGACAAACTTTTTGTTAAACCTATGAACTTCACTCAACCTTTTTGGTTGACACTTTAGCATGTTTTGTCTCAGGTGCTGTTTGATTCAAGCTCTTATACTTACCGCTTATGTGATGCTACTTGGACATAGGATCAAGAGATATCGCATTTATTACTTCTGCATGTGAACATTTACGATATTGTTATTCCTGTCATTGTAACGACATTTCATTTTCCGCTGCGTACTCATTAAAGTTAAATTCATCATTTAGTATTGTTCTCGATTATTATAATATGTTGGTATGTTTTGATATTAGTGACGTTCCTTCCAGACCCTATTGGGAGGACGTTACACGTTTGACCACCCCAACCGTACGAGTGAAGGCTCACTCGTGCGAGTGATGAAGAACAGTAGCAACAGTTGTTTATACGGGTTTCTACTCAAAATGTACAACATATATATCAATTCATACAGTAAGTTAACCCATATCATCATATATTCACTATATGATAAGCCTACATCATAAAATCAATCAATAACAACACTAAACGAGTACTAAACTAGACATACGCCATAAAATCCATTCTTCTGACCAAAATAAAGTTTGATCTAGCTTTTTAAAACCTTATCATTGTAAATTAAACTTCAAGACGAGTCCAACGATAGTTTATTCATCAAAAATGGAGTTACGGTTTGAAAGTTACAGCCTTTTCAATTTTACCAAAAACTGACCAGTGCTCACTCGCGCGGACGAGACCTCACTCGTGCGAGTGAGTCCTCAAACGTGTGGTTGAGCCTCAAATGCTTGGTCACTCATACGAGTGACGTGTCAGAAGTGTGGGAGCTATTAGAACATTTCAGCTTGCTGAATTTTGCCTTTTTGGCCCAAAAACTCGATTTTAGCAAGATCTAACACTAAACCACTTCCAAAACATCATATAAACTATATAAAACATATTTCTAACATTAATTGAACATATCAAACACTTTAGACCAAAAATCAGGCTTAATTTCATCAAAAACCCATATGAACACAAAAACTCGATTTGAGCAAGAATCACTACATGAATCTATGAGAAGCTTACCTTAAAATGATCACAAAATTACAGAGAATAAGAAGATATGATTAATTTGAGCTCTAGATCAAAGATTCAAGATTAGGGTTTGATTAGGTGAAGGAGATGAAGGTACGGAGTGTGTGTGGAAAAATCTAGAAATGGGAGGAAGAACACAGTACACTAGCCACTTAATTTAGGTTAATTCCTACACTGTGCGATACACGGGTATTTATCAGTTATCTAATAACTTTCGTACATCATTTGGCAACCCAAAAGAAGTCCAAATTAAATAAACAAACCTGTTCTGTGACCCTTATCACAAACTGCTCCTAACCACATCATCAATTAATCATAAATATTAAATTAAAATAAAAGCATATATTAACACAATATAAACTTAAGGGCAAACTAGTAATCTTACAAATAGGCTCACTTGAGGATGTTACAAATCTTCCCTCCTTAAGAAGATTCTGTCCTCGGAATCTGGTCAAGGTCAAACAACTGGGGATAGCGTGCCCTCATTAACTCCTTGGTTTCCCATGTCAAGTTAGAACCTAAACTGTGCCGCCATTCCACTAATACCATTGAAATCTACTTCTTTCTTAACTTAGTGACTTTCTTGTCAACAATTCTAATCAGCTCTTCTACTAGTTTCTTAGTCAAATCAACTTTTAAATCTATCAATGGAAGAATTTGACTTTCATCATCTACTTTACACTTTCTCATATAACACACATTGAATGTGTCATGAATTCCTGCTAACTCTGAAGGAAGATCTAAAACTACCATCTGATCGTTCAAAATTTCTATGATCGGAAATGGCCCAATAAACCTCGGCGCTAATTTACCACGTTTACCAAATCTGATCACCCCTTTCCACGGCGAAACTTTCAAATACAAACGATCACCTACATTGAATATCACTGGACGTCTGCGCGGATCAGCATACATCTTTTGTCAATCTCTGGCCGCTTTTAACGTCACCCGTGCAATTTCGACCTTTTATGCGGTTATCTGAACAATTTCGGGACCTGCAAATTGTTTCTCACCCACCTCTAACCAACATGTCGGAGTTCTACACTTAAGCCCATACAACAATTCATATGGCGGCATTCCAATACTTGAATGATACGAATTGTTGTAAGCAAACTCTATCAGTGGAAGATGCAAATCCCAAGAACCACCGTATTCCAAGACACACGCTCTCAACATATCTTCTAGTGTCTGAATTGTACGTTCACTATCACACCCCCAGTTGGGGCCTGGGCGAAATGTGACTTAATATCAAATAAACCAACATATTATAATATACGAGAACAATACTAAATGATAAAAACAAACTTTATTGAGTATGCAGCGGAAAATGAAATGTCGTTACAATGATGGAAATCACAATAAAGTAATTGTTTCAAATGCAAGAATAATAAATTCGATATCTCTTGATCCTAAGTCCAAGTAGCATTGACAATGCTAAAAACGAACACATATTTCATAGCATTATTCTTCAAGAAAAACAAGCTTTTAGTTGCAATTGTTCTATTTACAAGTGATATTCGTTTAAATAATAAAAGGTGAAGACAAAAGACAGATTCGACGAATTGAAGATGCAAATGACCAAAACGCTAAAAAGTACAAAGTACAATCCAAATGGTTCAATTTATTGATGAGAAACGTCTAGAAATTATATATATTACAAGTCAACTATGCACACGAATATAATATAATATATAAATAATTCTATAAAGTATATATATATTATATTTATATATTAAAATAAAAACCGTCGGCAAACAAGAAAACAAAAGATTGTGAGTTGTCCCAAGACTCCATGCGATCGCATGGCAAATGTAAAGGAAGCCCATGCGATCGCATGGCCCCAAAAGTCTGGCCAGGTCTATAAATTCAGCATGTTTCGGACGAGTTTAACACACAATATATATCCATCTATCATCATACTCTCAATATATATATATTTATACTTATAATTTTAATTTTAATTTAAGATTAATAATAATAAGGTTATGGTAGCGAATGTTGTAAGTTTGTAAGTCGAAATTCTGTCCGTGTAACGCTACGCTATTATTAATCATTGTAAGTTATGTTCAACCTTTTTAAATTAATGTCTCGTAGCTAAATTATTATTATGCTTATTTAAGCCGAAGTAATCATGATGTTGGGCTGAATATTAAAGACGGGGTTATTGGGCTTTGTACCAAAATTGGGTTTGGACAAAAGAACGACACTTGTGGAAATTAGACTATGGGTTATTAATGGGCTTTATATTAACTAAACGATACCTTGTTAATTTAATATAAAGGTTACAATTTTACGTATCTATAAATAACCACATACGCTTAATCGGGTACGGTGGGCGGGATATCTATAAATACGAATAATTGTCATTTTACCGGATACGGGAGTGGATTAATAGTTAATGGACTCATTAAAACAGGGGTGGATTACATTCAAGGGTAATTGGTGTAATTGTTAACAAAGTATTAAAACCTTGGGTTACACGCAGTCGATATCCTGGTGTAATTATTAAACAAAGTATTAAGACCTTGTTACAGTTCGAATCCCCAATTAGTTGGAATATTTGACTTCGGATATAAGGTTAATTTGACGAAGATCCTCGCACTTTATAATTATGACCGATGGACTATTATGGACAAAACCGTATGGACATATCGAATAATCCAGGACAAAGGACAATTAACCCAAGGTAATAAACATAAAATCAACACGTCGAACATCATGATTACGGAAGTTTAAATAAGCATAATTCCTTTATTTTATATCTTATAGCACTTTAAATTATCGCACTTTTATTATCGTTATTTACTTTACGCTTTAAATTAAGTCATTTGTATATTTAATATTTTACATTAGGTTTTAATTGCGACTTAAGACATAAAATCGATAAACCGGTCATTAAACGGTAAAACCCCCTTTTTATAATAATAATAATACTACTTATATATATATATATATATATATATATATATATATATATATATATATATATATATATATATATATATATATATATATATATATATATATATATATATATATATATATATATATATATATATATATATATATATATATACAAATATAGTTTTTAAAAATATAGCGTTAAACTTGGCTAGCTCCCTGCAGAATGAACCGAACTTACTCAAAACTACACTACTTTACGATTAGGTACACTGCCTATAGTGTTGTAGCAAGGTTTAGGTATATCCATTCTATAAATAAATAAATAACTTGTGGAAAATTGTATCATATTTAATAGTATTTCGTAGTAAAAATATAACTATTTCGTACACACCTCGCATAACATCAAGTATTTTTGGCGCCGCTGCCGGGGAACATCTTAAACTCCGAAGCGAAACGCTATTAAAAATAAGATTTTTTTAATTTATTTTTGTGAAAATACGTTTTAAATTTTAAAAACACAAAAATATAAAAAAAATATATATATGTATATATTTTTAAGAGTTTGTTTAAAATATATAAAATTATAAAGTATTCCTATTTCTATTTTAGTTTTTAAAATATAAGTTTTTAGTTATATAAATATTTTATATAAGTTAAAAAAGAAAAAAATAATATAAAAGTAATCGGGCCGACACTGTAGCAGCCCAAACCTTTGAACTGGATCCGCAGGTCATGCGACCGCATGACTATATAACTAACACTCCATCCGATCGCATGGAGTGACTTGACAGGTCTGATCATTAAACTGAATCGAATTAGGGTTAGGTTTTAATATAATTATTATTAATTAATTAGTAATTAGGGTTTAGTTTTTTAATATTTAGTTTAGTTTTAAATTAATTTGTATTTTTAAGTTTTAATTAGTTTTAATAAATTACAAATTAATACTTTTATAAAATAATAATATAAAAATAATATTTTTATAAAAATTGTATTTTTAAAACTTTAAGTTTTATTTTTAAATTTTGTATCTTTTTAATTGTTTATTCGTATATTGTATATTTTATCGTTCGTAATTAGTTATAAGCTAATTTTTGTCGTAGTTATTTTTATTTCTAGATTTTTAGGCTTTGCCGTAAAATCCCTTAAGTGCTTTTTCTATAGACTAAGATTTAGGTGCTTTAGAATTTTGCGATGCCATTTTAAGATTTTAGTACTTTTTAAGTTATTGCCGTTTTGAATATAGAATTCATTTTAAGCTTTAATACCTTTAGACGTAAGTTTTAATTTTTAGTTTTTATACTTTTAAGTTTCAACGCTTTACTTTCTTATTATTATTTTTCGACCTTTTATTTTTCGACGTTTTTCGACGCATTCTTTTTCTTTCTTATTTCTCGACGCTCTAGTTTTTAGGACATAGAATTTTCTTTATTTTCTTTAAAACTTCGACGAAAAATTATTTTAAGCGGTTAAATTGATAGACATCTAAAATTTTCTGGTTCATAGTAATAGTTGGATTTGTTAGTGGCGAGTTGTAGGCTTCCGATTTAAAGGGTCCTGACTACCTGCTGCATCTATTGGCTATTCGAAACGTGGGCAAAATCAGAAAAGTCTATTATTTTGATAGCTTATATAATTTTTATCTTTTATAACTAATAGAATATTCAGTGAATGCACCGAGCAAAACGTTCACCACCTTTCATACGTTCACCACCTGTAACTCGATCAAGACATCTAGCCAATATTGTCGCCGTTGATTTTTCTTTAGAATCGTCATCTAGTCAACCAAGTACTCCAATTCAAATTTCCGATAATCCATTTTGTGAACACGACCTCACAATTGAGAATCTGGAGGATATTCAGGGACAATTCAGAGATCCTGAACCACTAATCATTCCTCCTGAATCACAAATTACTCATCCAGAAATTGTCGAGGAAGAAACCATTAAGTCAGAATCCTCTAGTGATTCAGATTCAACAAATTCAATCATGAAAAATCTGGAATCTCTAAGTATGCAAGACCGAATGAGGACTAAACGCACTGGCCAAGGTCACACAATTACTCAACCAGACATTAACGCACCAGATAATGAAATCAAAGGACAAATCCTACACATGGTAACTAATCAATGCCAATTTAGTGGTGCGCCGAAGGAAGATCCAAATGAACATCTTCGAACCTTTAATAGGATTTGTACTCTATTTTAGATCAGAGAAGTTGAGGATGAACAAATATATCTCATGTTATTTCCCTGGACTTTAAAAGGAGAAGCCAAAGATTGGTTAGAATTGTTACCTGAAGGGACGATTGATACATGGGATGTTTTAGTTGAAAATTTTCTTAAACAATTCTTTCCTGCATCTAAAGCTGTGAGACTTCAAGGAGAAATAGTTACGTTCACACAAAAGCCAAATGAAACATTATATGAGGCATGGACATGATTTGGAGTTGTTAAGAGGATATCCGCAACATGGTTTAGACACTTATCAAATAGTACAAATATTCTACCAAGGATGCGACATTACTCACGAAAAGACATCGACATAGCAGCTGGTGGTTCCATTATGAAGAAAACCGCAACTGAAGCTTACAAAAATATTGATAACACTGCTTCCCACTCACATGAGTGGCATTAAGAAAAATATATCGTTAGATTATCTAAAGCGGCTAGAGCCGATTCTAGCCATGACTTTGATTCCATTTCCGCAAAGTTAGATGCTTTCGAAAGACGAATGGAAAATATGACGAAAGATATTCACGCAATACGAATTAGTTGTGAGCAGTGTGGAGGACCACATTTGACAAAAGATTGTCTCAGTATTGAACAAACAATGGAACAACGAGAGAATGTTTCATACATGAACCAAAGGCCTGGAAATAATTATCAAAATAATTATCAACCGCCAAGACCAAACTACAATCAAAATCAGAATTATAACCGAAATGTTCCATACAACAACCAAAAAGGTCCTAACAATCAACAAGTATCTAATAATACTTACAACCAGCAAAAAGACCTATTTTTCCAATTAAACCACCACAAACCGATGATAACAAGCCAAATTTAGAAGATATGATGTCAAAGCTAGTTGAATCTCAAACGCAATTTTTCACATCTCAGAAACAAACCAATGAACAAAATGCTCAAGCATTTAGAAATCAACAAGCTTCTATTCAAAATTTGGAATAAGAAGTAAGCAACCTAGTAAGGTTGATAGGTGAAAGAAAACCGGGAAGTCTACCTAGCGATACAAATGCTAACCCCCGGAATGAAACAGCTAAAGCCATTACCACGAGAAGTGGTATTACACTTAAACCACTTGAAATACCTGTAAATTCTGATGACTCTATTCCTACTACACAGGCACCACAACCTGAGCAAGATAAGGAAACAGAACCGGTAGTTGAAAAGGTTAATGAAGATAACACAGTTAAGGCTAAACCTTATGTTAAACCATACCAACCACTTCCTTACCCGAGTAAAATGAGAAAAGAAAGACTTGAAGCCTAGCAATCCAAATTCCTGGATATGTTTAAACAAATAAATGTCAATCTTCCTTTCATTGATGTGATTTCAGGAATGCCAAGATATGCTAAATTCTTGAAAGATCTAATCACAAATAGAAAGAAAATGGAAGAACTTTCGGCTGTTACAATGAATGCTAATTGTTCTGCAGTGCTATTGAATAAGCTACTAAAAAAACTTTCAGATCCAGGAAGTTTCACAATTCCATGTTTTCTGGGAAGTCTTAGTTCAATAGAAGCATTGGCAGACTTAGGTGCTAGTATAAATTTAATGCCGTATTCACTATACGCTAAACTAGACCTTGGAGAATTGAAACCAACACGAATAAGCATACAACTAGCCGATCGATCAGTAAAATATCCTAGATGGATAATGGAAAACATGCTAGTTAAAGTTGGTACCTTAGTATTTACAGTAGATTTTGTTATTCGGGACATGGAAGAAGATTCTCGAGTTCCTCTTATATTAGGAAGACCATTCTTAAACACGGCTAAAGCAATAATAGACGTGTTTGGTAAGAAACTGAACCTAAGTATAGAGGACGAGAGTGTTACCTTTTCTGTTGATAGAGCCATGCAACAACCACAATATGCAGATGATACATGTTATTATATTCAAACTATAGATTCACATGCAGAATTGTTAGAAGAATTTCCAGAATTACAAGGAATAGGAGAATGTTCTTTAGGAGAAGGAACTGAACCAATTATGAAGCTGAAATGTTAGCCACACTCATGGCTAATGAATATGAACCAACAACAGAAGAACTTCAAATGTTAAAAGAGGAAGACAGATATCGATACAAATCATCGATAAAAGAACCACCGATATTAGAGTTAAAGCCACTTCCAAACCATTTGGAATACGCTTATTTACATGGTGAATCTAAATTACCTGTAATAATATCGTCTTCTCTTATGGAAAATGAAAATCTCGACTCATTTATGTGCTCAAATCTCATAAACCAGCTATTGAATGGAAGATTCATGACATTAAAGGCATAAGTCCTTCGTATTGCACACATAAAATCCTTATGGAAGAAGGTCATAAAACATATGTGCAACGCCAACAAAGACTAAATCCAAATATGCAAGATGTTGTTAAGAAAGAAATTATTAAACTACTAGATGCAGGTTTAATTTATCCAATCTCTGATAGTCCATGGGTAAGCCCAGTTCAATGCGTGCCTAAGAAGGGTGGCATGACTGTCATCACAAATGAAAAAAATGAGCTTATTCCTACTAGGACTGTAACAGGATGGCGTGTTTGTATTGATTATAGAAAATTAAATGACGCCACCAGAAAAGATCACTTTCCCTTACCTTTCATTGATCAAATGTTGGAATGATTAGCCGGGAATAGTTACTATTGTTTTCTTGACGGTTTTTTTGGATATTTTCAAATTCCAATCGTACCCGAGGACTAAGAGAAAACAACATTCACGTGCCCTTATGGTACTTTTGCTTACAAACGCATGCCATTTGGACTTTGCAACGCCCCTGCAACCTTTCAAAGGTGCATGACGGTGATTTTTCACGACATGATAGAAGAATGCATGGAAGTTTTCATGGATGACTTTTCAGTCTTCGGTGATACATTTGAATCATGTTTAGTTAATCTTAAACGAATGTTTATTAGATGCGAGCAATCAAATCTAGTTCTTAATTGGGAGAAATGTCATTTTATAAGACCCTGGATTCTGATTCTGCCCAGTCGCGCGCTGCGCAGGGTCATGGCGCGCCGCGCAAATGGTCGCTGGCAGACTCCTTTGTTATTCTAGAGTTTTAAAAAGGGCATTTTAGTCTTTTCGCGTTTGAGCCAGATTTGTGGACTTAACCTCATCCACCCATTTCATTTATTCATTTCTTTTTTCTTTTCTTTTCATATTTCTCTCAAGAACTCAAACACCCATTTGATTCAAAGGGATTTTTGGAAAGGAAGAAGCGGGTATTGATCTTTGGCGTAGTAGACAAGTTTCTTCTCCTCGTTCTTAGCTACACGGTGATACTAGTGGTAATCTCTAACTCCGAATTTCGTTTTAGTGTTCATCATTCAAATTTGGGGCTTTTGATTGTATGATTCATAGATGGAACCCATTTAGTTGTTAATTGAAGATTAACATCAAGATTCGGGTTTATAAGTGTTAAAGGCGAGTTTTGGGTTAGTTAATGATTTAACCATGTTTAAGACTTGAGTATGGTGTATAATCACTAGTATTAGTGATTATTGATGATTTGGAGACCTTTAGGGCTCTTGTGGTTGACTAATTTTGACTAGAGTCAAAATTAGGGTTTGTTGATGATTATGACCCGAATGTCAATTCGATGAGGTTTATAAACTTAAAATGGATTAAGTTGAAGTATAAAACCGAGTTAACTATGTTTTGGTGTCAAAAATTGTAATTGGTGAGATTTTGACTTTATGGGTCAAAATTAGGGTTTATGGATGATTTTGAGAACGATAAGTGTTTAACACTTGTGTTTGGGTTTAATTGGCTTATTAGGACAATTTTCACTTGCGTTAGTGAATGTTGGTTAGTTTGTGAAATGTCCCGTTCTTATTGATTAAAAACGTTCCATATTAATTGATTTCGTTGCGAGGTTTTGACCTCTATATGAGACGTTTTTCAAAGACTGCATTCATTTTAAAACAAACCATAATCTTTATTTCATCAATAAAGGTTTAAAAAGCTTTACGTAGATTATCAAATAATGATAATCTAAAATATCCTGTTTACACACGACCATTACATAATGGTTTACAATACAAATATGTTACAACAAAATAAGTTTCTTGAATGCAGTTTTTACACAATATCATACAAGCATGGACTCCAAATCTCATCCTTATTTAAGTATGCGACAGCGGAAGCTCTTAATAATCACCTGAGAATAAACATGCTTAAAACGTCAACAAAAATGTTGGTGAGTTATAGGTTTAACCTATATATATCAAATCATAATAATAGACCACAAGATTTCATATTTCAATACACATCCCATACATAGAGATAAAAATCATTCATATGGTGAACACCTGGTAACCGACATTAACAAGATGCATATATTAGAATATCCCCATCATTCCGGGACACCCTTCGGATATGATATAAATTTCGAAGTACTAAAGCATCCGGTACTTTGGATGGGGTTTGTTAGGCCCAATAGATCTATCTTTAGGATTCGCGTCAATTAGGGTGTCTGTTCCCTAATTCTTAGATTACCAGACTTAATAAAAAGGGGCATATTCGATTTCGATAATTCAACCATAGAATGTAGTTTCACGTACTTGTGTCTATTTTGTAAATCATTTATAAAACCTGCATGTATTCTCATCCCAAAAATATTAGATTTTAAAAGTGGGACTATAACTCACTTTCACAGATTTTTACTTCGTCGGGAAGTAAGACTTGGCCACTGGTTGATTCACGAACCTATAACAATATATACATATATATCAAAGTATGTTCAAAATATATTTACAACACTTTTAATATATTTTGATGTTTTAAGTTTATTAAGTCAGCTGTCCTCGTTAGTAACCTACAACTAGTTGTCCACAGTTAGATGTACAGAAATAAATCGATAAAAATTATCTTGAATCAATCCACGACCCAGTGTATACGTATCTCAGTATTGATCACAACTCAAACTATATATATTTTGGAATCAACCTCAACCCTGTATAGTTAACTCCAACATTCACATATAGAGTGTCTATGGTTGTTCCGAAATATATATAGATGTATCGACATGATAGGTCGAAACATTGTATACGTGTCTATGGTATCTCAAGATTACATAATATACAATACAAGTTGATTTAGTTATGGTTGGAATAGATTTGTTACCAATTTTCACGTAGCTAAAATGAGAAAAATTATCCAATCTTGTTTTACCCATAACTTCTTCATTTTAAATCCGTTTTGAGTGAATTAAATTAAATTGCTATGGTTTCATATTGAACTCTATTTTATGAATCTAAACATAAAAAGTATAGGTTTATAGTCAGAAAGATAAGTTACAAGTCGTTTTTGTAAAGGTAGTCATTTCAGTCGAAAGAACGACGTCTAGATGACCATTTTAGAAAACATACTTCCACTTTGAGTTTAACCATAATTTTTGGATATAGTTTCATGTTCATAATAAAAATCATTTTCTCAGAATAACAACTTTTAAATCAAAGTTTATCATAGTTTTTAATTAACTAACCCAAAACATCCCGCGGTGTTACTACGCGGCGTAAATCCGGTTTTACATAATTTTTTGTGTTTCCAGGTTTTAAATCATTAAGTTAGAATATCATATAGATATAGAACATGTGTTTAGTTGATTTTAAAAGTCAAGTTAGAAGGATTAACTTTTGTTTGCGAACAAGTTTAGAATTAACTAAACTATGTTCTAGTGATTACAAGTTTAAACCTTCGAATAAGATAGCTTTATATGTATGAATCGAATGATGTTATGAACATCATTACTACCTTAAGTTCCTTGGATAAACCTACTGGAAAAGAGAAAAATGGATCTAGCTTCAACGGATCCTTGGATGGCTCGAAGTTCTTGAAGCAGAATCATGACATGAAAACAAGTTCAAGTAAGATCATCACTTGAAATAAGATTGTTATATTTATAGAAATTGAACCAAAGTTTGAATATGATTATTACCTTGTATTAGAATGATAACCTACTGTAAGAAACAAAGATTTCTTGAGGTTGGATGAACACCTTACAAGATTGGAAGTGAGCTTGCAAACTTGAAAGTATTCTTGATTTTATGTAACTAAAACTTGTAGAATATATGAAGAACACTTAGAACTTGAAGATAGAACTTGAGATAGATCAATTAGATAAAGAAAATTGAAGAATGAAAGTGTTTGTAGGTGTTTTTGGTCGTTGGTGTATGGATTAGATATAAAGGATATGTAATTTTGTTTTCATGTAAATAAGTCATGAATGATTACTCATATTTTTGTAATTTTATGAGATATTTCATGCTAGTTGCCAAATGATGGTTCCCACATGTGTTAGGTGACTCACATGGGCTGCTAAGAGCTTATCATTGGAGTGTATATACCAATACTACATACATCTAAAAGCTGTGTATTGTACGAGTACGAATACGGGTGCATACGAGCAGAATTGTTGATGAAACTGAACGAGGATGTAATTGTAAGCATTTTTGTTAAGTAGAAGTATTTTGATAAGTGTATTGAAGTCTTTCAAAAGTGTATAAATACATATTAAAACACTACATGTATATACATTTTAACTGAGTCGTTAAGTCATCGTTAGTCGTTACATGTAAGTGTTGTTTTGAAACCTTTAGGTTAACGATCTTGTTAAATGTTGTTAACCCAATGTTTATAATATCAAATGAGATTTTAAATTATTATATTATCATGATATCATCATGTATGAATATCTCTTAATATGATATATATACATTAAATGTCTTTACAACGATAATCGTTACATATATGTCTCGTTTAAAAATCATTAAGTTAGTAGTCTTGTTTTTACATATGTAGTTCATTGTTAATATACTTAATGATATGTTTACTTATCATAGTATCATGTTAACTATATATATATCCATATATATGTCATCATATAGTTTTTACAAGTTTTAACGTTCGTGAATCACCGGTCAACTTGGGTGGTCAATTGTCTATATGAAACATATTTCAATTAATCAAGTCTTAACAAGTTTGATTGCTTAACATGTTGAAAACATTTAATCATATAAATATCAATCTCAATTAATATATATAAACATGGAAAAGTTCGGGTCACTACAGTACCTATCCGTTAAATAAATTTCGTCCCGAAATTTTAAACTGTTGAAGGTGTTGACGAATCTTCTGGAAATAGATGCGGGTATTTCTTCTTCATCTGATCTTTATGCTCCCAGGTGAACTTGGGTCCTCTACAAGCATTCCATCGAACCTTAACAATTGGTATCTTGTTTTGTTTAAGTCTTTTAACCTCACGATCCATTATTTCGACGGGTTCTTCGATAAATTGAAGTTTTTCGTTGATTTGGATTTCATCTAACGGAATAGTGAGATCTTCTTTAGCAAAACATTTCTTCAAATTCGAGACGTGGAAAGTGTTATGTACAGCCGCGAGTTGTTGAGGTAACTCAAGTCGGTAAGCTACTGGTCCGACACGATCAATAATCTTGAATGGTCCAATATACCTTGGATTTAATTTTCCTCGTTTACCAAATCGAACAACGCCTTTCCAAGGTGCAACTTTAAGCATGACCATCTCTCCAATTTCAAATTCTATATCTTTTCTTTTAATGTCAGTGTAGCTCTTTTGTCGACTTTGAGCGGTTTTCAACCGTTGTTGAATTTGGATGATCTTCTCGGTAGTTTCTTGTATTATCTCCGGACCCGTAATCTGTCTATCCCCCACTTCACTCCAACAAATCGGAGACCTGCACTTTCTACCATAAAGTGCTTCAAACGGCGCCATCTCAATGCTTGAATGGTAGCTGTTGTTGTAGGAAAATTCTGCTAACGGTAGATGTCGATCCCAACTGTTTCCGAAATCATTAACACATGCTCGTAGCATGTCTTCAAGCGTTTGTATCGTCCTTTCGCTCTGCCCATCAGTTTGTGGATGATAGGCAGTACTCATGTCTAGACGAGTTCCTAATGCTTGCTGTAATGTCTTCCAGAATCTTGAAATTAATCTGCCATCCCTATCAGAGATAATAGAGATTGGTATTCCATGTCTGGAGATGACTTCCTTCAAATACAGTCGTGCTAACTTCTCCATCTTGTCATCTTCTCTTATTGGCAGGAAGTGTGCTGATTTGGTGAGACGATCAACTATTACCCAAATAGTATCAAAACCACTTGCAGTCCTTGGCAATTTAGTGATGAAATCCATGGTAATGTTTTCCCATTTCCATTCTGGGATTTCGGGTTGTTGAAGTAGACCTGATGGTTTCTGATGCTCAGCTTTGACCTTAGAACACGTCAAATATTCTCCTATGTATTTAGCAACATCGGCTTTCATACCCGGTCACCAAAAATGTTTCTTGAGATCCTTGTACATCTTCCCCGTTCCAGGATGTATTGAGTATCTGGTTTTATGAGCTTCTCTAAGTACCATTTCTCTCATATCTCCAAATTTTGGTACCCAAATCCTTTCAGCCCTATACCGGGTTCCGTCTTCCCGAATATTAAGATGCTTCTCCGATCCTTTGGGTATTTCATCCTTTAAATTTCCCTCTTTTAAAACTCCTTGTTGCGCCTCCTTTATTTGAGTCGTAAGGTTATTATGAATCATTATATTCATAGATTTTACTCGAATGGGTTCTCTGTCCTTCCTGCTCAAGGCATCGGCTACCACATTTGCCTTCCCCGGGTGGTAACGAATCTCAAAGTCGTAATCATTCAACAATTCAATCCACTTACGCTGCCTCATATTCAGTTGTTTCTGATTAAATATGTGTTGAAGACTTTTGTGGTCGGTATATATAATACTTTTGACCCCATATAAGTAGTGCCTCCAAGTCTTTAATGCAAAAACAACCGCGCCTAATTCCAAATCATGCGTCGTATAATTTTGTTCGTGAATCTTCAATTGTCTAGACGCATAAGCAATCACCTTCGTTCGTTGCATTAATACACAACCGAGACCTTGCTTTGATGCGTCACAATAAATCACAAAATCATCATTCCCTTCAGGCAATGACAATATAGGTGCCGTAGTTAGCTTTTTCTTCAATAACTGAAACGCTTTCTCTTGTTCATCATTCCATTCAAATTTCTTCCCTTTATGCGTTAATGCAGTCAAGGGTTTTGCTATTCTGGAAAAGTCTTGGATGAACCTTCTGTAGTAACCAGCTAGTCCTAAAAACTGGCGTATGTGTTTCAGAGTTTTCGGGGTTTCCCACTTTTCAACAGTTTCTATCTTTGCCGGATCCACCTTAATACCTTCTTTGTTTACTATGTGACCGAGGAATTGAACTTCTTCCAACCAAAATGCACACTTTGAAAACTTAGCATACAATTCTTCCTTCCTCAATACCTCTAACACCTTTCTCAAATGTTCACCGTGTTCTTGGTCATTCTTTGAGTAAATAAGTATGTCATCAATGAAAACAATGACAAACTTGTCAAGGTATGGTCCACACACTCGGTTCATAAGGTCCATGAACACAGCTGGTGCATTAGTTAAACCAAACGGCATGACCATAAACTCGTAATGACCGTAACGTGTTCTGAAAGTAGTCTTTGGAATATCATCTTCTTTCACCCGCATTTGATGATACCCGGAACGTAAGTCAATCTTTGAATAAACAGACGAGTCTTGTAGTTGATCAAATAAGTCGTCGATTCTCGGTAGTGGGTAGCGGTTCTTGATGGTAAGTTTGTTCAACTCTCGGTAGTCGATACACAACCTGAATGTACCATCTTTCTTCTTGACAAACAAAACAGGAGCTCCCCACGGTGATGTGCTTGGTCGAATGAAACCACGCTCTAAAAGATCTTGTAATTGGCTTTGCAGTTCTTTCATCTCGCTGGGTGCGAGTCTGTAAGGAGCACGAGCTATTGGTGCAGCTCCTGGTACAAGATCTATTTGAAATTCAACGGATCGATGTGGGGGTAATCCCGGTAATTCTTTCGGAAATACATCGGGAAATTCTTTTGCAATGGGAACATCATTGATGCTCTTTTCTTCAGTTTGTACTTTCTCGACGTGTGCTAGAACAGCATAGCAACCTTTTCTTATTAGTTTTTGTGCCTTCAAATTAATAATAAGATGTAGCTTCGTGTTGCCCTTTTCTCCGTACACCATTAAGGGTTTTCCTTTTTCTCGTATAATGCGAATTGCATTTTTGTAACAAACGATCTCTGCTTTTACTTCTTTCAACCAGTCCATACTGATTATCACATCAAAACTCCCTAACTCTACTGGTATCAAATCAATCTTAAATGTTTCGCTAACCAGTTTAATTTCTCGATTCCGACATATATTATCTGCTGAAATTAATTTTCCATTTGCTAATTCGAGTAAAAATTTACTATCCAAAGGCGTCAATGGACAACTTAATTTAGCACAAAAGTCTCTACTCATATAGCTTCTATCCGCACCCGAATCAAATAAAACGTAAGCAGATTTATTGTCAATAAGAAACGTACCCGTAACAAGCTCCGGGTCTTCCTGTGCCTCTGCCGCATTAATATTGAAAACTCTTCCGCGGCCTTGTCCATTCGTGTTCTCCTGGTTCGGGCAATTTCTAATAATGTGGCCCGGTTTTCCACATTTATAACAAACTACATTGGCATAACTTTCTCCGACACTACTTGCTCCGCCATTACTCGTTCCGACACCATTTGTTCCTTTCGTTCTATTAACCCCTGGTCCGTAGACCTCACACTTCGCCGCGCTATGACCATTTCTTTTACACTTGTTGCAAAATTTGGTGCAGAACCCCGAGTGATACTTTTCACACCTTTGGCATAGCTGCTTCTGATTGTTGTTGTTGTTGCGGTTATTATTGTTGTTGGGATGATTGTTGTAGTTGCTGTTGCTGTTGTTGTTGTTGTTGTTGTTGTTGGGCCATTTGTTGTAGTTGCGATTGATGTTGCGATTGTTGGGATATTTGTTGCGATTATTGTTGTAATTGCTGTTGTTGTTGTATTGGTGATTCTTATCACCGTTTTCCTCCCACTTTCTTTTGACTTGCTTCACATTGGCCTCTTCAGCAGTCTGTTCTTTAATTCTTTCTTCAATCTGGTTCACTAGTTTGTGAGCCATTCTACATGCCTGTTGTATAGAGGCGGGCTCGTGTGAACTTATATCTTCTTGGATTATTTCCGGTAATCCTTTCACAAATGCGTCGATCTTCTCTTCCCCATCTTCGAATGCTCCCGGACACAATAGGCACAATTCTGTGAATCGTCTTTCGTACGTGGTAATATCAAATCCTTGGGTTCGTAACCCTCTAAGTTCTGTCTTGAGCTTATTGACCTCGGTTCTGGGACGGTACTTCTCGTTCATCAAGTGCTTGAATGCTGACCACGGTAGTGCGTACGCATCGTCTTGTCCCACTTTCTCTAGATAGGTATTCCACCATGTTAACGCAGAACCTGTGAAGGTATGCGTAGCGTACTTCACTTTGTCCTCTTCAGTACACTTACTTATGGCAAACACCGATTCGACCTTCTCGGTCCACCGTTTCAATCCGATCGGTCCTTCGGTTCCATCGAATTCCAAAGGTTTGCAGGCAGTGAATTCTTTGTAGGTGCATCCTACACGATTTCCTGTACTGCTAGATCCAAGGTTATTGTTGGTATGTAGCGCAGCCTGTACTGCGGCTATGTTTGAAGCTAGAAAAGTACGGAATTCCTCTTCATTCATATTCACGGTGTGTCGAGTAGTCGGTGCCATTTCCTTCAAAATAGTCAAATGGAACAAGTTAATCATACATAATATTAAGAGTAGTTAATAGTATTTCGTAGCATAATATGAACTCATTTATAAAAGCTTTTTCTTCATATTAGCATTTTATAAGTTTAAATTCGGGTAGTACCTACCCGTTAAGTTCATACTTAGTAGCTAATATACAATTCAACTACTACAATTCTATATGAAAAACTGATTATAATAATATTTCGCGTTCAAACTTTTATACAATATTTTACAAACTTACAATACCGCTTATTTTACATAAAGCATGAAATATAGCACACAATAACTTTGATACAAGATAGTTGTGAAGATAATTCTAGCTAGTACACAAGTCGTTCAGCAAAGGCAATAAAGACACGTAATTCATACGTCCAGAAACAAGTCATGCATTCTGGTTTTACTAGGACTACTTCCCATCCTTGGTCTTGTGGAACATAACCGTTATGGCCGTTGATAAGACAGCTTTTTGTAACGTCATCAAAGGGACGAGGGTTACGTAATGTCCAACAGTCCCGTAATAATCTAAAAACCTCATTTCTTACCCCAATTACCGACTCCGTCACTTGTGGAAACGTTTTGTTTAATAGTTGTAGCCCGATGTTCTTGTTCTCACTTTGGTGAGAAGCGAACATTACTAATCCGTAAGCATAACATGCTTCTTTATGTTGCATGTTAGCCGCTTTTTTAAATCACGAATTCCAATATTCGGATATATTGAGTCAAAATAATTTCTTAACCCGTTGCGTAAAATAGCATTTGGGTTCCCCGCAATATATGCGTCAAAGTAAACACATCGTAACTTATGGGTTTCCCAATGTGATATCCCCCATCTTTCAAACGAAAGTCTCTTATAAACCAAGACATTCTTGGAACGTTCTTCGAATGTCTTACAAACTGATCTCGCCTTAAATAGTTGTGCCGAGGAATTCTGGCCGACTCTAGACAAGATTTCATCAATCATGTCTCCGGGTAGGTCTCTTAAAATATTGGGTTGTCTATCCATTTTGTGTTTTTAAACTGTAAAATAGACAAGAGTTAGATTCATAAAAAAAATACTTATTAATACAAGCAATTTTTACATATATCATAAAGCATAAGAACACTATATTACATATATTACACCACACGAATACAACTATCTTATTCCGACTCGCTCGTTTCTTCTTCTTTGGTTTTGGTTCGTTTTGCCAAGTTTCTAGGGATATATGATGTTCCCCTAATACTAACTGTCGTTTTCCACAACGGTTTAGAAAAACCTGGTGGTTTAGAGGTTCCCGGGTCATTGTTACAACTTAAGGACTTCGGGGGTGTACGATACATATAAAGTTCATCGGGGTTGGAATTAGATTTCTCTATTTTTATGCCCTTTCCCTTATTATTTTCTTTTGCCTTTTTAAATTCAGTTGGGGTAATTTCTATAACATCATCGGAATTCTCGTCGGAATCCGATTCATCGGAGAATTGGTAATCCTCCCAATATTTTGCTTCCTTGGCGGAAACACCATTGACCATAATTAACCTTGGTCGGTTGGTTGAGGATTTTCTTTTACTTAACCGTTTTATTATTTCCCCCACCGGTTCTATTTCTTCATCCGGTTCCGATTCTTCTTCCGGTTCCGATTCTTCTTCCGGTTCCGACTCTTCTTCCGGTTCCTCTTCGGGAACTTGTGAATCAGTCCACGAATCATTCCAATTTACATTTGACTCTTCATTATTATTAGGTGAGTCAATGGGACATGTTCTAGCGGTAGACATCTATCACATAATATCAAACGCGTTAAGAGATTAATATATCACATAATATTCACATGTTAAAAATATATAGTTTCCAACAAAATTTGTTAAGCAATCATTTTTCAAGTAAACACGGTCGAAGTCCAGACTCACTAATGCATCCTAACAAACTCGATAAGACACACTAATGCAAAATTCTGGTTCTCTAAGACCAACGCTCGGATACCAACTGAAATGTCCCGTTCTTATTGATTAAAAACGTTCCATATTAATTGATTTCATTGCGAGGTTTTGACCTCTATATGAGACGTTTTTCAAAGACTGCATTCATTTTAAAACAAACCATAACCTTTATTTCATCAATAAAGGTTTAAAAAGCTTTACGTAGATTATCAAATAATGATAATCTAAAATATCCTGTTTACACACGACCATTACATAATGGTTTACAATACAAATATGTTACAACAAAATAAGTTTCTTGAATGCAGTTTTTACACAATATCATACAAGCATGGACTCCAAATCTCATCCTTATTTAAGTATGCGACAGCGGAAGCTCTTAATAATCACCTGAGAATAAACATGCTTAAAACGTCAACAAAAATGTTGGTGAGTTATAGGTTTAACCTATATATATCAAATCATAATAATAGACCACAAGATTTCATATTTCAATACACATCCCATACATAGAGATAAAAATCATTCATATGGTGAACACCTGGTAACCGACATTAACAAGATGCATATATAAGAATATCCCCATCATTCCAGGACACCCTTCGGATATGTTATAAATTTCGAAGTACTAAAGCATCCGGTACTTTGGATGGGGTTTGTTAGGCCCAATAGATCTATCTTTAGGATTCGCGTCAATTAGGGTGTCTGTTCCCTAATTCTTAGATTACCAGACTTAATAAAAAGGGGCATATTCGATTTCGATAATTCAACCATAGAATGTAGTTTCACGTACTTGTGTCTATTTTGTAAATCATTTATAAAACCTGCATGTATTCTCATCCCAAAAATATTAGATTTTAAAAGTGGGACTATAACTCACTTTCACAGATTTTTACTTCGTCGGGAAGTAAGACTTGGCCACTGGTTGATTCACGAACCTATAACAATATATACATATATATCAAAGTATGTTCAAAATATATTTACAACACTTTTAATATATTTTGATGTTTTAAGTTTATTAAGTCAGCTGTCCTCGTTAGTAACCTACAACTAGTTGTCCACAGTTAGATGTACAGAAATAAATCGATAAATATTATCTTGAATCAATCCACGACCCAGTGTATACGTATCTCAGTATTGATCACAACTCAAACTATATATATTTTGGAATCAACCTCAACCCTGTATAGCTAACTCCAACATTCACATATAGAGTGTCTATGGTTGTTCCGAAATATATATAGATGTGTCGACATGATAGGTCGAAACATTGTATACGTGTCTATGGTATCTCAAGATTAAATAATATACAATACAAGTTGATTAAGTTATGGTTGGAATAGATTTGTTACCAATTTTCACGTAGCTAAAATGAGAAAAATTATCCAATCTTGTTTTACCCATAACTTCTTCATTTTAAATCCGTTTTGAGTGAATCAAATTGCTATGGTTTCATATTGAACTCTATTTTATGAATCTAAACAGAAAAAGTATAGGTTTATAGTCGGAAAGATAAGTTACAAGTCGTTTTTGTAAAGGTAGTCATTTCAGTCGAAAGAACGACGTCTAGATGACCATTTTAGAAAACATACTTCCACTTTGAGTTTAACCATAATTTTTGGATATAGTTTCATGTTCATAATAAAAATCATTTTCTCAGAATAACAACTTTTAAATCAAAGTTTATCATAGTTTTTAATTAACTAACCCAAAACAGCCCGCGGTGTTACTACGACGGCGTAAATCCGGTTTTACGGTGTTTTTCGTGTTTCCAGGTTTTAAATCATTAAGTTAGCATATCATATAGATATAGAACATGTTTTTAGTTGATTTTAAAAGTCAAGTTAGAAGGATTAACTTTTGTTTGCGAACAAGTTTAGAATTAACTAAACTATGTTCTAGTGATTACAAGTTTAAACCTTCGAATAAGATAGCTTTATATGTATGAATCGAATGATGTTATGAACATCATTACTACCTTAAGTTCCTTGGATAAACCTACTGGAAAAGAGAAAAATGGATCTAGCTTCAACGGATCCTTGGATGGCTCGAAGTTCTTGAAGCAGAATCATGACACGAAAACAAGTTCAAGTAAGATCATCACTTGAAATAAGATTGTTATAGTTATAGAAATTGAACCAAAGTTTGAATATGATTATTACCTTGTATTAGAATGATAACCTACTGTAAGAAACAAAGATTTCTTGAGGTTGGATGAACACCTTACAAGATTGGAAGTGAGCTTGCAAACTTGAAAGTATTCTTGATTTTATGTAACTAGAACTTGTAGAATATATGAAGAACACTTAGAACTTGAAGATAGAACTTGAGAGAGATCAATTAGATGAAGAAAATTTAAGAATGAAAGTGTTTGTAGGTGTTTTTGGTCGTTGGTGTATGGATTAGATATAAAGGATATGTAATTTTGTTTTCATGTAAATAAGTCATGAATGATTACTCATATTTTTGTAATTTTATGAGATATTTCATGCTAGTTGCCAAATGATGGTTCCCACATGTGTTAGGTGACTCACATGGGCTGCTAAGAGCTGATCATTGGAGTGTATATACCAATAGTACATACATCTAAAAGCTGTGTATTGTACGAGTACGAATACGGGTGCATACGAGCAGAATTGTTGATGAAACTGAACGAGGATGTAATTGTAAGCATTTTTGTTAAGTAGAAGTATTTTGATAAGTTTATTGAAGTCTTTCAAAAGTGTATAAATACATATTAAAACACTACATGTATATACATTTTAAATGAGTTGTTAAGTCATCGTTAGTCGTTACATGTAAGTGTTGTTTTGAAACCTTTAGGTTAACGATCTTGTTAAATGTTGTTAACCCAATGTTTATAATATGAAATGAGATTTTAAATTATTATATTATCATGATATCATCATGTATGAATATCTCTTAATATGATATATATACATTAAATGTCTTTACAACGATAATCGTTACATATATGTCTCGTTTAAAAATCATTAAGTTAGTAGTCTTGTTTTTACATATGTAGTTCATTGTTAATATACTTAATGATATGTTTACTTATCATAGTATCATGTTAACTATATATATATCCATATATATGTCATCATATAGTTTTTACAAGTTTTAACGTTCGTGAATCACTGGTCAACTTGGGTGGTCAGTTGTCTATATGAAACATATTTCAATTAATCAAGTCTTAACAATTTTGATTGCTTAACATGTTGAAAACATTTAATCATATAAATATCAATCTCAATTAATATATATAAACATGGAAAAGTTCGGGTCACTACAGTTTGGGCACGGTTTGTGCTTGAAAGTGCATTTGGGTCGAAATTGCACTAAGTGTCGAATTGGGTTGGTTTGTAAATCCATCCTAATTGTGTTGTGGTATTTATGATTATGGAATAGGTACTTTCCATTGATGAGTTGCGGATTATTTTGGAAGCATTTCATCAAGGCGACAAGGTGAGTGTTAATATCCTATGTGCATATGTATGTGTAGGATGGGTGCGGGTCGGGTGAATGGTTCTCGGTTATAGAGCTCACTTCACATATAGGTGGATTTTATGGACTTGTGTATAGGTCCAATTAGCACGAATGTGCGTTTTGGTTGACCACCTTTGGCGAGGTACACGTTTTCTATGTACATTATCACACGTGATTGTGAATTGGATAACCCCAATGGCGAAGGGTTGATATTGAATTGTGATGTGTTTATTTTTATGAATGGATATGTGTTGTCCAAGTTAGTGATATATGTGTTGTACGCTAACGGCTTTACGAATGGATATGTGTTGTCCAAGTTAGTGATATATGTGTTGTACGCTAACGACTTCATGAATGGATATGTGTTGTCCAAGTTAGTGATATATGTGTTGTACGCTAACGGTTTTATGAACGGATATATGTTGTCCAAGGGTTAGTGATATATGTGTTGTATACTAACGGTTGTTACGAACACCGATGGGAAATTCGAGTACCATTCCTTTGTACGATTGGTTAACCTTGGGCGGTTTTATGCTTTGTTATATATATATATATATATATATATATATATATATATATTGTTGTATTGTCGTGATGTAGCTAACCCTCCGGGTGTAGCTTCTTGGCGATGTTCACATCGTCGTTGGTAAACTTATGTTTGTTGTTACATATTTAGCTTGTTGCTTAGTGATTGTACGGTATGCTTAGATTAGCTTGCCCTATTGCATGGATGCTCCGGTATGCGGTATTTGATTATTTGTGGCGTGTCCATTTTATGCATATATATGTATGTAGTATATTTTCACTCACTAAGCGTTAGCTTACCCTCTCGTTGTTAACCTTTTTATAGATTTGCATGGATGCGGTGGCTCGGGTAAGCATGAGACTAGTGGACTCGCGTAGTTGCTTTAGAAGGCTTGCTTTTGGATTAATTAGGATTGGGTAGAGTGTCCCCAATCGCCATGCTCGGCTCTTATTTTGTGTTTAAAATTGTGGGGTCGAAACATGCATTTTGTACTTAAAGGGTAATTTGGGTCGATGTGGGCCCCGCCTCGTAAAACTTATTTTATGAATGGAACGTGTTAGTTTTTCACATATGAATATGTTGTGAAAAACGTTTTGTCTAATTACGTCGGGAAGTGGTCAAACATTTTTATGTTTTTGACTTTTTGGGACAGCAGCCTGTCCAGGCCCTTTTGCGCGCCGCGCGGGGTCTTGGCGCGCCGCGCCATTTGCTGCACAAGGAATTTTTTTTTTTATTTCGCATTATTGGTTGGTTAACGGGTTGGATTGTTACACATTTCATGGTTAGAGAAGGCATCGTTCTTGGTCATAAGATTTCAAAGGAAGGAATTGAAGTGGATAGAGCTAAAGTAGATGTAATTGCTAAACTTCCACATCCCACCAATGTTAGAGGAGTTAGGAGTTTTCTAGGGCATCCCGGTTTTTACCGACGTTTCATAAAAGATTTTTCTAAAATTGCCACTCCTATGAATAAACTCCTAGAAAAGGATGCTCCATTCATCTTTTCAAATGAATGTATCAAATCTTTTAATATTCTTAAAGAAAAACTCACTAATGCGCCGATCATGATAACTCCAAATTGGAATCTACCGTTTGAACTCATGTGCGATGCAAGTGATTTTGCAATGGGAGCCGTTTTAGGACAAAGGATTAAAAAACGATTTCAACCTATATATTACGCTAGTAAGACATTACAAGGAGCACAAACAAATTACACAACTACTGAAAAAGAACTCCTTGCTATTGTCTTTGGTTTTGACAAATTTCGTTCATATCTCGTTCTATCAAAAACGGTGGTCTATACTAACCATTATGCTCTTAGATACCTATTTTTAAAACAAGATGCCAAACCACGATTAATCCGTTGGATCTTACTCTTACAAGAGTTCGATATTGAAATCTGAGACAAAAAGGGAGCAGAAAATCTCGCCGCTGATCATCTTTCTCATCTTGAAAATCCCGAATTAGAAGTTCTTAATAAATCGGCCATATAAGATAACTTTCCTGATGAATATCTATTGAGAATCGATTATAATGAAAATTCCATGGTTTGCAGACTATGCAAACTACTTAGTATGTGGATTCCTTGAAAAATGGTTGTCGTACCAAAAATGAAAGAAATTCTTTAGTGATATAAAACACTATTTCTGGGAAGATCCACATTTGTTTAAAAGTTGTCCCGATGGAATAATCCGCCGATGTGTATTCGGGGATGAAGCTAGTCAAATCTTAAACCATTATCACACAGGACCAACAGGAGGGCATTATGGGCCTCAACTCACAGCAAGAAAAGTTTACGACACTGGATTCTATTGGCCTACAATTTTCAAAGACGCACACCTTCTTTGTAAATCCTGTGATGCATGTCAAAGGGCTGGAAAAATAAGTCAACGTGATGAAATGGCACAAAATGTCATTCAAGTATGTGAAGTATTTGACGTTTGGGGTATTGACTTTATGGGTCCATTTCCAAAATCTCATAATAATCTCTATATTCTCGTTGCCATTGATTATGTATCTAAATGGGCGGAAGCACAATCTCTCCCAACTAACGATGCACGAGTTGTAGTCAATTTTTTTAAAATATCTTTTTGCAAGGTTTGGAACACCGAAAGCTTTAATAAGTGATCGGGGTACTCATTTTTGTAATAATCAACTTGAGAAAGTTCTCAAAAGATATGGAGTGACTCATAAAATCTCAACCGCTTATCATCCACAAACAAGTGGACAAGTTGAAAATACCAACCGAGCTTTAAAACGTATTTTAGAGAAAACCGTAGGATCAAATCCGAAGGAATGGTCCATGAAATTGGAGGATGCACTATGGGCTTTTAGAACAGCCTACAAAACTCCAATTGGAACCACACCTTTTAAACTCGTTTACGGAAAAGCATGTCACCTTCCAGTAGAAATTGAGCACAAAGCATTTTGGGCTTTGAAGACATGTAATCTTGATTTGCATGAGGCTGGACGTCTACGGTTAAGTCAACTAAACGAATTAGAAGAATTAAGACATGAAGCATATGAAAATTCGTTAATCTATAAAGAAAGAACGAAGAAATGGCATGATAAAAGAATCAGAAGTTTAAAAGAATTTAAAAAAGGAGACAGAGTTCTTCTTTTCAATTCACGATTCAAGCTATTTCCTGGGAAATTGAAATCAAGATGGTCTGGACTATTCATAGTCAAAAGAGTTTTCCCATATGGAACAATAGAGTTGATAAATTCAAATGGGATTGAATTTAAAGTTAATGGTCACAGAGTTAAACATTACATACATGGTCCGATGGAAGTTGACAATGAAGTTAATCATAATTACACCACCCAAGAAAACCCTCAGAATGAAAACATAAATATGTTATCAACAACATATGAAAAACCAAAATTGGAAAATGAGGAAGCTTCAAATTGGAGTGATGAAGAAGAATTTCTATACAAACCTCCCATTCCAAGAAATGAAGAAAAATGTGAACAAGAAGTTCAAGTAGAAGTGAAAGAACCAAGAAAAGATCACTCGAAAATGGTTAACAAACCAACTCTACTTACTAAAGTAGGAGACCCTGGTGAATTTATCACTTCTTGCTTGCTTAATGATATTGCTATGTATAATGGGCTTGCAGATTTAGGAGCGAGTGCAAATGTTATGCCTTTTTCCTTATACAAAAGATTAGGAGTGGGTAAATTAAGACCAACCAAAATAGGTGTTCAATTATTTGATCAAACCATTAAACACCCGGTTGGAATAGCCAATAATTTACTTGTTAAAGTGGGAAGTTTGACCTTTGTTGCAAACTTCATAGTTATTAATATGGAGGAAGACCTTGATATTCCGCTAATTTTAGGTCGCCCATTTTTGGCAACCACCGAAGCATTCATTGATGTAAGAGAAGGTAGAATGACACTTAGGGATGGTGATAAATCGGTTACCTTTGTGAACCGAACGTTTAGAACTTCACTAACCAAAACTGTTGAACCAATAAAAACCAAGTGTGGAAAGATTCGAATCTTTTAAGGGTAATATGTATTTCTGTTAGAGTTAGATATTCTGTTCTCGTGTAGTTTCCGAGAATGGAATCCGCATGGTCTTTCCCTAGCAGACCCTAAAGAACTAGTCTTCTCCCTCCATTCTGAATTTTTATTTCTTTTCGGTTTTACGAGATGAAGAATTCCTTTGATTTGAACCATGGTCTACTACTACACGCTATGATTACTAAACGTAATAATAACACTTTCCCGAGTGAACTGGTATCCTTCATAAGAGGCAAAATGGACGAAGTAAGGAAAGAACTCAGGAAAGATCATCATAAGACACATTTTGGTAAAGGAAAATCAAAATCCGCAACAAAAAGAAGAGCACGACACCTTGAAAGTTGTTATAAGTGCGGAAAATGGTCACACAAAGGTAAATGTTCGAACAATCAAATATATTCAAATACCGAATTTGTTACTCTATGCAGAGAATGACCGTTCATATGTTTAGAAGAAAAATTATTGAAGAATCGAGGTTACGCTTATGTAGCTATGGAAAACCAAATCACACGACTCTCCTATGAGTCAGCTAAAGCAGGTCTCTGAGAATTCTATCTCACAGGTAAGTATGTACAGTTTTTATTTTATTTTTATTATTTTTAACCTTTTGATAATAAACTCTGAATCATTCGCTATAAAGTATTAAATTGATATTCAATAAAATTAGGTATGCGAAACCGAAATTATTGATATCATACAAAAATTTATTACATCACTGTGAAATTTACCGTTTATTCATAAGGTATAAATATCTTTAATCAATCAATTCAAAATATTTTAGAAATTCGTCCGGAGTAAAACTAGGTAATATAGCCGAAATTACTTTACCCAAAAGGGAGGCGTATATTTTTGATAATATTTGATTGATTAAAGTGGGATAAAAGACCAAAAAGATTTTTAATTTTAATTTTTACCTTGTTTTTAAATTAATATTAAATTATTATTGTAAATTTTTAAAACCAATATATTTAAGTTTTTAAATATTTTAAAAATTAATATTGTCAATATAAGTTTGTAAAATTAATGTATAAAAATATTAATGATATTTATATGAATTTTTAATTTTATGCATTTTAAATTTGGTGTGGATTTAAAAACAAAAATGTACTTTATTTCATTAAGTTAAAAATATGATTTTTAAAATTCGTCGTGAGTTGAAGACTAGGTCGTTGAACCGAAATTACTTTACCCGAAGGCAGGACGAGAAATTTTATTAACATTATTTTTAATTTTAACGATCTAAAGTATGCCAAAAACATTAATAAAATCCAAAAACCTTAGCTTTTAAAACAACGCTTTAAAAAGACAAATTTTTAAAATTTTGTCGAGGGACGAACTAGGTCAACGTACCGAAACGCCCTTAATATAAAAGGAAACAAAATTTTAAATTTATTTCATTTTTGTTTTTATAAGTCAAAGGTTTTAATTTTTTTTAAAAAAAAAGGGTCAGGACCTCATGCGATCGCATGGGATATACCCTACAGATCCATGCGATCGCATGGGGGCAAAAATCTGGTCAGGAACAAAAGAAGTCGACCTGATCTCTATCTTCCCACTTCAACACACACACATACATGAAAACTCTCTCAAACACCCTCAAATTTCACCAATTTTTCACCAAAATCAACGAAATTCGTCACAATAATCCGCTATAATCATGCATATTTTCAGATGGGGAGGCAGGAAGGTAAAGATTTCACCCCTGAAACTCTTTAAATTCGAATTTTAGTGTTCTTGAGCTAATTTTTACCTAATTTGATTTTGTTAATTTCTAGTGTAATTAGAGTTAAATTGTTAGTATATTATGCATGTATAACCTAGATTGATGCTATTTGTCATGATTTGAAGCCTTAAACTTCAAAAATTTTAGAAATCTAGGGTTTGTGTTCATGAGCAATTTAGGGCTTTTTGATATAAACAGGTTATGGCCGATTTTTTTCATGAATTATTGCTAAATTAAGTAGTGTAACATGTTTAGGTTGCTAAATGATCCAAACTTTGATCCTAAACATGATTTTTGAGAATTAAAGTGGACTTTTTAAGTCTAAAATTCATGAATTTGATTAATTTTATATAAATGCCATTTGAAACTTGTTTAATTGCTAGTAATGATTATTTTGACATGTTATTTGAGATAAAAGCTTATGAACTTTGTAAACATTTTCATATGTGCTTATTTGGAAAAATTGTAGAATTGATAAAAATATGAAAATGACTATAAGTTTAATATGGATTAAACATGTTATTGTAATTGTTTTAATTTGTTATTTTGCTAACACTAATGCATATTTAGATGCACAAATTTTGTATTTAATGTGTTTTGTAGAGAAATATAGATACGGATGGTGCATCATCGTCTAGGCAACCTGATCCGAAACCACAGCCAGAGATGCAATATCACGAACTGGAACAACAACCTGAACAACAACAACATTATGATCAACACATGCCATACTATGAGCCGGAGCCACAATTTTTTTATTGCCTACGTAGTATTTCCCGTTCACCATATTATAGAACACCCAACAATTCATGAAGAACAGTTGCATCCCAATTTAAGGATTGATAGAAGTTGGAGATATTACCCGACGTACCAAAGTAACAAACTTAAGCTTTGGACCAAAAATGTAGAAGTACCAAGGGTAATAGATTGGGAGCCTTTGGAAAGGGTCCACCTAGCTAACCCAATTAGGTAGCATCTAATCCAAAGGTATGGTAGCTCTTCTTTTTCCGATTGGGAACGTTTATTTACCACTCGTAGGCCTGTATATAAAGAGTGGTGTGTTGAGCTAATGAGTACTATAGCTTTTAATAAGGATGTAGATAGGTTAGACGATAAGAGTTTTCTTAGATTTTTACTTGGCCGTAGGATGTACAGGATGTCCATGCTGGACATGGCCTGGGCTTTACAGATTTACACTCCCGCAGAATTACTATCACCTGAATGTACAAATTTGATTTATCATGGTGAGAGGGTAGATAGAAATTTTGATGCTAACGCCATCTGGAGGCGTATGTCAAATTTTAATGAGTTTACACGGGGAGGAAGACACTCCTATTTAGATATTAATAAAGCCAAGCTTCATATAATACATAGATTCTTAGCAAACTCGATTACAAAAAGAGGTAACAACAAGGAGAAAATGACCTTACACGATTTATTTTACCTTAAGTGCATTCGAGACACTAGAGGCTTTGTTAATATCCCCTACTGTGTTGGTTTTTATCTGTCCAAAATGGTGGAAGGTATACAGGACGGGGGAATAATAGGAGGTGGTATTTTTGTTACTCTCATTGGAGAGTATTTAGGTATAGATAGGGAACAAGGGGGTCCAATGATGGTGGTTAGGGAACAAGATGAGACTTTAGGTTTGCAAGTCTATCAAGGTGCAAAGTTATTGACTAGGAAACGCAATCAGGAAATACCATATTAGGGCTGCCATCTACAGGTAGAGAGAGGTTCGGATGAGGAGATGGAGGAAGCAGATGACGTCAGGGATGTAATTAGGGATAGTTTTACTGATGTTTTCTAGCGTATAGATGAGGTAGAAATGACTAACGAGGCTAGGCATCGTCGGTATGAGCAGTGGCAAGCCGCGAATGAGTATGAGACTTCCAGGCGATGCCAACACCATAGCTGGCAAGTTCATCAACACTAAATCATGAGCCAGCTATCATATCAGGTACCAAATAACTACATCCCGACTCGACCTGCTTACTATCCACCACATCAACCCGACATGCGACCACCCTATGACCTGTACGACCCCAATCAAGCCTACCAGAACACCTATCACCAACCATGGAACCCGAGCGATGATATGCACTGGAACCCCTATCCAAATCAATAGTGTTCCATTGGTGATGTCTTCTCTTTTATTATTTTTATCTATTTATGCTAAACATTTAACATTTTGATACTTTAATGTAATGATTAATATTTTTATTATTTTGTACTAATATTTCATTTTTGTAATTTGAAAGTGGGATATTAAGTCCTATTTCAAATTACGATGCATGTTTATATTTGTATTGTATGTATTTTATTTCATGTATACAACAGGGTAAAACAGCGCATTTTCAAAGACTGGCATTAAGTTCAACAAAAGCAACTAATTTTGATGACAAGATGCAAAATAAATGTGAAATAACAACTGCAGGAATGAACAAATGATGTGCACCATTTATCATTCAACACAAACAACGATATGTTTGGAAACTTTGGTAAAATTTAATCATTTTTCTACGCTAATCACCCTCAATAATTTAAATTGTTACTGATTTTTTGCAAATGAGGGCATTGCAAGATCTTAAGTGTGGGAAGGGGTTAAATTCTTTCGGGTTTTAAAATTTTAATTTAAACAATTGGTTACTGATAATGCTAAAAACGAACATATATTTCATAGCATTATCCCTCAAGAAAGACAAGCTTTTAGTTGCAATAGTTCTATTTACAAGTGATATTCGTTTAAATAATAAAAGGTGAAGACAAAAGACAGATTCGACAAATTGAAGACGCAAACGACCAAAAAGCTCAAAAGTATAAAATACAATCAAAGTGGTTCCAATTATTGATAAGAAACGTCTCAAAATTACAAGAGTACAAGACGCAAAACGCAAAGTACAAGATATTAAATTGTACGCAAGGACGTTCGAAAATCCGGAACCGGGAACAAAGTCAACTCTCAATGCTCGACGCAACGGACTAAAAATTACAAGTCTACTATGTACAAGAATAAAATATAATATTTAAATAATTATATAAATTATTTATATATTATATATTATAATAAAAACCGTCGGCAAAGCTAGGATCCAAAGTCTGTGAGTTGGTTTTCAGACCTCCGCACTCGCGGTACTTTTGTGAAGGAAACCTCAACACTCGCGGAGGTCTACAGTGAAGTCAGGATCTATAAATTCAGCATTTTCGGACGTTTTATTTACACATATATTTATTTTCTTTTCTTTTTCTTAAAAAACCCATGTACCAAGTATCACTCCAATTAGTAATCTCAAATTGTAATTTTAATTTTAAGTTAGTGATAATAATAAGGTTGGGTTAGTCGAATGTTTTAAGGTCTTGTAAGTCGGAACTCTGTCCGTGTAACGCTACGCTATTTTTAACCACTGTAAGTTATGTTTATGTTATTTTCATTAATGTCTCGTAGCTAAGTTATTATTATGCTTATTTAATACCGAAGTAATCGTGATGTTGGGCTAAATATTAAAATTGGGTAATTGGGCTTTGTACCATAATTGGGGTTTGGACAAAAGAACGACACTTGTGGAAATTAGACTATGGGCTATTAATGGGCTTTAAATTTGTTTAACTAAATGATAGTTTATTAATTTTAATATAAAGATTTACAATTGGACGTACCTATAAATAACCATATACACTCGATCGGACACGATGGGCGCGATATTTATATATACAAATAATCGTTCATTTAACCAGACACGGGAATGGATTAATAGTTAGTAGACTTATTAAAACAGGGGTGAAATTATGTACAAGGACACTTGGCGTAATTGTTAACAAAGTATTAAAACCTTGGGTTACACACAGTCGATATCCTGGTGTAATTATTAAATAAAATATTAAGACCTTGTTACAGTTTAAGTCCCCAATTAGTTGGAATATTTGACTTCGAATATAAGGATAATTTGACGAGGACACTCGCACTTTATATTTATGACTGATGGACTGTTATGGACAAAAACTAGACGGACATATTAAATAATCCATGACAAAGAACAATTAACCCATGGAAATAAACTAAAATCAACACGTCAAACATCATGATTACGGAAGTTTAAATAAGCATAATTCTTTTATTTTCATATTTAATTGCACTTCCAATTATCGCACTTTTATTTATTGTCATTGTATTTAATTGCACTTTTAATTATCGTACTTTTTAATTATCGCACTTTTATTTATCGCAATTTCATTATAATTATTTACTTTACATTTTAAATTAAGTTGTATTTATTTTTAATATTTTACATTAGGTTTTAACTGCGACTAAAGTTTTAAAAATCGACAAACCGGTCATTAAACGGTAAAAACCCCCTTTTTATAATAATAATATTACTTATATATATTTGTATTTTTATAAGTTAAAACTAATATAGCGTTAAGCTTGTTTAATTTTCCCTGTGGAACGAACCGGACTTACTAAAAACTACACTACTGTACGATTAGGTACACTGCCTATAAGTGTTGTAGCAAGGTTTAGGTATATCCACTCTATAAATAAATAAATAACTTGTGTAAAATTGTATTGTATTTAATAGTATTTTGTTGTAAAAATATAACTTTTTCGTATACACCTCTACGAACATCAAGTATTTTTGGCGCCGCTGCCGGGGAAGATATAAACGCCGAAAGCGCAACGCTATATATAAAAAAAAAATTATAAGAGTTTTTATTAAGTTATTTTTATAAAAATATAAGTTTTAAAAATAATAAAAATATAAAAATACAAAAAGAAAGAAAAATACATTTATATTTTTAAGAGTTAATAATATTTATAAAGTGAATAAGTATTTTTATTTTAATTTTAAAATTAAATTTTTATTTAAGTTATATCTATATTTTTATATATATTGAAAAAAAATTATTATTAAAATTATAAATGAACCTGCATAGAAATCGACCTGATTCTCAGCTGAATTTGGACCCTCAGCACTTGCGAAGTATTTGAACTGGGTTCATCCGCACTCGCGGAGGTACTCTGACTGGTCAAACCTGGTATTCATTTATTACGAAATTAGGGTTAATTTATTTATTATTAATATTAATTAGGGTTTACTTAAATTAATAATTTGTTTTAGTTTTAATTAATTTATATTTTTAAGTTTAATTAGGTTTATTAAATTTAAAAAATTAATACTTTTATAAAATAAATAATATAAAAATAATATTTTTATAAAAATTAGTAATTTTATTATTTTTTTGCCTCTTTTTATAAATTGTATATTTTTATTATTTAGTACGTAATTTGTATTTTAATCGCTCGCAATTATTTTTAAGTTATAGTTTTTGCCATAGTTATTTTTATTTCTAATGTTTTAGGCTTTGCCGTAAAATCCCTTAAGTGCTTTTTCTTTAGACTAAGATTTAGGTGCTTTAAAATTTTGCGACGCCGTTTTTATATTTTAGTACCTTTTTAAGTTATTTCCGTTTTGGATATAGAATTCCTTTAAGCTTTAATACCTTTAAACGTAATTTTTAATTCTTAGTTTTTAGTTCCTTTTAAGTTTCGACGCGCAACTTTTTTATTTTTATTTTTCGACGCCTATTATTTTTCAACCTTTTATTTTTCGACGTTTTTCGACGCGCTCTTTTTCTTTCTTATTTCTCGCCGCTCTAGTTTTAGGACTTAGATTTTTTTTCTATTTCTTCTCTAAAATTTCAAAACGAAAAATTATTTTAAGCGGTTAAATTGATAGACATCAAAATTTTCTGGTTCGTAGTAATAGTTGGATTTGTACGTGGACCGGGTTATTGGAGCCAAACAGTACTCAATTATATTGAGACCAAACGAATCCTGCCCCTCTGCTGCATCTTTTGACTATTCGAAACGTGGGCAAAATCAGAAAAGTCTATTAATTGGATAACTTATATAATTTTTCTTTCTTTTTAAAAAACTAATAGGATATTCAGTGAATGTACCGAGCAAAACGTTCACCACCTTTTGTACGTTCACCACCTGTAACTCGATCAAGACATCTAGCAAATATTGTCGCCGTTGATTTTTCTTTAGAATCGTCATCCAGTAGACCAAGTACTCCAATTCAAATTTCCGATAATCTATTTTTTGAATCCGACCTCACAATTGAGAATCCGGAGAATATTCAGGGACAATTCATAGATCCTGAACCATTAATCTTTCCACCGGAACCACCAATCATTCAAACAGAGATTGTTGAGGAACGAACCATTAAATCAGAATCCTCTAATGATTCAGATTCAACAAATTCAATAATGGAGAATTTGGAACCTCTAAGTATGGAAGACCGAATGAGAGCTAAACGCACTGGCCAAGGTCACGCAATTACTCAACCAGACATTAATGCGCCAGATTATGAAATCAAAGGACAAATTCTACACATGGTAACTAATCAATGCCAATTTAGTGGTGCGCCGAAGGAAGATCCAAATGAACATCTTCGTACATTTAATAGGATCTGTACACTATTTAAAATCAGAGAAGTGGAGGATGAACAGATATATCTCATGTTATTTCCCTGGACTTTAAAGGGAGAAGCCAAAGATTGGTTAGAATCATTACCTGAAGGGGCGATTGATACATGGGATGTTTTAGTTGAAAAATTTCTTAAAAAATTCTTTCCGGCCTCTAAAGCCGTGAGACTTCAAGGAGAAATTGTTACGTTCACACAGAAGCCAAATGAAACTCTATATGAAGCGTGGACAAGATTTGGAAAATTATTGAGAGGATGTCCGCAACATGGTTTAGACACTTCTCAAATAGTACAAATATTCTACCAAGGATGCGACATCACTACAAGAAAAGACATCGATATAGCAGCTGGTGGTTCCATTATGAAGAAAACCGAAACTGACGCTTATAAAATTATTGATAACACTGCTTCCCACCCACATGAGTGGCACCAAGAAAAAGATATCGTTAGATCATCTAAAGCAGCTAGAGCTGATTCTAGCCAAGACTTAGATTCCATTTTCGCAAAGATAGATGCTGTCGAGAGACGAATGGAAAAGATGACTAAAGATATTCACTCAATACGAATTAGTTGTGAGCAGTGTGGATGACCACATTTGACAAAAGATTGTCTCAGTATTGAACTAACAATGGAACAAAGAGAGAGAGTGTTTCACACATAAACCAAAGGCCTGGAAATAATTATCAGAATAATTATCAACCGCCAAGACCGATCTACAATCAAAACCAGAATTATAACCGAAATGTTCCATACAACAATCAACAAGGTCCTAGTAATCAACAAATATCCAATAATACTTAAAATCAGCAAAGACCTAATTTTCAAAACAAACCACCACAAACTGATGATAAAAAGCCGAATTTAGAAGATATGATGACGAAGCTAGTTGAATCTCAAACTCAATTTTTCACATCTCAGAAACAAACCAATGAACAAAATGCTCAAGCATTTAGAAATCAACAAGCTTCTATTCAAAATCTGGAACAAGAAGTGAGCAACCTAGCAAGGTTGATAGGTGAAAGAAAACCGGGAAGTCTACCAAGTGATACAAATGCTAAGCCCCGGAATGAAACAGCTAAAGCCATTACCACAAGAAGTGGTATTACACTTAAACCACCTGAAATACCTGTAATTTCTAATGAAGATATTCCTACTCCACAAGAACCACAATCTGATCAAGATAAGGAAACAGAATCGGTAGTTGAAAAGGTTAATGAAGATAACACAGTTAAGGCTAAACCTTATGTTAAACCATACCAACCACCACTTCCTTACCCGAGTAAAATGAGAAAAGAGAGACTTGAAGCCGAGCAATCCAAATTCTTGGATATGTTTAAACAAATAAATGTAAATCTTCCTTTCATTGATGTGATTTCAGGAATGCCTAGATATACTAAAATTTTGAAAGATCTAATCACAAATAGAAAAGAAAATGGAAGAACTCTCGGCTGTTACTATGAATGCTAATTGTTCTGCAGTGCTGTTGAATAAGATACCAGAAAAATTATCTGATCCAGGAAGTTTCACAATTCCGTGTTTTCTGGGTAGTCTTAGTTCAATAGAAGCATTGGCAGACTTAGGTGCTAGTATAAATTTAATGCCGTATTCACTATACGCTAAACTAGACCTTGGAGAATTGAAACCAACACGAATAAGTATACAACTAGCAGATCGATCAGTAAAATATCCTAGAGGGATAATGGAGAACATGCTAGTTAAAGTTGGTACTTTAGTATTTCCAGTTGATTTTGTTATTCTGGACATGGAAGAAGATTCTCAAGTTCCTCTCATATTAGGAAGACCATTCTTAAACACGACTAAAGCAATGATAGACGTGTTCAGTAAGAAACTGACCCTAAGTATAGAGGACGAGAGTGTTACCTTTTTAGTTGATAGAGCAATGCAACAACCGCAATCTGCAGATGATACATGTTATTATATTCAAACTATAGATTCACATGTAGAATTGTTAGAAGAATTTCCAGAATTATAAGGAATAGGAGAATGTTCTTTAGGAGAAGGAACTGAACCAATTGATGAAACTGAAATGTTAGCTACACTTATGGCTAATGGATATGAACCAACAACAGAAGAAATTCAAATGCTAAAAGAAGAAGACAGATATCGATATAAATCATCGATAGAAGAACCACCGACATTAGAGTTAAAGCCACTTCCAAACCATTTGGAATATGCTTATTTACATGGTGAATCTAAATTACCTGTAATAATATCGTCTTCTCTTACTGAAAATGAAAAATCTCAACTCATTTCTGTGCTAAAAGCTCATAAACCAGCTATTGCATGGAAAATTCATGATATTAAAGGAATAAGTCCTTCGTATTGCACAAATAAAATCCTTATGGAAGAAGGTCATAAAACGTATGTGCAACGCCAAAGAAGACTAAATTCTAATATGCAAGATGTTGTTAAGAAAGAAATTATTAAACTGCTTGATGCAGGTTTAATTTATCCAATTTCTGATAGTCTATGGGTAAGCCCAGTTCAATGCGTGCCTAAGAAGGGTGGTATGACTGTCATCACAAATGAAAAAAATGAGCTTATTCCTACTAGGAATGTAACAGGATGGCTTTTTTGTATTGATTATAGAAAATTAAATGACGCCACCAGAAAAGATCACTTTCCCTTACCTTTCATTGATCAAATGTTGGAAAGATTAGCCGGAAATAGTTACTATTGTTTTCTTGATGGTTTTTTCGGATATTTTCAAATTCCAATAGCACCCGAGGACCAAGAGAAAACCACATTCACGTGCCCTTATGGTACTTTTGCTTACAAATGCATGCTATTTGGACTTTGCAACGCCCCTGCAACTTTTCAAAGGTGCATGATGGCGATTTTTCACGACATGATAGAAGAATGCATGGAAGTTTTCATGGATGACTTTTCAGTCTTTGGTGATACATTTGAATCATGTCTAGTTAATCTTGAATGAATGCTTATTAGATGCGAACAATCAAATCTAGTACTTAATTAGGAGAAATGTCATTTCATGGTTAAAGAAGGCATCGTTCTTGGTCATAAAATTTCAAAGGAAGGAATTGAAGTGGATAGAGCTAAAGTAGATGTAATTGCTAAAATTCCACATCCCACCAATGTTAGAGGAGTTAGGAGTTTTCTAGGGTATGCCGGTTTTTACCGACGTTTCATAAAAGATTTTTCTAAAATTTCCACTCCTATTAATAAACTCCTATAAAAGGATGCTCCATTCATCTTTTCAGATGAATGTATCAAATCTTTTAATATTCTTAAAGAAAAACTCACTAATGCGCCGATCATGATAACTCCAAATTGGAATCTACCGTTTGAACTAATGTGCGATGCAAGTGATTTTGCAATGGGAGCCGTTTTAGGACAAAGGATTGAAAAACGATTTCAACCTATATATTATGCTAGTAAGACGTTACAAGGAGCACAAACAAATTACACAACTACTGAAAAAGAACTCCTTGCTATTGTCTTTGGTTTTGACAAATTTCGTTCATATCTCGTTCTAGCTGAAACGGTGGTCTATACCGACCATTCTGCTCTTAGATACCTATTTTCGAAACAAGATACCAAACCAAGATTAATCTGTTGGATCTTACTCTTACAAGAGTTTGATATTGAAATCAGAGATAAAAAGGGAGCAGAAAATCTCGCCGCTGATCATCTTTCTCGTCTTGAAAATCCTGAATTAGAAGTTCTAAATGAATCAGCCATACAAGACAACTTTCCTGATGAATATCTATTGAAGATAGATTATAATGAAATTCCATGGTTTGCAGACTATGCAAACTACTTAATATGTGGATTCCTTGAAAAAGGATTATCGTACCAAAAACGAAAAAAATTCTTCAGTGATATAAAACACTATTTCTGGGAAGATCCACATTTGTTTAAAAGTTGTCCTGATGGAATAATACGCCGATGTGTATTCGGAGATGAAGCTAATCAAATTTTAAACCATTGTCGCACAGGACCAACAGGAGGACATTATGGGCCTCAACTCACGGCAAGAAAAGTTTACGATGCTGAATTCTATTGGCCTACAATTTTAAAAGACGCACACCTTCTTTGCAAATCCTGTGATTCTTGTCAAAGGGCCGAAAAAATAAGTCAACGTGATAAAATGCCACAAAATGTCATTCAAGTATGTGAAGTATTTGACATTTGGGGTATTGACTTTATGGGTCCATTTCCAAAATCTCATAATAATATCTACATTCTCGTTGCCATTGATTATGTATCTAAATGGGCGGAAGCACAAGCTCTCCCAACTAACGATGCACGAATTGTAGTCAACTTTTTAAAACGTCTTTTTGCAAGGTTTGGAACACCGAAAGCTTTAATAAGTGATCGGGGAACTCATTTCTGTAATAATCAACTTGTGAAAGTTCTCAAAAGATGTTGAGTAACTCATAAAATCTCCACCGCTTATCATCCACAAACAAGTGGACAAGTTGAAAATACTAATCGAGCTTTAAAATGTATTCTAGAGAAAACCGTAGGATCAAATCCGAAGGAATGGTCCATTAAATTGGAGGATGCACTCTGGGCTTTTAGAACAGCCTACAAAACTCCAATTGGAACCACGCCTTTTAAACTCGTTTACGGAAAAGCATGTCATCTTCCAGTAGAAATTGAACACAAATTATTTTGGGCTTTGAAGACATGTAATCTTGATTTACATGAAGCCGGACGTCTACGGTTAAGTCAATTAAACGAATTAGAAGAATTAAGACATGAAGCATACGAAAATTCGTTAATTTATAAAGAAAGAACGAAGAAATGGCATGATAAAAGAATCAGAAGTTCAAAAGAATTTAAAAAAGGAGACAGAGTTCTTCTTTTCAATTCACGATTCAAGCTATTTCCTGGAAAATTGAAATCAAGATGGTCTGGACTATTCATAGTCAAAAGAGTTTTCCCATACGGAACAGTAGAATTAATAAATTCAAATGGAATTGAATTTAAGGTTAATGGTCACAGAGTTAAACATTACATAGATAATCCAATGAAAGTTGACAACGAAGTTAATCACAATTTCGACACCACAGCTAACTAAGTGTGGGGAGAATCAAATCTTTAAAGGATAATATGTATTTCTGTTAGAGTTAGATTTTCTGTTTTCGTGTAGTTCTCGAGAATGGAATCCGAATGGTCTTTTCCTAGCAGACCCTAAAGAACTAGTCTTCTCCCCCCATTCTGAATTTTTATTTTTTTTAGGTTTTACTAGATGAAGACTTCCTGTGAACTAAACCGTGGTCTAATGCTACACGCTTTGATCACTAAACGTAATAATGACACCCTTCCAAGTGAAATAGTATTATTAATCAGAGGTAAATTGGACGGAGTAAGAAAAGAATCCAGAAACTAAATTAATAAGTTATAATTTGGTAAAGGAAAATCAAAATCTGCAGCTAAAAGAAGAGCACGACACCTTAAAAGATGTCACAAATGCGGAAAATGGTCACACGAAGGTAAATGTTCAAATAATCAAACCTATTCAAACACTGAATTTGTTACTTTATGCAGAGATGGACCGTTCATATGTTTAGAAGAAAAAACGTTGAATGCTCGAGGTTACGCCTATGTAGCTATGGAAAACCAATTAGTCCGACTATCTTATGAGTGGGCTAGAGCATATCACTAAGAAATCTATCTCACAGGTAAGTATGTACAGTTTTTATTTTTATTTTTATTTTTAAACTTTTGATAATAAACGCTAATTTGTTCGCTATAAGTATTAAATTGGTATTCGATAAAATTAGGTCTTGCGACCGAAATTATTGATATCATATAAAAATTTATTACATCACTGCGAAATTTACCGTTTATTCTTAAGATATAAATATCTTTATTCAATCAACCTAAAATATTTCAAAAATTCGTCATGAGTTAAACTAGGTTATGTAACCGAAATTACTTTACCGAAAAGAGGGGCGCATATTTTTGATAATATTTGATTGATTAAAGTGGGATAAAAGACCAAAAAGATTTTTAATTTTATTTTTACTTTGTTTTTAAAATTAATATATAAATACTAAATTGATATTTTAAACTTTTTAAAATCAATATATTTAAGTTTGTAAATATTTGGAAAATTAATATTTTTAATATAAGTTTGTATGTATAAAACCAAAAATATAATATAAGTTTAGTGTGAATCTTTAAATTTTATTAATATGAATTTTTAAAGTTATGCATTTTTAAATTTAAGTTTGGTGTGAATTTAAAAACAAAAATTTACTTTATTTCGTTAAGTTAAAAATTTGATTTTTAAAATTCGTCATGAGTTGAAGACTAGGTCGTTGAACCGAAATTGCTCTACCCAAGGGAGGGACAAGAACTTTTATTATCATTATTTTTAATCTTATTGAATTAAAGTATGCCAAAAACATTAAAAAACCCAAAAATCTTTGCTTTTAAAATAAACGCCAATATGTTTGGAAACTTTGGTAAAATTTAATCAATTTTCTACGCTAATCGCCCTCAATAATTTAAATTGTTACTGATTTCTTGCAAATGAGGGCATTGCAAGATCTTAAGTGTGGGAAGGGGTTAAATTCTTTCGGATTTTTAAAATTTTTTAACTTAAACACTTGGTTACCATTAAAAATACTAGTAACGCAGTAGTTGTATTAGAATCTAGTGCTCTCTGATAATAAAGAACAACCCTAGTCTTATATACTGACTACCCAATTCTAGTAAAATTTTTCAAAATTTTCAATTAAATGAACTCAAAATCATGTTTATACATATTTATGAACGATAAAACTAGGTGTTAACACCGAAATTATTGTTACCTCGAAAAGGACATAAATTGAGAAACAACCCAAAATGTTAGAATTCATTTAAAATGGAATAGAGAACAATAAAAAGGCAAAGAAAGGAAAATAAAAGCCAAGTGTGGAAAAAATTTACCAAGTTATTTTGAACATATATCACATATTTTTGTACAAATAACTGAAGATACTTTTGTTTTGGACAATTTTATCAGTTTTACCCAATTTCTTGTAATATATTTGAAAGAAATATGGAGCTATACGATGAATCTATTCAATCATTAAAAGGAAGTAACGTCTTCCGAAAAAGACACGCGCTTCTTGATTTAGGTCATGATGTTGTCATCCAGACCAGCTGTAGGTTGACGAAAAATCTAGAAAAGTCTTCACTAAAATCAGCAGGAAATCCACGGACCTCAGCATCAAACAGGGTCGCCAAGTGGTCAGACTTATCCTAACCATGAGAGGATCTGTCTCGTAAAATGGGGAGGGCGCCGTGCAATTTAGCTGGATAAGACTAATGAATCAGATCCCCAGAAAGGATAAACTCCTTAAAGATCAAAAATCAGCTTTTAAGACTGATATTACTCAATCCTAGAGATTGATCTTAAAGATTGAGAATTATAAACTCATGGAATTCGATGATATCTAAACTCGAGCTTGAACGAGAAAATATTTTGATAAAAATTACAAACCGATTTGTTTTCTGAAAACCCATTTTTAATGCGTTCATTACCATTGAACGTAAAATCCTAGGAATTCACCTGGAATTCATTAGGTTACCTGAACCAAATTGGGTGTCAACCGTAAGAACAGTGGTTGCATAGCATGGTCAAAGATAGGACCTTGTGCAAGACCGGAAAATTATAAGGGTGAGCTTTACTATTGCTCCTACCAAGGATAGTAATTGCATTCGACACGTTATAGACCATAATTAAAAGCATGTCAGGGGACATTGCCTTAACAGTTGCTTGTTCAACGCTTTCCTTTACAACCGGACGGTAGTTTCCCGAAAGGTAATATACGGAGCAAGTATACTGGATGTGTTGCTTTCCCAATACAAGGTTAGCAAGTGGGTGACACAAAACCGCAAGTTTTGAGCTAACGTTTTCAAATCTGAAACCCACCAAACCCACAAAAATAATTTGCAAACACCGGTGAAGGATTATTCCGGAAAACTTATCTAAGGGTAAAAGCTAGATTTAATTTTCAAAAGATCAAATGTTTTCATAAAGATCCAATTTTCTTAAGGATCTAAATTTTCATAGTCATATGGGACTTTAAACCACATTGTTACTACCATTGTTTATACCGTCGTATAGAATGTACAAAGTGTGAAGAATAAAGAAGTGATTCTAGTATATTTCAAGACTATATTGCTTGAGGACAAGCAACGCTCAAGTGTGGGAATATTTGATAATGCTAAAAACGAACATATATTTCATAGCATTATCCCTCACGAAAGACAAGCTTTTAGTTGCAATAGTTCTATTTACAAGTGATATTCGTTTAAATAAAAAAAGGTGAAGACAAAAGACAGATTCGACAAATTGAAGACGCAAACAACCAAAAAGCTCAAAAGTACAATATACAATCAAAGTGGTTCCAATTATTGATAAGAAACGTCTCAAAATTACAAGAGTACAAGACGCAAAACACAAAGTACAAGATATTAAATTGTACGCAAGGACGTTCGAAAATCCGGAACCGGGACCAAAGTCAACTCTCAACGCTCAACGCAATGGACTAAAAATTACAAGTCTACTATGTACAAGAATAAAATATAATATTTAAATAATTATATAAATTATTTATATATTATATATTATAATAAAAACCGTTGGCAAAGCTAGGATCCAAAGTCTGTGAGCTGGTTTTCAGACCTCCGCACTCGCGGTACTTTTGTGAAGGAAACCTCAGCACTCGCGGAGGTCTACAGTGAAGTCAGGATCTATAAATTCAGCATTTTCAGACGTTTTATTTACACATATATTTATTTTATTTTCTTTTTCTTAAAAAACCCATGTACAAATTATCACTCCAATTAGTAATCTCAATTTGTAATTTTAATTTTAAGTTAGTGATAATAATAAGGTTGGGTTAGTCGAATATTTTAAGGTCTTGTAAGTCGGAACTCTGTCCGTGTAACGCTACGCTATTTTTAACCACTGTAAGTTATGTTTATGTTATTTTCATTAATGTCTCGTAGCTAAGTTATTATTATGCTTATTTAATACCGAAGTAATCGTGATATTGGGCAAAATATTAAAATTGGGTAATTGGACTTTGTACCATAATTGGGGTTTAAACAAAAGAACGACACTTGTGGAAATTAGACTATGGGCTATTAATGGGCTTTATATTTGTTTAACTAAATGATAGTTGGGAGTGTTAATTTTAATATAAAGATTTACAATTGGACGTACCTATAAATAACCATATACACTCGATCGGACACGATGAGCGGGATATTTATATGTACGAATAATCGTTCATTTAACCAGACACGGGAATGGATTAATAGTTAATAGACTTATTAAAACAGGGGTGAAATTATGTACAAGGACACTTGGCGTAATTTTTAACAAAGTATTAAAACCTTGGGTTACACGCAGTCGATATCCTGGTGTAATTATTAAACAAAGTATTAAGACCTTGTTACAGTTTAAGTCCCCAATTAGTTGGAATATTTGACTTCGGATATAAGGATAATTTGACGAGGACACTCGCACTTTATATTTATGACTGATGGACTGTTATGGACAAAAACCAGACGGACATATTAAATAATCCAGGACAAAGAATAATTAACCCATGGGAATAAACTAAAATCAACACGTCAAACATCATGATTACGGAAGTTTAAATAAGCATAATTCCTTTATTTTCATATTTAATTGCATTTCTAATTATCGCACTTTTATTTATTGTCATTGTATTTAATTGCACTTTTAATTATCGTACTTTTTAATTATCGCACTTTTATTTATCGCAATTTCATTATCGTTATTTACTTTACGTTTTAAATTAAGTTGTATTTATTTTTAATATTTTACATTATGTTTTAACTACGACTAAAGTTTTAAAAATCGACAAACTGGTCATTAAACGGTTAAAAACCCCTTTTTATAATAATAATATTACTTATATATATATATTTGTATTTTTATAAGTTAAAACTAATATAGCGTTAAGCTTGTTTAATTTTCCCTGTGGAACGAACCGGACTTACTAAAAACTACAGTACTGTACGATTAGGTACACTGCCTATAAGTGTTGTAGCAAGGTTTAGGTATATCCACTCTATAAATAAATAAATTACTCGTGTAAAATTGTATTGTATTTAATAGTATTTTTTTGTAAAAATATAAATTTTTCGTATACACCTCTACGAACATCAGTTACCATTAAAAATACTAGTAACGCAGTAGTTGTATTAGAATCTAGTGCTCTCTGACTACCCAATTCTAGTAAAAATTTTAAAAAAATTTCAAATAAATGAATTCAAAATCATGTTTATACATTTTTATGAACAATAAAACTAGGTGTTAACACCGAAATTATTGTTACCTCGGAAAAGACATAAATTGAGAAACAACCCAAAATGCTTGAATTCATTTAAAATGGAATAGAGGAAATAAAAAGGCAAAGAAAGGAAAATAAAAGCCAAGTGTGGGAAATTTTTACCAAGTTATTTAAATCACATATCACATATTTTTGTACAAATAATTGAAAATACTTTTGTTTTGGACGATATTAATCAGTTTTACCCAGTTTATTGTAATATAAATGGAATTTAAAAGGAAGTAAAGTCTTTCGAGAAAAAAGACACGCGCTTCTTGATTTAGGTTAGGAAGTTGTCGTCCAGACCAGTTGTAGAGTCTACGAAAAACCTTGAAAAGTTTTCTCAAAAATCAGCTGGAAATCCACGGACCTCAGCATCAAACAGGGTCGCCAAGTGGTCAGACTTATCCTAACCATGAGAGGATCTGTCTCGTACAATGGGGGGTGTGACAACCCGGAAATTTTTGACCAAATTTAAACTTTATCTTTAAATGATTTAATGTTTTTGACACGATAAGCAAAGTCTGTAATGTTGAGTCACGAAAGTTTTGGAACTATATTCATGTAATCAATTATTCTTTGACTGTTCTCGAAGATTAATATATATATTGAAGGTTTTTTCGTCTGCCCGATAGACATATTTAATTAATGTGGCTAATATGTTATGATCCAAGTCGGGTCATACCCAATAACAAGCTTACCGACACCTTAATCGTATTTAAACTTAATGAATGGATCATTAAATCAATACGCAACACTTGGATTTTAGAAAATCGGTTTTCTAAAATATTATTACTTGAGATAAATTATTTGGATAATTTATATGATGAGGATTTAATTATTTATAAGTTTTAAATAATTAAGTTGTGTTATATTTTATAAATGGGTTTATAAAAGAAAGTAACTTAACAAATATCTTGTTTTATAAACAAAAAAAAACTGCATTTTATACATCCCAAAAAGAGTGGCAGTTTTGGCATGCATAAATGGGTCTCACCCATGCTTATTTGTGAAGTTCAAGATGACACAACTCCTAATGTGCATGCTCATCATGTTTACCAATGTGTTGACTCAAGTAATAAAAGACGAACATGCATTCAAACAAGGCAAGAGAAGAAAAACACTCCCAATTTATTCTGCTGAGTATTCTGGCCGAAATTTTTGAGGTAAAGAGGGAGTGCTTGAGCTTGATTGAAAGCTCATCTTCAAGTGTAAATAAATCCTAACCATAGTATTAGGTGTTGGCATCAAGTTTGGGGTATTATCTCTTGAGGTTTCATTGTTTTGAGGCTTCATTCAACAACATCTTTGAGCTTGCTGCTGTCCAGTTTTTGGGGTGTGAAAGGAGTGGGTTTCAAGCTTTGTTTGCTAGCTCATTAAGGTTCTAAAGCCTAATTACATTAAGGGTAGTGTTGGTGCATCAAAAGCTTGGGCTTTTACACATTGTTCATCACTTTGTTCTTCACACACACCCTCAATTGACTTGAGGAGGTAAATACTTTCTTATCTTCTTCTATTATTTGTAAGCATATTTTCATGACTTGAGGTCCACATGGAATTCAACTAATATGGTTTAACATATAAACTTGTTTTCTTGATCATCATGCTTCCGCTTTCATTAACTATTGTAAAATTGGTTTGTGATTATATTAACATCAAGAACATGTTATAATGTTGAATTCCATCAATGGTATCTAGAGCCGAAGTCAATGAAATATGCTTCTAATATATGGTCTTTAAAACCCACCAACTTTGCATTCTATGTACATGCATGAAAGTAGAATGTAAAAATATTCGGTTTTGGACGGGTTCATGATTTTGGCCGAATTTTAAGGGTTCCAAAAGTGGGTTTGGAACTTGCAAATTGGTCAATTTTGTTGTATGTTGTAAGTTCACAATCTAGCCATGACCATGTATTTGAATGAATGCTTATTTGGTTGATTTATTATTCAATTGATATGGTTGTAATATTCATTCATCTGGTTTGTAAAATTAATTATTCATTTGGCATGTAATATTAATTTTGATTATGTAATTTATTTACATTTGGTATATAAAATAGAATAGGTTGTATTTTCATTTTCTAGATAAAAATGTATTAGGATACATATTTTGTAAAATGAAGATACAAGATGATGAAGACTTGAAGAACACAAGGAGCATATGGATGCAAGGTTAAGTGGGAGATTTGAAATCTCCTACTTTGTATTTTACCCCTTAACCCGGTGACATTTGTTTTCGGCTAAACAAATGTCCACCAAAATGGCTAGATTGTGAACAAACTTGTTTTGCATGTGTGGTTGTTTGTATGTTTATTGTGTTTGTATGTTTGGTTGATACAATTAATTACAAGATAACAACAAGCATAACGACAATTTAATTGGTTAAATTAGACATATTAATGACATGCAAAATGACAATTTAATTGGTTAAATTAAAAGCAACTAAAGACCTTAATAAATGATTATTAAGAACAAGAAAAGGATCACATATATATAAAATGGTTTATATCAAGTAATTGGCAAATTACATGACATGTAAATGGATTTTCATAAATACCATACACTAAATGCATGTTGGTGTATGGCATAAATGTTTTCTCAAACTAGAAATAACGAAAACTTAAAATCCCTTTTAACAACAAGACAAACAAGTTAAATGCCATCCTTTTGTGCAAACACTTAAAAATATTAGGGAACTCTTAATGGGATAAAGGCCACCTAACCGTTATGAGCAAACTAATATGATTGAGGTAAATTTCGCACACTTGTGGGATAAAGGTCACCTAACCACTAGTATGTTGAATTTACACGTTAGCACAAGTAGGACGACTTAATTTGGGAATCATGAATTTAGGGTCACCGAAGCATGATGAACAAATAGGCGTTGATGGGATAATATGCCATGCAAAAGGATTGCATGATCCCATAACTTAGAAGTTGCAAAAGGATTGCAATTGTCATATAATGACTACCTAGCTAAATCAAATGACGGGATAAAGGTCAGCTAACCGAAATTTGGTTTACCGTTGGATTCTAAAATTTAATAAATATCAATTGGATTTAAAGGGTATTGATTGTTAAATTAAAATTAATACTTAAACAACTTTGTTAAATTTTGTAGATGGCCGCCAATAACAACAACATGCAAAACGCACCTATTAACTTGAACAACCTATCGTTAAGGTCTCTCCTCGAGAAAGACAAACTCAACCATACGAACTTTATGGATTGGTTCCGCAATCTTAGGATTGTCCTCAAACTTGAGGATAAGGCGTATGTGTTGGAAGACCCCATTCCCGATCAACCCGACGAGGATGATACGGAAGGCATGGCTTATTGGGATAAGTATTGCGCCAATTCGGTGCAAGTCGCTTGCCTAATGCTTGGGACTATGATACCCGAACTCCAAAAGGATTTCGAACATCATAGTGCATATGACATGATTACGCAATTGAAGGAGATGTTCCTTCAACAAGCACGTGTCGAGCGCTTCGAAACGGTTTGAGCGTTACATGCATGTCGTATGGATGACACCCAATCCGTATCCTCTTATGTCCTCAAAATGAAAAGCCTTATTGATCGCGCAAACCGTCTTAATCTCATCATATCTAATGAGCTAGCCACTGATCTTATCCTAAACTCCCTGTCAAAGAGGTTTGACCAATTTGTAATTAATTACAATATGAATGGGATGGATAAGACCATTGGTGAACTTCATGGCATGTTAAGGACGGCGGAAACTAGCATGGGTAAGAGGGCTTCACCCGTGCTAATGATCAATGATGGTGGGTCCAAAGGTAACCACACCTCTAAGCCAAAGGCGGCTAAGAGGAAAGGACCCGCCCATCAAGGCAAAGGAAAGGGGAGGATGGTTACCCCAACCAAAAACAAGAACAAGAAGCAAAAGGTTGCCGGACAAGCAAACCCCAAGGAAGACCCGTGCTTCGGTTGCGGTAAAATGGGTCACTGGAAATGCAATTGCCCGGTCTACCTTAAGGAGTTGAAGGAAAAGAGGGATGCGGGGCAATCCTCAGGTAACATATATATGGTATATATAGAGCTTAGTATTACTTCTTCTAATACATGGGTATTAGACACTGGATGTGGAACTCACATTTGCAATTCTTTGCAGGGGTTCAAAAGAAGTAGCAAGCAAATGAGAACATCAAGTCTCTTTATGGGTAATGGAGCCAAAGTGCAAGTGAAGGCTCAAGGAGACTTTCTATTAAAGCTTCCAAGTGGTTTGGAACTTATTTTGAACAATGTTTTGTATGCACCGGATTTATGTCGAAACATTATTTCAGTTTCCCGTTTAAAACAATGTGGTTTTTATCTTAATTTTGTTAATGATGATATACACGTTTATTTAGATAATGTATTCTATTTTAAGGCTTGGCCTTCAAATGAAATTTATGAATTGGTTCATGATGACACATCATCTAATAGCTCAATATACCATACAAGCACCAAGAAACTCAAAAGGGATTTGAGTGATTCCTACTTATGGCATTGTCGCCTTGGTCACATAAACAAGAACTGAATGCATACACTTCAAAAGAATGGACTTTTGAAATCAAATGAGATGGACTCGTTTGATGTATGTGAATCTTGTTTACAAGGCAAAATGACTAAAGCACCTTTCAAAGGGACCTATGAAAGGGCTAAAGACTTATTGGGATTAATACATTCGAATGTGTGTGGACCCTTTAAGCCCATGACTAGGAATGGTGAAAGATACTTTGTTACATTCATTGATGACTTCAGTCGTTTCGGATATGTCTACTTGTTAAGGCATAAGGATGAAACTTTTGAAGCATTCAAAGAATATCAAAACAAAGTACAAAATCAACTCAACAAGACAATCAAGGTACTGTGTACCGATAGAGGAGGTGAATACCTAAGCGATGCTTTCCAAGAACATCTTAGGAGTTGTGGGATTATCTCACAACTTACTCCACCAGGAACACCCCAACTTAATGGAGTTTCTGAAAGGAGGAACCGAACCCTAATGGATATGGTTCGATCTATGATGGCAAGAAGCTCGTTACCTCTGTCGTTTTGGGGTTATTGTCTATGCTCCGCGGCTCGTATTTTAAATATGGCCCCAACCAAGAAAGTGGAACGAACTCCTCACGAGATGTGGTTTGGAAAACCTCCTTCTCTTTCATACTTGAAAGTATGGGGATGTGAAGCTTATCCAAAGCGCTATAATGCTAATAAGTTGCATGCTCGATCCACGAAGTGTATCTTCATAGGATATCCCAAGGATGATATGGGATACTATTTCTATGATCCGACCGAGCAAAATGTATTTGTTGCTCGAAAGGCTGAATTCCTTGAAACTAAGTTCCTAATGGAAGGCAAAAGTGAAAGGAAGATAGATCTTGAAGAGGTTCAAGATCAAGTAGATGATACACAATTGGCTGACATTAGCACTCAACATGAAAATGTTGAGAGTGATCAGATGGATGATCAAAATACACAAGACGTTCGCAGATCTGGTAGGATTAGTAATCCTCCTGAGAGATATGGGTTTCTCATGGATGGTTGCTATGTGGTTGATTTGGATGAACCAATAAACTATCAAGATGCTTTATCAAAGATTGATAAAGATAAATGGCAGGAAGCCATGAACGCTGAGATGCAATCCATGTATGACAACCAAGTTTGGGAACTTGTTGCGCAACCTCCTGGCTCTAGGCTAGTTGATTGTAAATGGCTGTTCAAAATGAAAACCGACATACATGGAAACTTGGATACATATAAAGCTAGACTTGTAGCAAAAGGTTTCACTCAAACTCAAGGGGTTGACTATGATGAAACTTTTTCACCTGTGGCGATGCTAAAGTCTATTAGGATATTACTTGCCATTGCTGCTCATTATGATTATGAAATATGGCAGATGGATGTCAAGACCGCTTTCCTAAACGGACATCTTGAGGAAGATGTCTATATGGTTCAGCCTGAGGGTTTTGTTGATCCGAAATATCCTAAAAAGGTATGCAAGTTAAAGAAGTCAATCTACGGATTGAAACAAGCATCTAGAATGTGGAATCATCATTTTAATGAGGAGGCCAAGAAATTTGGCTTCATTAAAAATGGTGATGAAGCTTGTGTATACAAGAAAGCTAGTAGGAGCACTATCATGTTCCTTGTACTATATGTGGATGATATATTGTTATTTGGAAATGATATTCCGGCAATGCAAGGTGTTAAAACTTGGTTAAGCAAATGCTTCTCCATTAAGGATCTTGGAGAAGCACAATACGTCTTGGGGATTGGGATCTACAGGGATAGATCCAAGAAGCTGATAGGTTTGAATCAAAGTGCGTACATTGAAAAGATCTTGAAAAGGTTCAAGATGGAGAACTCTAAGAAAGGTTTGGTACCTATTCAAAAGGGAACACTTCTCAGTTCATCTCAGTGCCCCACCACGAAAGATGAACAGGAGAGAATGAAGAAAGTCCCATATGCATCTGCCATTGGGTCTATCATGTATGCAATGATATGCACTAGACCGGATGTGTCATGCGCTCTTAGCCTGACAAGTAGATACCATAATAACCCATGAAACAGTCATTGGATTGCTGTTAAAAGTATATTGAAATACCTTAGGAGGACTAAGGATATGTTTCTAATATAAGGGTCTGGTGAGGAGGAACTCGCTGTAAATGGTTACGTGGATGCGAGTTTCCAAACTGATCGAGATGATTCTCGATCACATTCCGGTTATGTCTTCACATTAAATGGTGGTGCGGTCTCTTGGAAGAGTTCAAAACAGGATGTTGTTGCATTATCCACTACAGAGTCGGAGTACATTGCCGCCTCATTGGCAGCTCAGGAAGCTGCATGGATGAAGAAATTCATAGATGACTTAGGAGTGGTCCCATCCATTCAGGACCCTCTTGAGATCTTTTGTGACAACGAGGGTGCGATTGCTCAAATCAAAGAACCTCGTGCTCACCAAAAGACCCATCACATTGAGCGGAGATTCAACTACATAAGGGATGAAGTTGAAAAGGGAAAGATATGTATTCGCAAAGTTCACACAGATCTTAACATAGCGGATCCTCTCACGAAGCTCTTACATGGATCAAAACATGCTGGACATGTTTGTGCATTAGGGCTTCAATATTCTAGTGATTGGTCATGATCTGTTTTAAGTATTGTAACGGAACGAAGTAGTTCAAACTCATTTATACAATTATGGCATTAATTTATCTTGAGTTATGTTCCTATTTTGCATATTTTATCCATGAATAAGTAGTTATTCTAAAATTCCGTAGTCGATCACATTCGTGGGAACAAGTGTGAGGTTTAGACTATTATGAACTTGGATTGGTATACATTCACGGGATGAATGTGGGGCAAGGTTGCAACCAAGGTTCATAGATATTTGTGGGACACAAATATTGGAAGACCCGCTCTCAAGACTTACTAAATAGAGCCTTTGTGGTCGATCACATGTAGTCTTGATTAAAGGCAAATATCATTGTATCCTCTGACCTGAGATACATATTGGGTTCGGATATTTACCAAGTATTGTGCCTTGATTCTTTCCTTCGCTAGTCTGAAATATGGTAGTTCATAAGGGAGAGCTCAGGTACAATGCAAGATACATATTTAGGACGTATGTAGTCAAGATGGAATTTGTCCCTCTTATTCGTTGAGAGTCAGATGTCTAAGGCCTGATAAAGTTAAATCTAGAAGAGAGTGATCACTCTGTGTCTCTTGGATTTAACATGACATCTAGGACGAAAGGAAATAATGAAAAGATTCACCTATTCATATTCGAGATGGGAACTCGAAAAGGATGATGTTATTGAATGGCACATAGTCATAACATATTGGGGGTGATGGACGGTCGTTAGGTGGTATCCGTCACTTGCATTAATTTCTTATGTTTCTCGTGCAAGTGGGAGATTGAAGGTTTTTTCGTATGCCCGATAGACATATTTAATTAATGTGGCTAATATGTTATGATCCAAGTCGGGTCATACCCAATAACAAGCTTACCGACACCTTAATCGTATTTAAACTTAATGAATGGATCATTAAATCAATACGCAACACTTGGATTTTAGAAAATCGGTTTTCTAAAATATTATTACTTGAGATAAATTATTTGGATAATTTATATGATGAGGATTTAATTATTTATAAGTTTTAAATAATTAAGTTGTGTTATATTTTATATATTGGGTTTATAAAAGAAAGTAACTTAACAAATATCTTGTTTTATAAACAAAAAAAAAACTGCATTTTATACATCCCAAAAAGAGTGGCAGTTTTGGCATGCATAAATGGGTCTCACCCATGCTTATTTGTGAAGTTCAAGATGACACAACTCCTAATGTGCATGCTCAACATGTTTACCAATGTGTTGACTCAAGTAATAAAAGACGAACATGCATTCAAACAAGGCAAGAGAAGAAAAACACTCCCAATTTATTCTGCTGAGTATTCTGGCCGAAATTTTTGAGGTAAAGAGGGAGTGCTTGAGCTTGATTGAAAGCTCATCTTCAAGTGTAAATAAATCCTAACCATAGTATTAGGTGTTGGCATCAAGTTTGGGGTATTATCTCTTGAGGTTTCATTGTTTTGAGGCTTCATTCAACATCATCTTTGAGCTTGCTGCTGTCCAGTTTTTGGGGTGTGAAAGGAGTGGGTTTCAAGCTTTGTTTGCTAGCTCATTAAGGTTCTAAAGCCTAATTACATTAAGGGTAGTGTTGGTGCATCAAAAGCTTGGGCTTTTACACATTGTTCATCACTTTGTTCTTCACACACACCCTCAATTGACTTGAGGAGGTAAATACTTTCTTATCTTCTTCTATTATTTGTAAGCATATTTTCATGACTTGAGGTCCACATGGAATTCAACTAATATGGTTTAACATATAAACTTGTTTTCTTGATCATCATGCTTCCGCTTTCATTAACTATTGTAAAATTGGTTTGTGATTATATTAACATCAAGAACATGTTATAATGTTGAATTCCATCATATATAACTTAATGTGCGTATATATATATATATATATATATATATATATATATATATATATATATATATATATATATATATATATATATATATATATATGATTTCAAGTTATTTAGTAAACGATAGTAACATTCGATTATTGATTCGATTGATATTTAGATAAGTTAACTAAAATGTTTAAGATGAACCAGTAAAACACTAATTTTCTACAGTATTTTTGAATTGCTACAGTACCCGAAAAGCTACAGTGTTTATCAATGATTAAGTTTAATTTTTGATAAAGCTACAGTACCCCGAAAAGCTACAGTGTTTATCTCGTAGTATTTTCAAATTGTGTGATAGATGTATACCACTAGTACAAATCCCATCGATTCACCTAATAATAATGAAGAGTCGAATATATTTTGGGAAGATTCACAGAGGAACCGGAAGAGGAGGAACCAAAAGAAGAAGAGGTTCCGGAGGAAGAAATATTGATACCTATAGTAAATCGATTAAATAAAAGAAAATCCTCAACCAACGGACCAAAGTTAATAATGGTCAATGGTGTTTCCGCCGAGGAAGAAAAATATTGGGAAGATTACCAATTTTTCGATGAATCGGATCCCGATGAGGATTCCGATGATGTTATAGAAATTACCTCGACCCAATTTAATAAAGCGAAAGAAAATAATAAGGGAAAAGGTATAAAAATAGAGAAACCCGATATGAACTTTATATGTATCGGCAACATCCGTATTTCCTAAAATGTAACAATGACCCAGGAACCTCTAAACCACCAGGTTTTTCTAAACCATTGTGGAAAATTACGGCTCGTATTAGAGGAACACCATATATTCCTAGAAAATTAGAAAAAACGAACCAAGTCCGAAGAAGAAAAAACTAGTGATTCAGATTAGAGGGTTGTAATCATGTTGTGTATTATATGTATTGTAGTGTGCTTGTACTTTTATGTTCTATGTATAAATTGCTTGTATTTTTTGTTAATTATCTTTTATGAATCTAATCCTTGTCTATTTTATAGTATAAAAACAAAATGGACGGTAAGGGTAGACAACCGAATATTTTAGAAGATCTACCAGAGGATATGATTGAGGAAATCTTATCTAGAGTCGGTGAAAATTCATCAGCACAATTAATTATGGCAAAATTAACTTGTCAAACATTTGAAAGACTTTCCAGAAATGCCTTAGTTTATAAAAGGCTTTCCTTTGATAGGTGGGGTATATCACATTGGGGAGACCGTAAGTTACGCCGTGTTTTCTTTAAAGCGTTAAATGCGGGGAATCCAAATGCAATTTTACGCTACGGGTTAAGAACATATTTTGACTCAACATATCCCAACATAGGATTTCGTGAATTAGAAAGAGCTTCTAACATGCAACATAAAGAAGCATGTTATGCTTACGGGTTAGTGATGTTCGCTTTTTACCAAAGTGAGAAAAAGAACATCGGATTGCAACTTTTAAATAAAACCTTCCCACAAGTGATGGATTCAGTAGTTGGGGTGAGAAACAAGGTTTTTAGATTATTACGGGGCTGTTGGACATTACGAAATCCTCGTCCTTTTGACGACATTACAACATGCTGCCTAGCCAATGGTCATAACGGTTATTTTCCACAAGACCAAGGATGGGAAGTCGTCTTAGTAAAACCAGAATGCATGACTTGTTTCTGGACTTATGAATTGCGTGTCTTTATTTTCTTTGCTGAACAACTTGCGTATTAACTAGATTTATCTTCAAAACTGTCTTGTATCAAAGTGTACTATATTTCATGTTATATGTAATATAGCGATGTTGTAAGTTTGAAGAATATTTGTATGTGATATATTATTTTAATCAGTTTTTCATATGGAATTGTAGTAGTTGAATTGTATATTAGCTACTAAGTATGAACTTAACGGGTAGGTAGTACCCGAATTTAAACTTATAAAACGCTAATATAAAGAAAAAGATTTTATAAGTGAGTTCATATTATGCTACGAAATACTATTGACTACTCTTAATATTCTGTATAATTAACTCGATTCAGTTGGCTATTTTGAAGGAAATGGCACCGACTACTCGACACACCATGAATATGAACGAAGAGGAATTTCGTACCTTTCTTGCTGCAAACATAGCCGCAGTACAGGCTGCGCTACATGCCAACAATAACTCTGAATCTAGCAATGCAGCTAACGGCGCAAGAAATCGTGTAGGATGCTCCTACAAAGAATTCACTGCCTGCAAATCTTTGGAATTTGATGGAACCGAAGGACCAATTGGATTGAAACGGTGGACCGAGAAAGTCGAATCGGTGTTTGCCATAAGTAAGTGTACTAAAGAGGACAAAGTTAAGTACACTATGCATACCTTCACAGGTACTGCGTTAACGTGGTGGAACACCTATCTTGAACATGTAGGACAAAATGCTGCTTACGCACTACTGTGGTCGGCATTCAAGCAATTGATGAACGAGCAGTACCGTCCTAGAAACGAAGTCAATAAGCTCAAGGTAGAGCTTAGAGAGTTACGAACACAAGGGTTCGACATTACCACGTATGAATGACGATTCACATAGTTGTGCCTATTGTGTCCGGGAGCGTTCGAAGATGAAGAAGAGAAGATCGACGCGTTTGTAAAAGGGTTACCCGTAAGGATTCAAGAAGATGTGAGTTCACACGAGCCCACCTCCATACAAAAGGCAAGTCGAATGGCTCATAAACTCATAAATCAGATTGAGGGAAGAATTAAAGAGCAGGCGGCCGAAGAAGCCAACACGAAACAACTCAAGAGGAAGTGGGAGGAAAACGGTGACAAGAGTCACCAGTACAACAACAATAACAATTACAACCACAATCGCAACAACTATCCCAACAACTGCAACAACAATCGCAAGAATAACCGCAATCCTAACAATAACTACAACAAACATCCCAACAACAACAACAACAACTACAACAACCGTTTCAACAACAATAACAATCCCAATAACAACCTCAATAACAACAACGGCAACAAAAATCAAAAACAGCCATGTCATAGGTGTGAAGAAAATCATGAGGGGTTTTGCACGACATTTTGCAACAGGTGTAAAAGAAATGGTCATAGCGCGACAAAGTGTGAGGTATACGGACCAAAGTTTAACAGAACTAAAGGAACAAATAGTGTCGGAACAAGTAATGCCGGAACGAATAGTGTCGGAGCAAGTAATACCAACGCTGTTTGTTATAAATGTGGAAAACCAGGCCACATTATTAGAAATTTCCCGAATCAGGGGAATACTAATGGGCAGGGCCGTGGAAGAGTTTTCAATATTATTGCGGCAGAAGCACAAGAAGACCCGGAGCTTGTTACGGGTACGTTTCTTATTGATGATAAATCTGCTTATGTTTTATTTGATTCGGGTGCGGATAGAAGCTATATGAGTAGAGAATTTTGTGCTAAATTAAGTTTCCCATTGACGCCTTTGGATAATAAATTTTTACTCGAATTAGCAAATGGTAAATTAATTTCAGCAGATAATATATGTCGGGATAGAGAAATTAAACTGGGTGATGAAAAGTTTAAGATTGATTTAATACTAGTCGAGTTAGGGAGTTTTGATATAATAATTGCCATGGACTGGTTGAAGAAGGTAAGAGTAGAGGTCGTTTGTTACAAAAATGCGATTCGCATTATGCGTGAAAAAGGAAATCCTTTAATGGTGTACGGAGAAAAGAAAAACGCGAAGTTAAATCTTATTAGTAGTTTGAAGGCGCAAAAACTAATAAGAAAAGGTTGTTACGTCATTCTAGCATACATCGAGGAAGTTAAACCTGAAGAAAAGAACATCAGTGATGTTCCCGTCTCAAAAGAATTTTCCGATGTATTTTCGAAAGAATTATCGGGATTACCCCCACATCGATCCATTGAATTTCAAATAGACCTTGTACCAGGAGCTGCACCAATAGCTATTGCTCCATACAGACTCGCACCCAGCGAAATGAAAGAATTACAAAGTCAGTTACAGGAACTTTTAGAGCGTGGTTTCATTCGACTAAGTACATCACCATGGGGAGCTCCTGTTCTGTTTGTCAAGAAGAAAGATGGAACATTCAGGTTATGTATCGACTACTGAGAGTTGAACAAACTTACCATCAAGAAACGTTACCCATTACAGAGAATCGACGACTTATTTGATCAACTACAAGGCTCATCAGTTTATTCGAAGATCGATTTACGTTCTGGATATCACCAAATGTGGGTGAAAGAGGATGACATTCCGAAGACTGCTTTTAGGACACATTACGGTCATTACGAGTTTATGGTTATGCCGTTTGGATTGACTAACGCACCAGTTGTGTTCATGGACCTCATGAACCGAGTGTGTGGGCCATATCTTGACAAGTTTGTCATTGTTTTCATCGATGACATACTTATTTACTCGAAGAATGATCAAGAGCACGAAGAACATTTGAGAAAAGTGCTAGAGTTGCTGAGAAAAGAAAAACTGTACGCTAAGTTTTCAAAGTGTGCATTTTGGTTGGAAGAAGTTTAATTCCTTGGTCATTTAGTGAACAAAGAAGGTATTCAGGTGGATCCAGCAAAGATTGAAACCATTAAAAAGTGGGAAACCCCGAAAACTCCGAAACACATACGCCAATTTTTAGGGCTAGCTGGTTATTACAGGAGATTCATCCAAGATTTTTCCAAAATAGCAAAACCATAGACTGCATTAACGAATAAAGGGAGGAAATTTGAATGGAAGGATGAACAAGAAAAAGCGTTTCAATTGAAGCGACCCATCCTAATCCATCTGGACGAAGTCACCAACAACTGGTTCCATTGCGATGATCGACTCCAAATACTGTCTTTAAGATGAGCAAATGCACAGCGGAAGATTTCTTTCATACCTGAGAATAAACATGCTTTCAAGTGTCAACCAAAAGGTTGGTGAGTTCATAGGTTTATCTTAAAACAATAAAATTCATCATTTTGATAGACCACAAAATTTAAATGCTGCATGGTACAAATGGGCCCGAATCCTATACCCACCTGTAATGTACATGCGATATCTTTTAAATACAATACACCTTTCTCGTGTGCGAAATCATCTTTCATAAATTTTAGTATCCGTACACATATCTCGTGCACAAAAATAACATACACATAACCTGTGTATAAAATCATTCTCTCGATACATAACATTCATATCAATTGGTGGCAATTATCATGTCCACATAATTCAATGGTGGCAATTATCATGTCCACATAATTCAATGGTGGCAATTATCATGTCCACATAATTCAATAATAATCCACAGAACTTCTGTCTGCATAATAATTCATTCGAGGAATGTTTTGCTTGTGTCTATCTCGCCAAACATTTATAAAAGCATTTCATGTATCCGCAGTTAAAATATATTTCAAAAGCATTTAATAAAGCAGTTGTAAAAACAGCGCATGTATTCTCAGTCCCAAAAATATAAAGAGTAAAAGGGAGCAAATGAAACTCACCTAATGTACTTTGTAGTAAAAATACATAGAACGACATTGAACAAATGTAAGGTTGACCTCGGATTCACGAACCTATACTATTTATATACATTAAAACATATAATATAAATTAACTAAGTTTATATATATACTTTGTTATGTATTAAGTTTAATATTTCTATATGTAATTTTATTAATACTTATAACATGTTATAATACTTATTTGATATGTAATTAATGTTATAATAATAATATATTAGTTAATATATTAAAACATAGTAGTTTGTAATATTAGTTATATTTATGTTACATGACATAATTATATGTTATATAAAGAATATTTGTTGTAATAATAATAATAGTACTAATAGTAATATTAGTAATACAAATGTTGATAATAATAATTTTAATGTTGAAAAATAATAATGCTAACAATAATAATATGAATAATAATAATAATAATAATAATAATAATAATAATAATAATAATAATAATAATAATAATAATAATAATAATAATAATAATAGTACTTTTACTAAATGATATTTAAAAAAATGATATTTTTTTTAACAATAATGATAACAACAATATTATCAATGATGTTAATAATAATAATAATTGTAATAATAATAATAATGATATTAATAGAATTCTACCTTAAAAAGCTTCAAAAATGTAAACTGTTGTAGCCCGGGTTCGAACCCGCGACCTCTCGCTTCCTAATTTCTCTTCCAACCAATGAACCACTTGATGCCTTCTTGTAAACATTCGTACATTTATTTATTTAGCATGTATGAAATAGTTTAATATATTCATCTTGTTTTTATCATCATCATACATTAAATCTCCATCATCATCATCGCTTATTAATTCATCACAAACTCAACATCACTCCCGATCATAATCTTATGTTTTTATCACTTCATCAATACTTACCATCTTAATCTAATCATCTTTCTCCTTTCAATATCCCAATTATCATCCTTTAACCATCACATTATCTTCATCATTATATACAATCATCATCATCTAACATGAAATCACGATCGTGATTCCATGTATCTCATCCATATCAATCCCGTAACCTTCTCATCATCGTGTGTCTTTATAATCTTAATCATCTCCATAGTATTTCCAACATCATCATCATAACTATCATCATCTATTAACCATCATCATCATTCACATCATAATCATTACGATCATAACATATTATCATCATTTATCACGCTGCAATTCATCATCATCCTCCATTTATATCTTCTTATCTTATTGTTATAGTTTGAAAGGAGAGAGAGACTATAAGTTATACTGCAGCAGGAGCACGTACAAGATGGTGTAGTGGCGGTTATGTTTGGTAATCGAGAAGAGTAAGAAATAGCGTAACAAGTCAACAGAAAAAAAAAATATAATGCTCCGTGTAACCTTGGGCTGGTTAGGACTTGTTTTACATTCAATGGGCTTCGACCCAAGTTCTATCACAAGACAACTTAGCCAATCAATGGTTCAATAGCAGGCCAGCTAAGTTTATGGGTTCGGTATTCAAAAGTTGGCAGATAAATGTCTTCCAGTCCAACACCAACAACCCCACATCTATTATCAATACTTTTATATTAACATTATCCCCTTTATCTCATGGAATCCAGCTGCCCCTTACTTCAATAATCAAGTGGGTCATTGTTGTGCTGTTTCAACGAACAGGAAAGAAACAGATGGACGTAATGTAAAAAAAAAAATCGGCTAGCTAGACTTTTTAATTCCCACCATAACTTTATTATCATACTAATGATATAACTCATTTATTTATTCGTTAACCAGCATTATTCATTCTATTTTTCTTTTCTATTTTAACATAGACACTATCATTAGTTGTTCTCTCCTTGTAATAGCAATAAACATGATCACGCTTAGCAGTAGTAACTAAGCTGTAGTAGCAACCAACGAAAAGATAAAAAAGAAGATGAATGAAGGTGTATGGCTCTTGTCTGGCTCAAACAGAAAACAGGAAACAGGTTAGTAGTTCCAAATTTTGTAGTAGTAGATGGTATTCGCAGTTGTGGTTGATTTTCGTGTATAAATATTAGAGAGAGATAGAAAGAGAGGGTGGCTGTAGGGTGTCGTTTAAACAGGAAGACATAATACTTCGAGCAGAAGTAGAAACAAATTGGTAGCGAGTGATAATAGCAACAAGAAGTTGTGATTGGAACATGAAAATGATGAGTGATAGTAGGTTGTTCATTAATGGGTTTTAATTATCATAATGAATCAATAGTAAACAATGATGAATGTTTGATGATGATAGTGTTGGTTTCGATGGTAGTGTCTACATCTAGGAGTGGGTTTGTAGTGGTGATTCTAGTGGATTTCACGAAGAAGAAGAAGAGAAAGAAAAGAGATGGATGAAAGGTAACCGATGGTTTGGTGTTGTTTTTAGTTGATAATGGCGATGGGTAAAAGGAAGGGCTTGATCCAATACATTGTATAATTCATGTGATTTATTGTCAATCGTGGTCGACAACAAGAATCATAAGGATAGAAAAAGAATAGATAAATAAGAAAAAGTCGATGAAGACTGCTAACTGAATTTGGATGCTTTCAGTGATTGGATCCTTGATTGTACGAATTTTGTAAATCATATATAGTATGATAGTTATGTGTAGCAATATTGTATCATCTGTTAATTTCTTTATATATATTTTTTTAATGTAATTAAATAAATATAAAAGTAAATTAATAATAATAATTACTTCTAATATTATAAATAATACTAAAATTAATAATACAAATTCTTAATATCAAGTATATTGATAATTGTTAATAATAGCGTTAATAATATTATTAATAATAATAATAGATAATATTATTAAGGATTTATAAATAAAAGGATAAGTTTAATAATAATTAATAAATATAACAAATCATACATATCAAATTTTCATATTTATATATTGTATATTAGAAATAATAATATTACTAATACTGATATTAATACTAATAATAATACTAATTGTACTAATTCTAATATTACTAATGATAATAATAATATTAGTAATAACAATACTATAACAATTTGTATATATATCAAATTTATATATATGTGTATATATTTTATATAATATTATTAATGATACACTATTAATATTAATATTAATAATAATATAATGAAAGTAATGAATATAATATTAATATATCATTTATATTCAAACTCGTAATACAATTTATTAATTTTATCCTGTTTAGTAATTAATATATTGAATCTTTAATTTTTATTGATTACAATATTATTTATATATAGAATTCATATATATATATATATATATATATATATATATATATATATATACATATATATATATATATATATACATATATATATATATATATATATATATATATATATATATATATATATATATATATATATATATATATATATATATATATATACACACACATTTATTTGTTTACAATTAATTGTTCGTGAATCATCGAGAATAGTTGAAGGTCAAATGAATATATGAAATAGTTTAAAATTTTTGAGACGCAAACTAACAGACTTTGCTTATCGTGTCGAAATCATTTAAAAATTAAGTTTAAATTTGGTCGGAAATTCCCGGGTCATCACAGTACCTACCCGTTAAAGAAATTTCGTCCCGAAATTTGAGTGAGGTGGTCATGGTTAACAATAAAAATGTTTTCATGACAAATATGAGTTGATAAATAGGGTTTATTACTATTGAGTAATATGGATAAGATAATTCAATTACTCGAAGAGTACGAGTGAAGTTATCACAAAAGAGCGAAATAAAGAAGTAAAGATTCGTCATAGCTTTTGACATACTCAGGGTTGAATTTAGAAAATAAGGTGCATCTTAACCTTTGACGTGGTCACGTTTGAATTCCGGAATTCAAGGGATTTAAAGAAAATCTTCGAAATCTAAGAGATTTGATTCTTCGGTGAATAAGGAGATTAAGATCTCTTTAATTAAATACGGTGATCTGTCTCGATTACTGTAGTGACCCGAACTTTTCCATGTTTATATATATATTAACTGAGATTGATATTTACATGATTAAATGTTTCCAACATGTTAAGCAATCAAACTTGTTAAGACTTGATTAATTGAAATATGTTTCATATAGACAATTGACTACCCAAGTTGACCGGCGATTCACGAACGTTAAAACTTGTAAAAATGACATGACGATATATATATGGATATACATATGGTTAACATGAGATTATGATAAGTAAGTATCTCCATAAGTATATTAACAATAAGTTATATACATATAAACAAGACTACTAACTTAAGGATTTCGAAACGAGACATATATGTAACGATTATCGTTGTAACGACATTTAAATGTATATATATCATATTAAGATATATTAATATATCATAATATCATGATAATATAATAATTTAACATCTCATTAGATATAATAAACAATGGGTTAACAACATTAATTGAGATCGTTAACTTAAAGGTTTCAAAACAACACTTACATGTAACGACTAACGATGACTTAACGACTCAGTTAAAATGTATATACATGTAGTGTATTTAGATGTATTAAAATACTTTTGGAAGACTTCAAGACATATATCAAAACACTCATACTTAACGAAAATAGTTACAGTTACTTTCCCATTCTTTTCTTTCATCAAGAATTCTAGTCGTATTCTTACCCGTATTATACACAGCTTCAAAACGTACTTACTATGGGTATATACCAATAGGAACTAGCATGGGATTCCACTCTTGATTATGTCATGTATGACTAATCAATTTTAACTTCTACCATGAGCTAGTCAACTAACTAGAACTCCTTTTAACCCCACTCACCACTCACCAATTACCACTCATCATTCACTCCATTTCACTTCCAATTCTCTTTCTAATTCTCTCTCAACACACACACGCACTATTATGAACGTATTTTTCCAGTAGTTAATCATCATCTTCATCAAAAATCACTTCAATAATCAAGCTATAATCATCATAGGAAGAACACTTCAAGAACACTTCAAAAATCCCTTCAAGTTTACTAATTTACTTCCAAGCTTTCTATCCATTCCAAGTAATCATCTAAGATCAATAAACCTTTGTTATATACAGTAGGTTATTTTTCTTATTCAAGGTAATATTCATATTCAAACTTTGATTCAATTTCTATAACTATAAACTATCTTAATTCGAGTAAAAATCTTACTTGAACTTGTTTTTGTGTCATGATCCTACTTCAAGAACTTTCAAGCCATACAAGATCTTTTGAAGCTAGATCATTTCTTGTCACTTCCAGTAGGTTTACCTACTGTACTTGAGGTAGTAATGATGTTCATAACATCATTCGATTCATATATATAAAACTATCTTATTCGAAGGTTTAAACTCGTAATCACTAGAACATAGTTTAGTTAATTCTAAACTTGTTCGCAAACAAAAGTTAATCCTTCTAACTTGACTTTTAAAATTAACTAAACACATGTTCTATATCTATATGATATGCTAACTTATTGATTTAAAACCTGGAAACACAAAAAACACCATAAAAACCGGATTTACGCTGTCGTAGTAACACCGCTGGCTGTTTTGGGTTAGTTAATTAAAAACTATGATAAACTTTGATTTAAAAGTTGTTATTCTGAGAAAATGATTTTTATTATGAACATGAAACTATATCCAAAAATTATGGTTAAACTCAAAGTGGAAGTATGTTTTCTAAAATGGTCATCTAGACGTCGTTCTTTCGACTGAAATGACTACCTTTACAAAAACGACTTGTAACTTATTTTTCCGACTATAAACCTATACTTTTTATGTTTAGATTCATAAAATAGAGTTCAATATGAAACCATAGCAATTTGATTCACTCAAAACGGATTTAAAATGAAGAAGTTATGGGTAAAACAAGATTGGATAATTTTTCTCATTTTAGCTACTTGAAAATTGGTAACAAATCTATTCCAACCATAACTTAATCAACTTGTATTGTATATTATGTAATCTTGAGATACCATAGACACGTATACAATGTTTCGACCTATCATGTCGACACATCTATATATATTTCGGAACAACCATAGACACTCTATATGTGAATGTTGGAGTTAGCTATACAGGGTTGAGGTTGATTCCAAAATATATATAGTTTGAGTTGTGATCAATACTGAGATACGTATACACTGGGTCGTGGATTGATTCAAGATAATATTTATCGATTTATTTCTGTATATCTAACTGTGGACAACTAGTTGTAGGTTACTAACGAGGATAGCTGACTTAATAAACTTAAAACATCAAAATATATTAAAAGTGTTGTAAATATATTTTGAACATACTTTGATATATATGTATATATTGTTATAGGTTCGTGAATCAACCAGTGGCCAAGTCTTACTTCCCGACGAAGTAAAAATCTGTGAAAGTGAGTTATAGTCCCACTTTTAAAATCTAATATTTTTGGGATGAGAATACATGCAGGTTTTATAAATGATTTACAAAATAGACACAAGTACGTGAAACTACATTCTATGGTTGAATTATCGAAATCGAATATGCCCCTTTTTATTAAGTCTGGTAATCTAAGAATTAGGGAACAGACACCCTAATTGACGCGAATCCTAAAGATAGATCTAATGGGCCTAACAAACCCTATCCAAAGTATCGGATGCTTTAGTACTTCGAAATTTATATCATATCCGAAGGGTGTCCCGGAATGATGGGGATATTCTTATATATGCATCTTGTTAATGTCGGTTACCAGGTGTTCACCATATGAATGATTTTTATCTCTATGTATGGGATGTGTATTGAAATATGAAATCTTGTGGTCTATTGTTACGATTTGATATATATAGGTTAAACCTATAACTCACCAACATTTTTGTTGACGTTTTAAGCATGTTTATTCTCAGGTGATTATTAAGAGCTTCCGCTGTCGCATACTTAAATAAGGACGAGATTTGGAGTCCATGCTTGTATGATATTGTGTAAAAACTGCATTCAAGAAACTTATTTTGTTGTAACATATTTGTATTGTAAACCATTATGTAATGGTCGTGTGTAAACAGGATATTTTATATTATCATTATTTGATAATCTACGTAAAGCTTTTTAAACCTTTATTGATGAAATAAAGGTTATGGTTTGTTTTAAAATGAATGCAGTCTTTGAAAAACGTCTCATATAGAGGTCAAAACCTCGCAACGAAATCAATTAGTATGGAACGTTTTTAATCAATAAGAACGGGACATTTCAGTTGGTATCAGAGCGTTGGTCTTAGAGAACTAGAATTTTGCATTAGTGTGTCTTATCGAGTTTGTTAGGATGCATTAGTGAGTCTGGACTTCGACCGTGTTTACTTGAAAAATGATTGCTTAACAAATTTTGTTGGAAACTATATATTTTTAACATGTGAATATTATGTGATATATTAATCTCTTAACGCGTTTGATATTATGTGATAGATGTCTACCTCTAGAACAAGTTCCATTGACTCACCTAATAATAATGAAGAGTCAAATGTAAATTGGAATGATTCGTGGACTGATTCACAAGTTCCCGAAGAGGAACCGGAAGAAGAGTCGGAACCAGAAGAAGAATCGGAACCAGAAGAAGAATCGGAACCGGATGAAGAAATAGAACCGGTAGGGGAAATAATAAAACGGTTAAGTAAAAGAAAATCCTTAACCAATCGACCAAGGTTAATTATGGTCAATGGTGTTTCCGTTAAGGAAGCAAAATATTGGGAGGATTACCAATTCTCCGATGAATCGGATTCTGACGAGAATTCCGACGATGTTATAGAAATTACCCCAACTGTATTTAAAAAGGCAAAAGAAAAGAATAAGGGAAAGGGCATAAAAATAGAGAAATCTAATTCCAACCTCGATGAACTTTATATGTATCGTCAACCCCCGAAGTCCTTAAGTTGTAACAATGACCCGGGAACCTCTAAACCACCAGGTTTTTCTAAACCAATGTGGAAAACGACGGCTCGTATTAGGGGAACATCATATATCCCTAGAAACTTGGCAAAACGAACCAAAACCGAAGAAGAAGAAACAAGCGAGTCGGAATAAGATAGTTGTATTCGTGTGGTGTAATATATGTAATATAGTGTGCTTATGCTTTATGATATATGTAAAAATTGCTTGTATTAATAAGTATTTTTTTTTATGAATCTAACTCTTGTCTATTTTACAGTATAAAAACACAAAATGGATAAACAACCCAATATTTTAAGAGACCTACCCGGAGACATGATTGATGAAATCTTGTCTAGAGTCGGTCAGAATTCTTCGGCACAACTATTTAAGGCGAGATCAGTTTGTAAGACATTCGAAGAACGTTCCAAGAATGCCTTGGTTTATAAAAGGCTTTCGTTAGAAAGATGGGGGATATCACATTGGGAAATCCATAAGTTACGATGTGTTTACTTTGACGCATATATTGCGGGGAACCCAAATGCTATTTTACGCAATGGGTTAAGAAATTATTTTGACTCAATATATCCGAATATTGGACTTCGTGATTTAGAAAAAGCGGCTAACATGCAACATAAAGAAACATGTTATGCTTACGGATTAGTAATGTTCGCTTCTCACCAAAGTGAGAACAAGAACATTGGGCTACAACTATTAAACAAAACGTTCCCACAAGTGACGGAGTCGGTAATTGGGGTAAGAAATGAGGTTTTTAGATTGTTACGGGACTGTTGGACATTACGTAACCCTCGTCCCTTTGACGACGTTACAACACGCTATCTTATCAACGGCCATAACGGTTATGTTCCACAAGACCAAGGATGGGAAGTAGTCCTAGTAAAACCAGAATGCATGACTTGTTTCTGGACGTATGAATTACGTGTCTTTATTGCCTTTGCTGAACGACTTGTGTACTAGCTAGAATTAACTTCACAACTATCTTGTATCAAAGTTATTGTGTGCTATATTTTATGCTTTATGTAAAATAAGCGATATTGTAAGTTTGTAAAATATTGTATAAAAGTTTGAACGCGAAATATTATTATAATCAGTTTTTCATATAGAATTGTAGTAGTTGAATTGTATATTAGCTACTAAGTATGAACTTAACGGGTAGGTACTACCCAAATTTAAACTTATAAAACGCTAATATGAAGAAAAAGCTTTTATAAATGAGTTCATATTATGCTACAAAATACTATTAACTACTCTTAATATTCTGTATGATTAACTTGTTCCATTTGACTATTTTGAAGGAAATGGCACTGACTACTCGACACACCGTGAATATGAATGAAGAGGAATTCTGTACTTTTCTAGCTTCAAACATAGCCGCAGTACAGGCTGCGCTACATACCAACAATAACCTTGGATCTAGCAGTACAGGAAATCGTGTAGGATGCACCTACAAAGAATTCACTGCCTGCAAACCTTTGGAATTTGATGGAACCGAAGGACCGATCGGATTGAAACGGTGGACCGAGAAGGTCGAATCGGTGTTTGCCATAAGTAAGTGTACTGAAGAGGACAAAGTGAAGTACACTACGCATACCTTCACAGGTTCTGCGTTAACATGGTGGAATACCTATCTAGAGCAAGTGGGACAAGACGATGCGTATGCACTACCGTGGTCAGTATTCAAGCACTTGATGAATGAGAAGTACCGTCCCAGAACCGAGGTCAATAAGCTCAAGACAGAACTTAGAGGGTTACGAACCCAAGGATTTGATATTACCACGTACGAAAGACGATTCACAGAATTGTACCTATTGTGTCCGGGAGCATTCGAAGATGAGGAAGAGAATATCGACGCATTTGTGAAAGGATTACCGGAAAGAATCCAAGAAGATATAAGTTCACACGAGCCCGCCTCCATACAACAGGCATGTAGAATGGCTCACAAACTAGTGAACCAGATTGAAGAAAGAATTAAAGAACAGACTGCTGAAGAGGCCAATGTGAAGCAAGTCAAAAGAAAGTGGGAGGAAAACGGTGATAAGAATCACCAATACAACAACAACAGCAATTACAACAATAATCGCAACAATTATCCCAACAATCGCAACATCAATCGCAACTACAACAAATGGCCCAACAACAACAACAACAACAACAACAACAACAACAACAACAACAGCAACTACAACAATCATCCCAACAACAATAATAACCGCAACAAAAACAACAATCAGAAGTAGCTATGCCAAAGGTGTGAAAAGTATCACTCGGGGTTCTGCACCAAATTTTGCAACAAGTGTAAAAGAAATGGTCATAGCGCGGCGAAGTGTAAGGTCTACGGACCAGGGATTAATAGAACGAAAGGAACAAATGGTGTTGGAACGAGTAATGGCGGAGGAAGTAGTGTCGGAGCAAGTTATGCCAATGTAGTTTGTTTTAAATGTGGAAAACCGGGCCACATTATTAGAAATTTCCCGAACCAGGAGAACACGAATGGACAAGGCCGCGGAAGAGTATTCAATATTAATGCGGCAGAGGCACAGGAAGACCCAGAGCTTGTTACGGGTACGTTTCTTATTGACAATAAATCTGCTTACGTTTTATTTGATTAGGGTGCGGATAGAAGCTATATGAGTAGAGATTTTTGTGCTAATGGTAAATTAATTTCAGCAGATAATATATGTCGGAATCGAGAAATTAAACTGGTTAGCGAAACATTTAAGATTGATTTGAAACCAGTAGAGTTAGGGAGTTTTGATGTGATAATCGGTATGGACTGGTTGAAAGAAGTGAAAGCAGAGATCGTTTGTTACAAAAATGCAATTCGCATTATACGAGAAAAAGGAAAACCCTTAATGGTGTACGGAGAAAAGGGCAACACGAAGCTACATCTTATTAGTAATTTGAAGGCACAAAAACTAATAAGAAAAGGTTGCTATGCTGTTCTAGCACACGTCGAGAAAGTACAAACTGAAGAAAAGAGCATCAATGATGTTCCCGTCGCAAAAGAATTTCCCGATGTATTTCCGAAAGAATTACCGGGATTACCCCCACATCGATCCGTTGAATTTCAAATAGATCTTGTACCAGGAGCTGCACCAATAGCTCGTGCTCCTTACAGACTCGCACCCAGCGAGATGAAAGAACTGCAAAGCCAATTACAAGAACTTTTAGAGCGTGGTTTCATTCGACCAAGCACATCACCGTGGGGAGCTCCTGTTTTGTTTGTCAAGAAGAAAGATGGTACATTCAGGTTGTGTATCGACTACCGAGAGTTGAACAAACTTACCATCAAGAACCGCTACCCACTACCGAGAATCAACAACTTATTTGATCAACTACAAGGCTCGTCTGTTTATTCAAAGATTGACTTACGTTCCGGGTATCATCAAATGCGGGTGAAAGAAGATGATATTCCAAAGACTGCTTTCAGAACACGTTATGGTCATTACGAGTTTATGGTCATACCGTTTGGTTTAACTAATGCACCAGCTGTGTTCATGGACCTTATGAACCGAGTGTGTGGACCATACCTTGACAAGTTTGTCATTGTTTTCATTGATGACATACTTATTTACTCAAAGAATGACCAAGAACACGGTGAACATTTGAGAAAGGTGTTAGAAGTATTGAGGAAGGAAGAATTGTACGCTAAGTTTTCAAAGTGTGCATTTTGGTTGGAAGAAGTTCAATTCCTCGGTCACACAGTGAACAAAGAAGGTATTAAGGTGGATCCGGCAAAGATAGAAACTGTTGAAAAGTGGGAAACCCCGAAAACTCCGAAACACATACCCCAGTTTTTAGGACTAGCTGGTTACTACAGAAGGTTCATCCAAGACTTTTCCAGAATAGCAAAACCCTTGACTGCATTAACGCATAAAGGGAAGAAATTTGAATGGAATGATGAACAAGAGAAAGCGTTTCAGTTATTGAAGAAAAAGCTAACTACGGCACCTATATTGTCATTGCCTGAAGGGAATGATGATTTTGTGATTTATTGTGATGCATCAAAGCAAGGTCTCGGTTGTGTATTAATGCAACAAACGAAGGTGATTGCTTATGCGTCTAGACAATTGAAGATTCACGAACAAAATTATACGATGCATGATTTGGAATTAGGCGCGGTTGTTTTTGCATTAAAGACTTGGAGGCACTACTTATATGGGGTCAAAAGTATTATATATACCGACCACAAAAGTCTTCAACACATATTTAATCAGAAACAACTGAATATGAGGCAGCGTAGGTGGATTGAATTATTGAATGATTACGACTTTGAGATTCGTTACCACCCGGGGAAGGCAAATGTGGTAGCCGATGCCTTGAGCAGGAAGGACAGAGAACCCATTCGAGTAAAATCTATGAATATAATGATTCATAATAACATTACTACTCAAATAAAGGAGGCACAACAAGGAGTTTTAAAAGAGGGAAATTTAAAGGATGAAATACCCAAAAGATCGGAGAAGCATCTTAATATTCGGGAAGACGGAACCCGGTATAGGGCTGAAAGGATTTGGGTACCAAAATTTGGAGATATGAGAGAAATGGTACTTAGAGAAGCTCATAAAACCAGATACTCAATACATCCTGGAACGGGGAAGATGTACAAGGATCTCAAGAAACATTTTTGGTGGCCAGGTATGAAAGCCAATGTTGCTAAATACGTAGAAGAATGTTTGACGTGTTCTAAGGTCAAAGCTGAGCATCAGAAACCATCAGGTCTACTTCAACAACCCGAAATCCCGGAATGGAAATGGGAAAACATTACCATGGATTTCATCACTAAATTGCCAAGGACTCCAAGTGGTTTTGATACTATTTGGGTAATAGTTGATCGTCTCACCAAATCAGCACACTTCCTACCAATAAGAGAAAATGACAAGATGGAGAAGTTAGCACGACTGTATTTGAAGGAAGTCGTCTCCAGACATGGAATACCAATCTCTATTATCTCTGATAGGGATGGCAGATTTATTTCAAGATTCTGGCAGACATTACAGCAAGCATTAGGAACTCGTCTAGACATGAGTACTGCCTATCATCCACAAACTGATGGGCAGAGCGAAAGGACAATACAAACGCTTGAAGACATGCTACGAGCATGTGTTATTGATTTCGGAAACAGTTGGGATCGACATCTACCGTTAGCAGAATTTTCCTACAACAACAGCTACCATTCAAGCATTGAGATGGCGCCGTTTGAAGCGCTTTATGGTAGAAAGTGCAGGTCTCCGATTTGTTGGAGTGAAGTGGGGGATAGACAGATTACGGGTCCGGAGATTATACAAGAAACTACCGAGAAGATCATCCAAATTCAACAATGGTTGAAAACCGCCCAAAGTCGACAAAAGAGCTACGCTGACATTAAAAGAAAAGATATAGAATTTGAAATTGGAGAGATGGTCATGCTTAAAGTTGCACCTTGGAAAGGCGTTGTTCGATTTGGTAAACGAGGGAAATTAAATCCAAGGTATATTGGACCATTCAAGATTATTGATCGTGTCGGACCAGTAGCTTACCGACTTGAGTTACCTCAACAACTCGCGGCTGTACATAACACTTTCCACGCCTCGAATTTGAAGAAATGTTTTGCTAAAGAAGATCTCACTATTCCGTTAGATGAAATCCAAATCAACGAAAAACTCCAATTCATCGAAGAACCCGTCGAAATAATGGATCGTGAGGTTAAAAGACTTAAGCAAAACAAGATACCAATTGTTAAGGTTCGATGGAATGCTCGTAGAGGACCCGAGTTTACCTGGGAGCGTGAAGATCAGATGAAGAAGAAATACCCGCATCTATTTCCAGAAGATTCGTCAACACCTTCAACAGCTTAAAATTTCGGGACGAAATTTATTTAACGGGTAGGTACTGTAGTGACCAGAACTTTTCCATGTTTATATATATTAATTGAGATTGATATTTACATGATTAAATGTTTCCAACATGTTAAGCAATCAAACTTGTTAAGACTTGATTAATTGAAATATGTTTCATATAGACAATTGACTACCCAAGTTGACCGGCGATTCACGAACGTTAAAACTTGTAAAAACGACATGACAATATATATATGGATATACATATGGTTAACATGAGATTATGATAAGTAAGTATCTCCATAAGTATATTAACAATAAGTTATATACATATAAACAAGACTACTAACTTAAGGATTTCGAAACGAGACATATATGTAACGATTATCGTTGTAACGACATTTAAATGTATATATATCATATTAAGATATATTAATATATCATAATATCATGATAATATAATAATTTAACATCTCATTAGATATAATAAACAATGGGTTAATAACATTAATTGAGATCGTTAACTTAAAGGTTTCAAAACAACACTTACATGTAACGACTAACGATGACTTAACGACTCAGTTAAAATGTATATACATGTAGTGTATTTAGATGTATTAAAATACTTTTGGAAGACTTCAAGACATATATCAAAACACTCATACTTAACAAAAATGGTTACAGTTACTTTCCCATTCTTTTCTTTCATCAAGAATTCTAGTCGTATTCTTACCCGTATTATACACAGCTTCAAAACGTACTTACTATGGGTATATACCAATAGGAACTAGCATGGGATTCCACTCTTGATTATGTCATGTATGACTAATCAATTTTAACTTCTACCATGAGCTAGTCAACTAACTAGAACTCCTTTTAACCCCACTCACCACTCACCAATTACCACTCATCATTCACTCCATTTCACTTCCAATTCTCTTTCTAATTCTCTCTCAACACACACACACACTATTATGAACGTATTTTTCCAGTAGTTAATCATCATCTTCATCAAAAATCACTTCAAGAATCAAGCTATAATCATCATAGGAAGAACACTTCAAGAACACTTCAAAAATCCCTTCAAGTTTACTAATTTACTTCCAAGCTTTCTAATCCATTCCAAGTAATCATCTAAGATCAAGAAACCTTTGTTATATATAGTAGGTTATCTTTCTTATTCAAGGTAATATTCATATTCAAACTTTGATTCAATTTCTATAACTATAAACTATCTTAATTCGAGTAAAAATCTTACTTGAACTTGTTTTTGTGTCATGATCCTACTTCAAGAACTTTCAAGCCATCCAAGATCCTTTGAAGCTAGATCATTTCTTGTCACTTCTAGTAGGTTTACCTACTGAACTTGAGGTATTAATGATGTTCATAACATCATTCGATTCATATATATAAAACTATCTTATTCGAAGGTTTAAACTCGTAATCACTAGAACATAGTTTAGTTAATTCTAAACTTGTTCGCAAACAAAAGTTAATCCTTCTAACTTGACTTTTAAAATTAACTAAACACATGTTCTATATCTATATGATATGCTAACTTAATGATTTAAAACCTGGAAACACGAAAAACACCATAAAAACCGGATTTACGCCGTCGTAGTAACACCGCGGGCTGTTTTGGGTTAGTTAATTAAAAACTATGATAAACTTTGATTTAAAAGTTGTTATTCTGAGAAAATGATTTTTATTATGAACATGAAACTATATCCAAAAATTATGGTTAAACTCAAAGTGAAAGTATGTTTTCTAAAATGGTCATCTAGACGTCGTTCTTTCGACTGAAATGACTACCTTTACAAAAACGACTTGTAACTTATTTTTCCGACTATAAACCTATACTTTTTCTGTTTAGATTCATAAAATAGAGTTCAATATGAAACCATAGCAATTTGATTCACTCAAAACGGATTTAAAATGAAGAAGTTATGGGTAAAACAAGATTGGATAATTTTTCTCATTTTAGCTACGTGAAAATTGGTAACAAATCTATTCCAACCATAACTTAATCAACTTGTATTGTATATTATGTAATCTTGAGATACTATAGACACGTATACAATGTTTCGACCTATCATGTCGACACATCTATATATATTTCGGAACAACCATAGACACTCTATATGTGAATGTTGGAGTTAGCTATACAGGGTTGAGGTTGATTCCAAAATATATATAGTTTGAGTTGTGATCAATACTGAGATACGTATACACTGGGTCGTGGATTGATTCAAGATAATATTTATCGATTTATTTCTGTATATCTAACTGTGGACAACTAGTTGTAGGTTACTAACGAGGATAGCTGACTTAATAAACTTAAAACATCAAAATATATTAAAAATGTTGTAAATATATTTTGAACATACTTTGATATATATGTATATATTGTTATAGGTTCGTGAATCAACCAGTGGCCAAGTCTTACTTCCCGATGAAGTAAAAATCTGTGAAAGTGAGTTATAGTCCCACTTTTAAAATCTAATATTTTTAGGATGAGAATACATGCAGGTTTTATAAATGATTTACAAAATAGACACAAGTACGTGAAACTACATTCTATGGTTGAATTATCGAAATCGAATATGCCCCTTTTTATTAAGTCTGGTAATCTAAGAATTAGGGAACAGACACCCTAATTGACGCGAATCCTAAAGATAGATCTATTGGGCCTAACAAACCCTATCCAAAGTATCGGATGCTTTAGTACTTCGAAATTTATATCATATCCGAAGGGTGTCCCGGAATGATGGGGATATTCTTATATATGCATCTTGTTAATGTCGGTTACCAGGTGTTCACCATATGAATGATTTTTATCTCTATGTATGGGATGTGTATTGAAATATGAAATCTTGTGGTCTATTGTTATGATTTGATATATATAGGTTAAACCTATAACTCACCAACATTTTTGTTGACGTTTTAAGCATGTTTATTCTCAGGTGATTATTAAGAGCTTACGCTGTTGCATACTTAAATAAGGACGAGATTTGGAGTCCATGCTTGTATGATATTGTGTAAAAACTGCATTCAAGAAACTTATTTTGTTGTAACATATTTGTATTGTAAACCATTATGTAATGGTCGTGTGTAAACATGATATTTTAGATTATCATTATTTGATAATCTACGTAAAGCTTTTTAAACCTTTATTGATGAAATAAAGGTTATGGTTTGTTTTAAAATGAATGCAGTCTTTGAAAAACGTCTCATATAGAGGTCAAAACCTCGCAACGAAATCAATTAATATGGAACGTTTTTAATCAATAAGAACGGGACATTTCAATTACTCTGTCTGATATTTCCATTATAAATTAAACTCCTCCGTTCTAATATTCTCACCATTCCTATACTTTCCTTCTTAGTTCATACATCCAAAAGATTGTAAAAATGCTTAGTCCAGTTCTAATCCCTAATATTTTCCTAATTATCATTTCTGTCATCCTTCTTTTCAATCTTCCACTAGAAAAATCTGTTTACTTCTACTATTACCTTGGGGTGATACTATTCTTAATTATACCATGTTTATATTGCTATTCCTATTAATATCCACGGTTTGTAACTTTCGTGTTGTTTTTGGGCTTTATATTTTCTCTTATATTTTGGAGCTCTTTGCCTTTTTATTATCCTCCCGACTTCTAGTAAAGCGAGTAACGGTCCAAAATTCGTAAGTGTGGAGTTTCAAATGATTAGAATATTCTAAGCAGAGAGAAACATAATAGCACGATTTGATTTTTAAATTTATCAAAAATACAGACGATAGAACTATCAAGAATATATTCTTCTTGATATGTTCGGAGGTTATGTAGAATGAAAGAGTTATGTAACATGACACATGATGATAGTATAATCTACTATGAACCATCATTACGTTTCATTAGAAACTCAGCATAACTTACTGTAATATAATCACGTTGATCAAGTGTCATTATATTATACTAATTCATGCATCAATTTCTTTACATTTCTCCAGAATTCATTCATAAATTAAACTTAGATTTTACAGAAGTTTCCAATGTAATGAAACACAGGATGCACGAAGAGGTATATAATCTCGGACGAGAATATTTAAGAAAATATCCTCAGAAATATCGAAGATATTTATGATGATATTTTAGAATTTCTAAGTTCGAAGGTTGATGAAGAAAAATTTTTCGCAAGATTTTAACATGACTTTGGAGCAAGATATTCTCTAAAGATTTCAACGGATCCAGAATTACTTGGATTCTTTGAATATAGGGTTTGGTCCTTGTATTTGTCCTTGGTCTCCTTCGTGGTTAGCTCAATTCGTTTTCCAGTTTCAAAAATTTTTTTTTTCTGAGCTTTTCCAACGTACTATTTTCTATCATCAAACTTCCGACAATTAAGGTCGTTTATGGTTATCTACAGTTTCTGCTGCTTCATTCAGCTTTTTCAAAGTTCAATGTATTAATTTGTAGGCTGGGTGCTTTTCAAAATTTCAGAATGGAAGGTCATTATTCTAAGAGATAAATGTTATACATATAACTGTTGATGTAGATATGCTGTGAGTTTTCAAAGTACTGATTGCCGATTCCTCTACATTTACTGCTACCATATCTGAATCATCGATTATCAATCCGAGGTGGTTTCAAGAGAATTGTGTTTTTAGATGATTAAACACTGAGGGTAATATGGTGGAATATAAAAGGTTCCCCGGTAACAATAAAAGAGTACGCATATATATCATGGTTATAATAAGGTTGTTTCGAACGAAAAGTCGAAGTTGATTTGCTGGAGCTGTGATAAAATTTTCTAATTTGAAAAGGAATTGCAAAATTATTTTCATTAATAACAACGCCAAAGGAGCTAGCACAGATATGTGTTAAACGTTTACTCAGGTTCCGAGTGTTTTCAGGTGCATAACTATATGCATCAATCTTTTCTTCCGTAGATGAAGTGCGTTTGGTTCATCCTCTAGATTGAGGTGTTTTCAAGAATCATGAAAAGTTTGAATGCAGATTGTAACTGTCAAGTTACAAATGAGGTTTAAGATGAGATCAAGTGGCAAACTTGAAGAAATGTTTAGTTTCATATGTTATAATCAATATTTTAATTCATTTTAATTGTCCAATGTTATTAGTCCACAGTCGATAGTCCACAGTAACAGTTCAATAATTCATATATAGTTTAATATAAAATATTCGAATTAATTAATACGTATCGTGACTCGTGTACATGTCTCAGACTCGATCACAACTCAGTATATATATTGTTGTAGAATCAACCTCAACCCTGTATAGCCAATTCGATCATTACATCATATAGAGTGTCCATGGTTATTCCAAATAATATATATATATATATATATGCATCGATATGATATGTTAAAACCTTGTATACGTGTCCCGATATTTAAAGTGCGTAAAATAAATAACAGAAATTAAATGACGATATATAAAATTGCGAGAATATAAATTGCGATAAATAAACTGCGATAAATAAATTGCGATAATTAAATTGCGATAAACAAATTGCGATAAAATAAAATGTAATACGGAATTAACAGTTAGCTAGGAACAGTTAGCTAGGATTTTGTTAGCGTAGATTCTTAACACAATTGCTCATAGTTAATTTGTTTGTTTCTAACAAAATTTATTTTGTCCAATATTTTCTTCATTATGCCACTTGTTGGATTCTGATAGGTCAAAATCCGAATATGAAATTGAGTGAAAATGATTATTCTGCGGTGAACGGATACGTATATCTGTGGATGTAAGTAGGATAGTAAATGATCGTTGAATCAGATTCAAAGAATGTACAGTGTAACTTATTAATATAAAATCTAAATATTCCTCGGGTATTACCTACCCGTTAAAATATTTTCACCATTAATAGTTTGTACAAAAGAATTTTTAATTACAATCCTTATGAAAATATATATACATATATATTTTCTTCAGATGTAATCATGGATTTAATGACTTAATATAATATTAATCTCATTTGATTTATCGTTAGAACAAGAGTATATAATGTCTAAAATATTAGAGATTACATAATCGCCATGTCGAATGAAGATAAATGATGTAGTACGATACGTAGAACAATGATTATACTCGAGGTATAGAATGAGACGTCGAGGCATGGTTTGTTGATGGTATTGGTGATGTTATTGATGGTACTGTTGGTGCTGGTGATGTTGCTGAAGCTGATACATTTTGTACCATATTCTCCAAGGCTACAACTTGGGCACGAAATTCGTTGACATCTTCGATTACTCCGGGATGATTGGCGGTTGGAATAAGCGGATGAATAAGGTTCAGAATTTTAGATAGAATATAATCTTGACGAGGTACTCGGGAAATGAGAGAGAAAATAGTATTACAAACAGGTTCGCTGGTAAGTGTTTCAGGTTCATCGCCAAGGGGTAATTTCGGTTGGTGGAAAGGAAAGGATCGCTTTCTTCTTGTCTCTGTTGGTTTAGTCGACTACAAACCCATCGCCAATTCATCCCGAATTGGTGATGACTGATTTTGTTGATCCATTCCAGTTATACTGCTTTCGAAGCTCAAGTGTATATCCATATCGGAATAGCTGTCGGAATTCGAGGAACTTGAACTGGTTGAGGTATTCATCTCGTACGATCAGATGAAGGATTTTCGATAAGAATTAGATTATAAGATGTAGATTAGTACCCTGCAATACATAATTTACATATGCATATATAATACTAAAATCCCATAAGTTACGGAGGAACCTACGGAAACTGTCAGACAAAGGTAACAATAACAGATATGTTAAGATATGAATTAGCAGATACGCTAATATACGAATTTTGTCTATACACTATTCATGCCATCATTGCAGTAAGATATGTCTAGACTAAGAATGATAAGCAGGTAATTTCCTAAGGATGATAAACAGATAATTTCCGACAAAAATGATAAGCAAAACTTTTGACATGCAGACACGGTCGAAGTCCAGACTTACTAATGCATCCTAATGACTATCAGTTAGACACACTAATACAAGACCTGGTTCACTAAGACCACAGCTCTGATACCAACTGAAGCGACCCATCCTAATCCATCTGGACGAAGTCACCAACAACTGGTTCCATTGCGATGATCGACTCCAAATACTGTCTTTAAGATGAGCAAATGCACAGCGGAAGATTTCTTTCATACCTGAGAATAAACATGCTTTCAAGTGTCAACCAAAAGGTTGGTGAGTTCATAGGTTTATCTTAAAACAATAAAATTCATCATTTTGATAGACCATAAAATTTAAATGCTGCATGGTACAAATGGGCCCGAATCCTATACCCACCTGTAATGTACATGCGATATCTTTTAAATACAATACACCTTTCTCGTGTGCGAAATCATCTTTCATAAATTTTAGTATCCGTACACATATCTCGTGCACAAAAATAACGTACACATAACCTGTGTATAAAATCATTCTCTCGATACATAACATTCATATCAATTGGTGGCAATTATCATGTCCACATAATTCAATGGTGGCAATTATCATGTCCACATAATTCAATAATAATCCACAGAACTTCTGTCTGCATAATAATTCATTCAAGGAATGTTTTGCTTGTGTCTATCTCGTCAAACATTTATAAAAGCATTTCATGTATCCGCAGTTAAAATATATTTCAAAAGCATTTAATAAAGCAGTCGTAAAAATAGCGCATGTATTCTCAGTCCCAAAAATATAAAGAGTAAAAGGGAGCAAATGAAACTCACCTAATGTATTTTGTAGTAAAAATACATAGAACGACATTGAACAAATGTAAGGTTGACCTCGGATTCACGAACCTATACCATTTATATACATTAAAACATATAATATAAATTAACTAAGTTTATATATATACTTTGTTATGTATTAAGTCTAATATTTCTATTTGTAATTTTATTAATACTTATAACATGTTATAATACTTATTTGATATGTAATTAATGTTATAATAATAATATATTATTTAATATATTAAAACATAGTAGTTTGTAATATTAGTTATATTTATGTTACATGACATAATTATATGTTATATAAAGAATATTTGTTGTAATAATAATAATAGTACTAATAGTAATATTAGTAATACAAATGTTGATAATAATAATTTTAATGTTGAAAAATAATAATGCTAACAATAATAATATGAATAATAATAATAATAATAATAATAATAATAATAATAATAATAATAATAATAATAATAATAATAATAATAATAGTACTTTTACTAAATGATATTTATAAAAATGATATTTTTTTAACAATAATGATAACAACAATATTATCAATGATGTTAATAATAATAATAATGGTAATAATAATAATAATGATATTAATAGAATTCTTCCTTAAAAAGCTTCAAAAATGTAAACTGTTGTAGCCCGGGTTCGAACCCGCGACCTCTCGCTTCCTAATTTCTCTTCCAACCAATGAACCACTTGATGCCTTCTTGTAAACATTCGTATGTTTATTTATTTAGCATGTATGAAACAGTTTAATATATTCATCTTGTTTTTATCATCATCATACATTAAATCTCCATCATCATCATCGCTTATTAATTCATCACAAACTCAACATCACTCCCGATCATAATCTTATGTTTTTATCACTTCATCAATACTTACCATCTTAATCTAATCATCTTTCTCCTTTCAATATCCCAATTATCATCCTTTAACCATCACGTTATCTTCATCATTATATACAATCATCATCATCTAACATGAAATCACGATCGTGATTCCATGTGTCTCATCCATATCAATCCCGTAACCTTCTCATCATCGTGTGTCTTTATAATCTTAATCATCTCCATAGTATTTCCAACATCATCATCATAACTATCATCATCTATTAACCATCATCATCATTCACATCATAATCATTACGATCATAACATATTATCATCATTTATCACGCTGCAATTCATCATCATCCTCCATTTATATCTTCTTATCTTATTGTTATAGTTTGAAAGGAGAGAGAGACTATAAGTTATACTGCAGCAGGAGCACGTACAAGATGGTGTAGTGGAGGTTATGTTTGGTAATCGAGAAGAGTAAGAAATAGCGTAAAAAGTCGACAGAAAAAAAAATATAATGCTCCGTGTAACCTTGGGCTGGTTAGGACTTGTTTTTCATTCAATGGGCTTCGACCCAAGATCTATCACAAGACCACTTAGCCAATCAATGGTTCAATAGCAGGTCAGCTAAGTTTATGGGTTCGGTATTCAAAAGTTGGTAGATAAATGTCTTCCAGTCCAACACCAACAAACCCACATCTATTATCAATACTTTTATATTAACATTATCCCCTTTATCTCATGGAATCCAGCTGCCCCTTACTTCAATAATCAAGTGGGTCATTGTTGTGCTGTTTCAACGAACAGGAAAGAAACAGATGGACGTAATGTAAAAAAAAAAAAATCGGCTAGCTAGACTTTTTAATTCCCACCATAACTTTATTATCATACTAATGATATAACTCATTTATTTATTCGTTAACCAGCATTATTCATTCTATTTTTCTTTTCTATTTTAACATAGACACTATCATTAGTTGTTCTCTCCTTGTAATAGCAATAAAGATGATCACGCGTAGCAGTAGTAACTAAGCTGTAGTAGCAACCAACGAAAAGAAAAAAAAGAAGATGAATGAAGGTGTATGGCTCTTGCCTGGCTCAAACAGAAAACAGGAAACAGGTTAGTAGTTCCAAATTTTGTAGTAGTAGATGGTATTCGCAGGTGTGGTTGATTTTCGTGTATAAATATTAGAGAGAGATAGAAAGAGAGGGTAGCTGTAGGGTGTCGTTTAAACAGGAAGACAGAATACTTCGAGCAGAAGTAGAAACAAATTGGTAGCGAGTGATAATAGCAACAAGAAGTTGTGATTGGAACATGAAAATGATGAGTGATAGTAGGTTGTTCATTAATGGGTTTTAATTATCATAATGAATCAATAGTAAACAATGATGAATGTTTGATGATGATAGTGTTGGTTTCGATGGTAGTGTCTACATCTAGGTGTGGGTTTGTAGTGGTGATTCTAGTGGATTTCACGAAGAAGAAGAAGAGAAAGAAAAGAGATGGATGAAAGGTAACCGATGGTTTGGTGTTGTTTTTAGTTGATAATGGCGATGGGTAAAAGGAAGGGCTTGATCCAATACATTGTATAATTCATGTGATTTATTGTCAATCGTGGTCGACAACAAGAATCATAAGGACATAAAAAGAATAGATAAATAAGAAAAAGTCGATGAAGACTGCTAACTGAATTTGGATGCTTTCAGTGATTGGATCCTTGATTGTACGAATTTTGTAAATCAGATATAGTATGATAGTTATGTGTAGCAATATTGTACCATCTGTTAATTTCTTTATATATATTTTTTTTATGTAATTAAATAAATATAAAAGTAAATTAATAATAATAATTACTTCTAATATTATAAATAATACTAAAATTAATAATACAAATTCTTAATATCAAGTATATTGATAATTGTTAATAATAGCGTTAATAATATTAATAATAATAATAATAATAGATAATATTATTAAGGATTTATAAATAAAAGGATAAGTTTAATAATAATTAATAAATATAACAAATCATACATATCAAATTTTCATATTTATATATTGTATATTAGAAATAATAATATTACTAATACTGATATTAATACTAATAATAATACTAATTGTACTAATTCTAATATTACTAATGATAATAATAATATTAGTAATAACAATACTATAACAATTTGTATATATATCAAATTTATATATATGTGTATATATTTTATATAATATTATTAATGATACACTATTAATATTAATATTAATAATAATATAATGAAAGTAATGAATATAATATTAATATATCATTTATATTCAAACTCGTAATACAATTTATTAATTTTATCCTATTTAGTAATTAATATATTGAATCTTTAATTTTTATTGATTACAATATTATTTATGTATAGAATTCATATATATATATATATATATATATATATATATATATATATATATATATATATATATATATATATATATATATATATATATATACACACACACATTTATTTGTTTACAATTAATTGTTCGTGAATCATCGAGAATAGTTGAAGGTCAAATGAATATATGAAATAGTTCAAAATTTTTGAGACGCAAACTAACAGACTTTGCTTATCGTGTCGAAATCATTTAAAAATTAAGTTTAAATTTGGTCGGAAATTCCCAGGTCATCACATCAATTGTTGAAGAAAAAGTTAACTACGGTACCTATATTGTCATTACCTGAAGGGAATGACGATTTTGTAATATATTGTGATGCCTCAAAGCAAGGTCTCGGTTGTGTATTAATGCAAAGAACGAAAGTAATTGCTTATGCGTCTAGACAATTGAAGATTCACGAGCAAAATTATACGACGCATGATTTGGAATTAGGCGCGGTTGTTTTTACATTAAAGACTTGGAGGCACTACTTATATGGGTCAAAAGTATGATATATACCGACCACAAAAGTCTTCAACACATATTTAATCAGAAACAACTGAACATGAGGCAGCGCAGATGGATTGAATTGTTGAATGATTACGACTTTGAGATTCGTTATCACCCGGGGAAGGCAAATGTGGTAGCCGACACCTTGAGCAGAAAGGACAGAGAACCCATTCGAGTAAAAGCTATGAATATAATGATTTACACTAACCTTACTACTCAAATAAAGGAGGTGCAACAAGGAGTTTTAAAAGAGGGAAATTTAAAGGATGAAATACCCAAAGGATCGGAGAAGCATCTTAATATTCGGGAAGACGTAACCCGGTATAGGACTGAAAGGATTTGGGTATCAAAATTTGGAGATATGAGAGAAATGGTACTTAGAGAAGCTCATAAAACCAGATACTCAATACATCCTGGAACGGGGAAGATGTACAAGGATCTCAAGAAACATTTTTGGTGGCCGGGTATGAAAGCCGATGTTGCTAAATACGTAGGAGAATGTTTGACGTATTCTAAGGTCAAAGCTAAGCATCAGAAACCATTAGGTCTACTTCAACAACCCGAAATCCCGGAATAAAAATGGGAAAAACATTACCATGGATTTCATCACTAAATTGCCAAGGACTGCAAGTGGTTTTGATACTATTTGGGTAATAGTTGACCGTCTCACCAAATCAGCACACTTCCTGCCAATAAGAGAGAATGACAAGATGGAGAAGTTATCACGACTGTATTTGAAGAAAGTCGTCTCCAGACATGGAATACCAATCTCTATTATCTCTGATAGGGATGGCAGATTTATTTCAAGATTCTGGCAGACATTACAGCAAGTATTAGGAACTTGTCTAGACATGAGTACTGCCTATCATCCACAAACTAATGGGCAGAGCAAAAGGACGATACAAACGCTTGAAGACATGCTACGAGCATGTGTTATTGATTTCGGAAAAGTTGGGATCGACATCTACCGTTAGCAGAATTTTTCTACAACAACAGCTACCATTCAAGCATTGAGATAGCGCCGTTTGAAGCACTTTATGGTAGAAAGTACAGGTCTTTGATTTGTTGGAGTGAAGTGGGGGATAGACAGATTACGGGTCCAGAGATAATATAAGAAACTACCGAGAAGATCATCCAAATGCAACAACGGTTGAAAACCGCCCAAAGTCGACAAAAGAGCTACGCCGACATTAAAAGAAAAGATATAGAATTTGAAATTAGAGAGATGGTCATGCTTAAGGTTGCACCTTGGAAAGGCGTTGTTCGATTTGGTAAATGAGGGAAATTAAATCCAAGGTATATAGGACCATTCAAGATTATTGATCGTGTCGGACCAGTAGCATACCGACTTGAATTATCACAACAACTCGCGGCTATACATAACACTTTCCACGTCTCAAATTTGAAGAAATATTTTGCTAAAGAAGATCTCACTATTCCGTTAGACGAAATCCAAATCAACGAAAAACTTCAATTCGTCAAAATAATGGATCGTGAGGTTAAAAGACTTAAGTAAAACAAGATACCAATTGTTAAAGTTTGATGGAATGCTCGTAGAGGACCCGAGTTCACCTGGGAACGAGAAGATAAGATGAAGAAGAAATACCCGCACTTATTTCCAGAAGATACGTCAACACCTCCAACTGTTTAAAATTTCGGGACGAAATTTATTTAACGGGTAGGTAAAGTATTGACCCGAACTTTTCCATGTTTATATATATTAAATGAAATTGTTATTTACATGATTAAGTGTTTCCAAATGTTAAGCAATTAAACTTGTTAAGACTTGATTAACTGAAATAGGTTTCATATAGACAATTGACCACCCAAGTTGACCGGTGATTCACGAACGTTAAAACTTGTAAAAACTATATGATGACATATATATGATTATATATATAGTTAACATGATATTATAATAAGTAAGTATCTCATTAGGTATTTTAACAATGAGTTATATACATAAAATTGAGTTTATAGAATTAAGAAACTCGAAACGATATATATAAGGATTATCGTTATAACAACGTCTTACGAAATACATATGAATCATATTAAGATATTGTTACACTATGTTTAATCTTGATAAATGATAAGTGAACATGTCATTAAGTGTATTAACAATGAACTACATATGTAAAAACAAGACTACTAACTTAATGATTTCAAAACGAGACATATATGTAACGATTATCGTTGTAACAACATTTAACTGTATATATATCATACTAAGATATATTAATATATCATAATATCATGATAAAGTAATAATTTAACATCTCTTTAGATATAAGAAACAATGGGTTAACAACATTTAACAAGATCGTTAACCTAAAGGTTTCAAAACAACATTTACATGTAACGACTAACGATGACTTAACGACTCAGTTAAAATGTATATACATGTAGTGTTTTAATATGTATTTAAACACTTTTGAAATACTTCAATACACTTATTAAAATACTTCTACTTAACAAAAATGCTTACAATTACATCCTCGTTCAGTTTCATCAACAATTCTACTCGTATGCACCCGTATTCGTACTCATACAATACACAGCCTTTAGATGTATGTACTATTGGTATGTACACTCCAATGATCAGCTCTTAGCAGCCCATGTGAGTCACCTAACACATGTGGAACATAATTTGGCAACTAGCATGAAATATCTCATAAAATTACAAAAATATTATTAATCATTCATGACTTATTTAGATGTAAACAAAATTACACATCCTTTATATCTAATCCATATACCAACGACCAAAAACAACTACAAACACTTTCATTCTTCAATTTTATTCATATAATTAATCTCTCTCAAGTTCTATCTTCAAGTTCTAAGTGTTCTTCATAAATTCTATAAGTTCTAGTTTCATAAAATCAAGAATACTTCCAAGTTTGCTAGCTTACTTCCAATCTTGTAAAGTGATCATCCAACCTCAAGAAATATTTCTTATTTAAAGTAAGATATCTTTCTAATACAAGGTAATACTCATATTCAAACTTTGATTCAATTTCTATAACTATAACAATCTTATTTCGAGTGGAAAATCTTACTTGAACTTGTTTTCGTGTCATGATTCTGCTTCAAGAACTTTCAAGCCATCCAAGAATCCTTTGAAGCAAGATCTATTTTTCTCATTTCCGGTAGGTTTATCCACAAAACCTGAGGTAGTAATGATGTTCATAACATTATTCGATTCATATATATAAAACTACCTTATTCGAAGGTTTAAACTTGAAATCACTAGAACATAGTTTAGTTAATTCTAAACTTGTTCGCAAATAAAAGTTAATCCTTCTAACTTGACTTTTAAAATCAACTAAACACATGTTCTATATCTATATGATATGCGAACTTAATGATTTAAAACCTGGAAATATGAAAAACACCGTAAAACCAGATATACGCCGTCGTAGTAATACCGCGGGCTGTTTTGGGTTTGATAATTAAAAACTATGATAAACTTTGATTTAAAAATTGTTCTTCTGTGAAAATGATTTTTCTTATGAACATGAAACTATATCCAAAAATCATGGTTAAACTTAAAGTGGAAGTATGTTTTTCAAAATGGTCATCAAGACGTCGTTCTTTCAATTGAAATGACTACCTCTTACAAAAATGATTTGTAACATATATTTTTGACTATAAACCTATACTTTTTCTGTTTAGATTCATAAAATATAGTTCAATATGAAACCATAGCAATTTGATTCACTCAAAACGTATTTAAAACGAAGAAGTTATGGATAAACAAGATTGGATATTTTTTGATTGTTGTAGTTACGGGAATTATTGTAACAATTCTATACAAATCATATCCTAGCTAACTTATATTGTATTATACATGTATTCTAATATATTATGTAATCTTGGGATACCATAGACACGTATGCAAATGTTTTGACATATCATATCGACCCATGTATATATATTATTTGGAACAACCATAGACACTCTATATGCAGTAATGTTTCAGTTAGCTATACAGGGTTGAGGTTGATTCCAAAAATATATATACTTTGAGTTGTGATCTAGCCTGAGACATGTATACACTGGGTCGTGGATTGATTCAAGATAATATATATCAATTTATTTCTATACATCTAACTATGGACAACTAGTTGTAGGTTACTAACGAGGACAGCTGACTTAATAAACTTAAAACATCAAAATGTATTAAAAATGTTGTAAATATATTTTGAACATACTTTGATATATATATATATATATATATATATATATATATATATATATATATATATATATATATATATATATATATATATATATATATATATATATATATATGTATATATATATTTGTTATAGGTTCGTGAATCGACCAGTGGCCAAGTCTTACTCCCGACGAAGTAAAAATCTGTGAAAGTGAGTTATAGTCCCACTTTTAAAATCTAATATTTTGGGATGAGAATACATGTAGTTTTATAAATGTTTTACAAAATAGACACAAGTAAATGAAACTACATTATATGGGTGAATGATCGAAGTCGAATATGCCCCTTTTGCTTGGTAGCCTAAGAATTAGTAAACCGATCTACTAATTGACGCGAATCCTAAAGATAGATCTATTGGGCCTAACGAACCCCATCCAAAGTACCGGATGCTTTAGTACTTCGAATTCGTTTTTATCATGTCCGAAGGATTTCTCGGAATGATAGGGGATATTCTTATATGCATCTTGTTAATGTCGGTTATCAGGTGTTCACCATATAAATGATTTTTATCTCTATGTATGGGATGTATATTGAAATATGAAATTTTGTGGTCTATTATTATGATTTGATAATATATAGGTTAAACCTATAAAACACCAATATTTTTTATTGACGTTTTAAGCATGTTTATTCTCAGATGATTATTAAGAGCTTCTACTGTTGCATACTAAAATAAGGACAAGATTTGGAGTCCATGCTTGTATGATATTATGTAAAAACTGCATTCAAGAAACTTATTTTTGATGTAATATATTCTTATTGTAAACCATTATGTAATGGTCGTATGTAAAATGTATATTTTAGATTATCATTATTTGATAATCTACGTAATGCTTTTTAAACCTTTATAGATAAAATAAAAGGTTATGGTTATTTTAAAAATGAATGCAGTCTTTGAGAAACGTCTCATATAGAGGTCAAAACCTCGCGACGAAATCAATTAATATGGAACGTTTATAATCAATATGAACAGGACATTTCAGTTGGTATCAGAGCATTGGTCTTAGAGAACTAGAAATTTGCATTAGTGTGTCTTATCGAGTTTGTTAGGATACATTAGTGAGTCTGGACTTCGACCGTGTTTTCTTTAAAAACGATTGCTTAACACTTTTGTTGAAAACTATATATTATTAACATGTAAATATTATGTGATATATTAACCTCTTAATGTGTTTGATATTGTATGATATTATGTAAAAACTACATTCAAGAAACTTATTTTTGATGTAATATATTCTTATTGTAAACCATTATGTAATGGTCGTATGTAAACTGTATATTTTAGATTATCATTATTTGATAATCAACGTAATGATTTTTAAACCTTTGTAGATAAAATAAAGGTTATGGTTGTTTTAAAAATGAATGCAGTCTTTGAAAAACGTCTCATATAGAGGTCAAAACCTCGCGATGAAATCAATTAATATGGAATGTTTATAATATGAACGGGACATTTCAGTTGGTATCAGAATTATTCCGCTATTTTAAAATAAAAATGTATATATGTATATGTATATACTACGAGACGATGATTTATAGAAGCGAATAACCAAAACACTTAATTGATTAAAGCTACACTTCGAGTGATATAGTTTATCAATGATTAAGTTTAATTTTTGATAAAGGTACACGTCGCGTAACGAAAAGTACTAGTTTTCTAAGCGTACGAAAATGCATTCGAGAAACCGGAACCGGGAGATAAGTCGAGTGACAACGTACGAGTCAACGGATGAAAAATTACAAGTTAACTAGGCACGAGAATATAATATAATATATAATTAATTAATTTAAATTATATATTATATTAATTTAATATTATGTCGACGAGGAAAATAACAAAAAATCATGTGAGCTGGAAAAGGACCCCATGCGATCGCATGGGAATCCCTCTACCAAGCCATGCGATCGCATGGCACATGGATTCAGCAAAAGTCCTATAAATGCTCCAGTTTTTGCCGAATGTTTTACACTCTTTCAATATCTCTGCTCTCTCTATATATATTTATATTATTATTATTATTATTATTATTATAATAATAATAATTATTATTATTATTATTATTATTATTATTAAGATTAATATTATTATTAATCTTATAGTCCGGAGTATTATTAATTAGTATTATACATAAAATACTACGACGAGGTCATGAGCATGTCACTTTTCAAAACAAGTTTTCAAACGGGTTTAAGCTAAGGAAACTATGGGTTATAGCTATGGAGATTATGGGTATTATTCACAAGTCTAACCTAGTGTTTATCATCTCCGTTGCGTCTACGTACTTTCCTGCAATATTGAATCACAATATTGATACGTGAACATTCATATCTTATCTTTTATATATTAATAGTGTATAAATGTCTAGTGCTCGAGTATATATGTTTATGCATGCTAGTATGCTAAATTTCGTCGTTAAACAGTTTATGATGAATCACTAATTAAATACATATATTACTGATAAAAGGTATATGATATGCATGTTTTTGGAAAGCTGGCGAAAAATCAATAACTTTTCATTTAGATATCGTATGATTTCGATGAAAGAATTAAAAGATATGATCAACTGAATTATGATTGACGTTAATCGAAATTGCTTTTGAATCTACAATTAATATTTAAACAACTTGTTTATAAGATTGATAAATTGAATTTTTAAATATTACCAGCGGAGTAAATGAATTCTTATATAAGGCACGTCTCGTTTTGTTGAACAATTGTCAAAATTGATTGTTTTATCATATTTTAAAGCCTTATAAAAACTATAGTTTAATTTTACAAGAATTAGGAAACTATGCGAAATGTTAAAATGTTTCGATTGCCATGATCATTCAACTATTGTATTGAGTCAGATTGACTTTTTGAAATGACTTTTGATAACTTTTGTATGTCGAAGCATTAGGATTGTGATACACTATGACCTGACCTAACTTGATAGACAATTATTGACCAACATATGTTCTCTAGGTTGAGATCTACGGTTATTTGGTATTCCAAGTTTCGGTCACATTTCGGTGAATGACTTTATGTGCTGCTAAGGTGAGTTTCATTTGCTCCCTTTTTAATTGCTTTTACAATCTATATTTTTGGGCTGAGAATACATGCAATTTATTTTAAACGCAATGGATACAAGTACATACTAAATTCTACACTGAGTTTAAATCGAAAATCCCTTAGCTTTGGTAACTAGTAACTGCCAGTTATAAGAACTGGTGGGCGCGAGTAGTAGTATATGGATCCATAGGGCTTGATATCCCCGTCCGAGCTAGAGCACTAGCCTTTTAACGGACGTATGCTATTTGAGAAGCGTACATGTTGGTTTGCGTGTATTATTAAGATGATTATACAAAGGGTACAAATTATATATACGTTAAGTTTAGTTACCAGGTGCTCAATCTTGTAGAATATTTTGATAAACGTTTATGGATGAAACAACTGAAATCTTGTGATCCATCTTTATATACAGATTATGCGAAACAATAAAACTATGAACTCACCAACCTTTGTGTTGACACTTTCAAGCATGTTTATTCTCAGATTCCTATAAGTCTTTCGCTGTTTGCTTATATGTTAGACAAACTTTGTGCATTGAGTCATACATGCTTTATTCAAGAAAACGTTGCATTCACAAAACCATCATCATGTATCTATTTCGACTGCATTGTCAACGGATGTATTATTGTAAACTATTATTTACGGTGATTGTCTATATGTAGAAATCATCAGATGTTGAAAACTTTGGATTTAAATATTCATTTATGGTATACCTTTTCAAAAGAATGCAATGTTTATAAAACGTATCATATAGAGGTCAAATACTTCGCAATGAAATCGATGAATGACGTATTCGTCCAAGTGGATTTGGAGCGATCGTCGCAGGGGGCAATGTGCAAATTAGCTTATAAGACTAATGAATCAGATCCCCAGAAAGGATAATCTCCTTAAAGATCAAAAATTAGCTTTTAAGCCTGATATTACTCAATCCTTGGGATTGACCTTAAAGATTGAGAATTACAAACTCATGGAATTCCATGATATCTAAACTCGAGCTTGAACGAGAAAATATTTTGATCAAATTACAAACTGATTTGTTTTCTGAAAACTCATTTTCAATGCGTTCATTACCATTGAACGTAAAATCCTAGGAATTCACCTAGAATTCATTAGGTCACCTGAACCAAATCGGGTGTCAACCGTAAGAACGGTGGTTACATAGCATGGTCGAAGACAGGACCTTGTGCCAGACCGAAAAACTATAGGGTGATCTTTACTATTGCTCCTACAAAGTATAGTAATTGCATCCGACACGATATAGACCATAATCAAAAGCATGTCACGGGACATTGCCTCAACTGTAGTGACCCGGAAATTTCCGACTAAATTTAAACTTAATCTTTATATGTTTCGGACACGATAAGCAAAGTCTGTTAAACCAAGTCTTAAAAAATTTTGAACTGTTTCACATATTCAATTACCCTATGACGATATCTGACGATTCACGAATAATTAACTGTAATAGATATGTGTATATGATTATATGTGAATATATATATATATATATATATATATATATATATATATATATATATATATATATATATATATATTATAAATTGATAACTGGAAACACATTAACAATATAGTATACGATTTAGTTTCTAGAATTAAAGACGTAAAAATAATTTAAGATATACAATAAAATTTGGTATTAAAATGTAATTATATACAGTATAGTATATAAATATATATATATATATATATATATATATATATATATATATATATATATATATATATATATATATATATATATTGTATTCCATCAACCAAGAATAATAAATTAGCCAAACCTTTTTCTCACATTGCTGTCACTTTTGTTGTTTGATTGAAACCACTCATTGAAACCACTCATTGAAACATGTTGCTACTCATTTTATTACTAGTACTACATGATATTTTCTATTATTGTTAGATCTTATCATGGTACAATGAAGTTAATTATTATATTATCAAGCTCACTGTTATCTTTTGTTCTTCTCCAATATATCTATTATCTATTATATTCAAAAATAACATATACATTCATACACAATGAACAAAAACTCCATTTCCCCATCTCACCTCTCCATCGATCTTCTTCTTCAACCATGGGTCATCGACCACCAAAGAACCACCGGAGGCCACTACCACCACTTTTACTCCTACTGTTTAATGTTTCTGTTAGGAACCAACCGTCACTATTGACAATCACCAAACCCACTTTTATTAAGCTATAACTACTATCATTGCTATTGCTAACGAGCGACTCAAAAAAAAAACAACTTTGAAGATCACGACTACTGCTACTTGGGTTGTTAGTCGAAGGCCAACCCAAATCCGCCACCACAACCTCCACCTTAAACCCATCATTTTTCCTCGATGACCATCATCATCATCAACTGAAGACTCACCATCTTATCACCATATTCGTGACCCACCAAGACCCAACAAACCTCATCGTTCACCACTTTGAATCCACCACACATCAACACTTCACCACTTTCTACCGTAATAAAACACCTACCTGCAACTCGCGTATAAACTATTGCTACTCCTAGTTTTCGTTTTCTATTTAACATCAATCTGTTTCTACATTTGTTTATGCAATCACCACGCACTCCTTGTTCTTTTTAATTTCTGTCATGAACCTCTCAATCAAGCCTACCGTAATCATGTTCAACAAAAGCAAATGAATAAGCACCATCTGTAACCTTGTTTAGCCGCTACTTCACAACCTACAAATACTTGCTGATGCCATGGTGTTATGTTCCTATTACGAGTTGAACAGACAACCGTGTACCCATTTAATCATTTTCAATTAATCACTTGATTGTTATTATTATTTCCTGTTTTGAGGACACTATTGGCGGACAAAAAAAAATATGATGGAGGGTACAAGGATGATAGGTGTTGTTTGCCACCTTTTGTTTTCAAGACTTCTTAAAGGAATTTATAATAAGTGGTCAAGTTTTGCAAGTGGGTAGGAGAAAAAGGAATGCACCACGTTTGCAAGGAATCTTAGACTACTGGTATTATTATTATTTTTTTTATTCGATGTTAGTGATGGACCAGCGAGATCATTGGTTACATGTGTCTAGTTAGGCCACCATAATTTTTTTTTTTAAATCGTGAACTTAAATTATATTTTGGAGTTGTGAAACTATTAGTGGGCCGATGGGTTTGAAATGACTAGGATGGATAAGGGTTAGAAAAGAATGATGTAGTTATGATGATTGACAAAGACGATGTAGATGGTAAAATATATCGATGATGATGGCTAACGAATTATTGATGAGAATGTTGATCATGATTATTAAGTAATGATAATTAGTGAAATAAATTCAGATGATGGGAATGTTACATAATGAAAGGACAATGAAAAACGATAATGATGTGTTTAAAATATTTAACAATAATGATGATGATAGATATAGTGGTTATATAGATTTAAGCGATAAATTAAAACAGAAATGAACAATCAGAGGAATGGGTTGGATTGTTTGTGGTTAACCGAGAGGTCTCGGGTTTGAGTCTCGACTGAGGCAGTTTTACTTTTTGGAAGCTTGTACTCTTAAAGGTAGAATTTATCATTTTTATTAGTTTTACATTATTAAAATGATAAGATTTAAGTTAAGTATGTGATTTAAAGAATGTTAACAATATAAAAATAATATAGAAGTATGATTAAGCATATTACAATACATATTATTATTATTATTATTATTATTATTATTATTATTATTATTATTATTATTATTATTATTATTATTATTATTATTATATTTATATTTATTATTATTATTATTATTATTATGATTATTATTATTATTATTATTATTATTATTATTATTATTATTATTATTATTATTATTATTATTATTATTATTATTATTAGTATTATTATTATTATTTTAGTAATATTAAAATTATTATTTTATCAAATAAATGATATTTATAAAAAAAAAATATTTATTTCATGCCTAAACTAATATTATGTACTTTTATATTTTTAAACAAAATGTTATTTTTATATAATAAAAAGTTAGTGTTACATAATATATAAATATATTATACAATATAGATAGTAAAATGATTATATATATGTAAATATTAATCTTAATACATTGTATAATATTTCTAAAAATTAATATATAATAATTATAGTAAATAACATATAAATTATTAAAATAACAAATATATTAATAATATTAATACATAAACTTATTTGAATATTATTACATGTTTTAATATATATAACTGATATAGGTTCGTGAATCCGAGGCCAACCCTGCACTTGTTCAATGTCGTCATATGTATTTTTACTACAAAATACAGTATTGTGAGTTCCATTTGCTCCCTTTTTACTCTTTACGTTTTTGGGCTGAGAATACATGCAAATGCTTTATTAACTGTTTTTACAATATTTATATGCGTGAGTTTCATTAATCCCTTTTAAATGCTTTTGCAATATATATTTTTGGGACTGAGAATACATGCGCTGTTTTTTATAACTGTTTTACGAAATAGACACAAGTAATTGAAACTACATTATATGGTTGAATGATCCAAATCGAATATGCCCCTTTTTATTAAGTCTGGTAATCTAAGAATTAGGGAACAGACACCCTAATTGACGCGAATCCTAAAGATAGATCTATCAGGCCCAACAAGCCCCATCTAAAGTACCGGATGCTTTAGTACTTCGAAATTTATATCATGTCTGAAGGAGGATCCCGGAATGATGGGGATATTCTTATATGTATCTAGTTAATGTCGGTTACCAGGTGTTCAATCCATATGAATGATATTTTTGTCTCTATGCATGGGACGTATGTTTATGAGAAATGGAAATATGAAATCTTGTGGTCTATTAAAATTATGAAATGATTATTTATGTTAAACTAATGAACTTACCAACCTTTTGGTTGACACTTTAAAGCATGTTTATTCTCAGGTATGAAAGAAATCTTCCGCTGTGCAATTACTAATTTTAAAGATATTACTTGGAGTCATTCATGACATATTTCAAAAGACGTTGCATTCGAGTCGTTGAGTTCATCAAGATTATTATTAAGTCAATTATATTGGGATATATTATGAAATGGTATGCATGTCTGTCAATTGTCGATGTAAATGAAAGTTTGTCTTTTAAAAATGAATGCAATGTTTGTAAAATGTATCATATAGAGGTCAAATACCTCGCGATGTAATCAACTGTTGGGAATTGTTTATAATCGATATGGACTTCGTCCGGATGGATTAGGACGGGTCTTCACAGTTGGTATCAGAGCGATGGTCTTAGCGAACCAGGTCTTGCATTAGTGTGTCTAACTGATAGTCATTAGGATGCATTAGTGAGGCTGGACTTCGACCGTGTCTGCATGTCAAAAGTTTTGCTTATCATTTTTGTCGGAAATCATCTGCTTATCATCCTTAGGAAATTACCTACTCATTATTCTTAGTCTAGACACGTTTTACTGCATTGACTGCATGAATAGTGTATAAACAAAATTCATATCTTAGCGTATCTGACAATTCATATCTTAGCGTATCTGTTACTGTAGACCTTGCCTGATATTTCTCTCAAATTTCTCCTTAATTTAAGGGATCCTGGTACTATATATATGCAAATTATGCATGGAGAATACCATCCAACTATCAATTGCTGTCACTAAACTTTTCATAAAAAAAAAAATCTTTCCTGAGATCGCGTAAGATGACCTCTACGAATCGACCAAGTTCCTCTGACTCCGAAGACAGCGTGACAGGAGCACACCAACCAATCAACTACCGTGATTACTGGAGAAAATGGGGGTGGGTTCGCGACATACTCACCCTATGGAGAAGGGAAGAAGGTACTCCATATCATGAATCGAATCTACCACCTAAACTTGGAGTACTTGACCCGCTCACCGGCGAACCTGTTCGCTACACCGTTTATACCCTATTTGCAAGAATTTTTCATCTTGAAGCTACCATTAACGGAACTAGAGAAGATATCTGACCTCTACCTCACACTGATAATCAACCAGGGTTAGTAGAAGAAGTTAGAGAACTTCGAGCTCGAGTATTAACTTTAGAAAGCACGGTATACAATTTGCAAGCACCAGCAGTATCACCAACACCAGTAACATCACCAGCCTCAGCACCAATGGCACCAGTACCACCAACAACCCAAGTTTCAACAATCCATGCCTCAACATCTCATTCTATGCCTCGAGTATAATCATCATTCTATGTATCGTTCTACATCAATTATCTTCGTTCGACATGGCGATTATGTAATCTCTAATGTTTTAGAGATTATATATTCTTGTTCTAATGGTAAATCAAATGAGTTTAATACTATATTAACTCATTAAATCCATGATTACATCTGAAGAAAATATATATGTAAGTGTATTTTCACAAAGATTGTAATTAAAAAAATTCTTTCATACAAACTGTTAATGGTGAAAATATTTTAACGGGTAGGTAATACCCGAGGAATATTTAGATTTCACATTAATAAGTTACACTGTACATTCTTTCAAATCTGATTCAACAGTCATTTATTATCCTATTTACATCTACCGGTACACGTATCCGTTCACCACAGAATAACCATATTCATCCAATTTCATATTTGGATTTTGATTTATCTTAATCCAAAAAGTGGCATAATGAAGAAAACATTTGACAAAATAAAATTTGTTAGAAACAAACAAATTAACGATGAGAAATTTTGTTAAGAATCCACGCTAACTGTTCCTAGCTAATTGTTCCTAGCTAACTGATTGCATTTTATTTATCACAATTTAATTATCGCAATTTACATTCTCGCAATTTTATTTATCGTCATTTAATTTCTGTTATTTATTTTACGCACTTTAAATATCGGAACACGTATAAAAGGTTTTGACATATCATATCGACGCATTTATATATATTATTTGGAATAACCATAGACACTCTATATGCAGTAATGATCGAGTTCTCTATACAGGGTTGAGGTTGATTCTACAATAATATATATAATTTGAGTTGTGATCGAGTCTGAGACATGTACACGGGTCACGATACGTATTAATTGATTCGAATATTATAAATTAAACTATATATGAATTATTGGACTGTTAACTGTGGAATATCGACTGTGGACTATCAAGATTAGACAATTAAAAATGAATTAAAATATTGATTATAACATATGAAACTAAACATCTCTTCAAGTTTGCCACTTGATTTCATCCTAAACCTCATTTGTACCTTGACAATTCCAGTCTACATTCAAACTTTCATAATTCTTGAAAACACCTCAATCGATAGGATGAATCAACCGCACTCCATCTACGGAAGGAAAGATTTGTGCATATAGTTATGCACCTGAGAAACTCTCGGCAACTGAGTAAAAGTTTAACATGTAGCCACGTCAGATCCTTTGGCATTTATTAGCAAAAGTAACTTTGCGATCCCTTTTCAAGGTAGCAAATTTTGTCACAGCTTTAGCAAATCAACTTCGACTTTTCGTTCGAAACAACCTTATTATCACCTTGACTTATATGTATGTTCTTTTATTGTTACCGGGGAACCTTTTATATTCCACCATATTACCGTCAGCGTTTAATCATCTAAAAACACAATTCTCTTGAAATCACCTCGGATCAATAACTAATGATTTAGATATGGTAGCAGTAAATATAGAGGAATCGGCAATAAGTACTTTGAAAACTCACAGCATATCTACATCAACAGTTATATGTATGACATTTATCTCTTAGAATTATGATCTATTATTCTAAAATTCTGAAAAGCACTCAGTCACAAATCAATACTCTGAATGTTGAAAAAGCTGAATGAAATAGTAGAAACCATAGACAACCGTAAAATAACCTTAATCATCGAAAGTTTGATAATAAACAATAGTATGTTGGAAAAGCTCAGAAAAGTTGAAACTGGAAAACGGATTGAGCTAACCACGAAGGAGAACAAGGACAAATACAAGGACCATACTATATATTCAAAGAATCCAGGTAATTCTGGATCCGATGAAACCTTCAACGAATATCTTGCTCTGTACTCATGTTAAAATCTTGCAAAAAATCTTCCTCATCAACCATCGAACTTAGAAATTCCAAAATATCATCATAAATACCTTCGATATTTCTGAAGATATTTTCATAAATATTCTCGTCCGAAATTATTTATCTCTTCATGCTATCTATATTACATCATAAAGGAAACTACTTTAGTTTCTAAATTTCTTTAAAAATTCGAGTTTAAATTATGAATGTTTTTGAAGTAGTGTTGGGAACTGATGCATGAGTTAGTATAATATAATGACACTTGATCAACGTGATTATATTACAGTAAGTCATGCTGAGTTTCTAATGGGACGTGATGATTCACAGACCCTAACGTCATCATGTGCCAAGTTACATAACTCTTTCTTTCTACTTAACTCCTGAACAAATCAAGAAAATGTATTCTTGATGGTTCTATCTTCCGTGATGTTGATAAATTTGAAAATCAAATCGTGCTATCACGTTCCTTCCTGCTTAGAACATTATAATCATTCGAAACTCTATATCTACAAATTCTGGACCATTATTCGCTTGACTTGAAGTCGGGAAGAGAAAACAAAAGCATAGAGCTTTGAAATTTAAGGGAGAATATAAATCCCGATAGCAACACATAAATTATAAACCATATATATCAGTGTTTATAGCAACATAAATACACGGGAGAATTAAAAACATTATAATCCCAAGGGCGAAGTAGAAGAAAGCAGATTCCTCTGGAGAAAGTTGGAAAAGGAGAATGATTGTTGTGATAGTAAGGATGAGGACAAGGATCAGAACTGGATTAAACATTTTCAGAATCTTTTGGATGTATGAAACAAGAAGGAAAGTATAGGAATGGTGAGAATAATGAAACAGAAGAGTTTAATTTATAATGGAAATATCAGACAGAGTAATCGAAGCAGATCACCGTATTTAATTAGAAAGATCTTAATTTCCTCATTCGCCGAAGAATCAAATCTTTTAGATTTCGAAGATTTTCTTTAATTCCTTGAATTCCGGAATTCAACCCTCTACGTTAAAAGTTAAGATGCACCTCATTTTCTAAATTCAACCATGACTACGTCAAAAGCTAAGATGAATCTTTACTTTCCTATTTCACTCTTTGGTGATAGCTTCATTCGTACTCTCCGAATAATTGAGTTATTTTTATCCATATTACTCAATGATGATAAAACTATATTTATCAACTCATATTCATCATGAAAACATTTTATTGTTAACCATGACCACCTCACTCAAATTTTGGGACGAAATTTCTTTAACGGGTAGGTACTGTAGTGACCCGGAAATTTCTGACTAAATTTAAACTTAATCTTTATATGTTTCGGACACGATAAGCATAGTCTGTTAAACCAAGTCTTAAAAATTTTTGAACTGTTTCACATATTCAATTACCCTATGACGATATCTGACGATTCACGAACAATTAACTGCAATAGATATGTGTATATGATTATATGTGAATATATATATATATATATATATATATATATATATATATATATATATATATATATATATATATTATAAATTGATAACTGGAAACACATTAACAATATAGTATACGATTTAGTTTCTAGAATTAAAGACGTAAAAATAATTTAAGATATACAATAAAATTTGGTATTAAAATTTAATTATATACAGTATAGTATTTAAATATATATATATATATATATATATATAATTATATTGTATTCCATCAACCAAGAATAATAAATTAGCCAAACCTTTTTCTCACATTGCTGTCACTTTTGTTGTTTGATTGAAACCACTCATTGAAACCACTCATTGAAACATGTTGCTACTCATTTTATTACTAGTACTACATGATATTTTGTCTCTGCCAAGATCCATAGAATTTCTATAATCAAAATATTCTCCTTGTTGCTTTCTTTCTCCACAAACAAACACATATTGACAATTGAATATATATATATATATATATATATATATATATATATATATATATATATATATATATATATATATATATATATATATATATATATATATATATATATATATATAACGCTACTACTTTTCTATTATTGTTAGATCTTATCATGGTACAATGAAGTTAATTATTATATTATCAAGCTCACTGTTATCTTTTGTTCTTCTCCAATATATCTATTATCTATTATATGCAAAAATAACATATACATTCATACACAATGAACAAAAACTCCATTTCCCCATCTCACCTCTCTATCGATCTTCTTCTTCAACCATGGGTCATCGACCACCAAAGAACCACCGGAGGCCACTACCACCACTTTTACTCCTACTGTTTAATGTTTCTGTTAGGAACCAACCGTCACTATTGACAATCACCAAACCCACTTTTATTAAGCTATAACTACTATCATTGCTATTGCTAACGAGCGACTCAAAAAAAAAAACAACTTTGAAGATCACGACTACTGCTACTTGGGTTGTTAGTCGAAGGCCAACCCAAATCCACCACCACAACCTCCACCTTAAACCCATCATTTTTCCTCGATGACCATCATCATCATCAACTGAAGACTCACCATCTTATCACAATATTCGTGACCCACCAAGACCCAACAAACCTCATCGTTCACCACTTTGAATCCACCACACATCAACACTTCACCACTTTCTACCGTAACAAAACACCTACCTGCAACTCGCGTATAAACTATTGCTACTCCTAGTTTTCGTTTTCTATTTAACATCAATCTGTTTCTACATTTGTTTATGCAATCACCACGCACTCCTTGTTCTTTTTAATTTCTGTCATGAACCTCTCAATCAAGCCTACCGTAATCATGTTCAACAAAAGCAAATGAATAAGCACCATCTGTAACCTTGTTTAGCCGCTACTTCACAACCTACAAATACTTGCTGATGCCATGGTGTTATGTTCCTGTTAAGAGTTGAACAGACAACCGTGTAACCATTTAATCATTTTCAATTAATCACTTGATTGTTATTATTATTTCCTGTTTTGAGGACACTATTGGCTGACAAAAAAAAAATATGATGGAGGGTCCAAGGATGATCGGTGTTGTTTGCCACCTTTTGTTTTCAGGACTTCTTAAAGGAATTTATAATAAGTGGTCAAGTTTTGCAAGTGGGTAGGAGAAAAAGGAATGCACCACGTTTGCAAGGAATCTTAGACTACTGGTATTATTATTATTATTTTTTATTCGATGTTAGTGATGGACCAGCGAGATCATTGGTTACATGTGTCTAGTTAGGCCACCAAAATGTTTTTTTTTAAATCGTGAACTTAAATTATATTTTGTAGTTGTGAAACTATTAGTGGGTCGATGGGTTTGAAATGACTAGGATGGATAAGGGTTAGAAAAGAATGATGTTGTTATGATGATTGACAAAGACGATGTAGATGGTAAAATATATCGATGATGATGGCTAACGAATTATTGATGAGAATGTTGATCATGATTATTAAGTAATGATAATTAGTGAAATAAATTCAGATGATGGGAATGTTACATAATGAAAGGACAATGAAAAACGATAATGATGCGTTTAAAATATTTAACAATAATGATGATGATTGATATAGTGGTTATATAGATTTAAGCGATAAATTAAAACAGAAATGAACAATCAGAGGAATGGGTTGGATTGTTTGTGGTTAACCGAGAGGTCTCGGGTTTGAGTCTCAACTGAGGCAGTTTTACTTTTTGGAAGCTTGTACTCTTAAAGGTAGAATTTATAATTTTTATTAGTTTTACATTATTAAAATGATAAGATTTAAGTTAAGTATGTGATTTAAAGAATGTTAACAATATAAAAATAATATAGAAGTATGATTAAGCATATTACAATACATATTATTATTATTATTATTATTATTATTATTATTATTATTATTATTATTATTATTATTATTATTATTATTATTATTATTATTATTATTATTATTATTATTATTATTATTATTATTATTATTATTATTATTATTATTATTATTATATTTATATTTATTATTATTATGATTATTATGATTATTATGATTATTATGATTATTATGATTATTATTATTATTATTATTATTATTATTATTAGTATTATTATTATTATTTTAGTAATATTAAAATTATTATTTTATCAAATAAATGATATTTATAAAAAAAATATATTTATTTCATGCCTAAAATAATATTATGTACTTTTATATTTTTAAACAAAATGTTATTTTTATATAATAAAAAGTTAGTGTTACATAATATATAAATATATTATACAATATAGATAGTAAAATGATTATATATATGTAAATATTAATCTTAATACATTGTATAATATTTCTAAACATTAATATATAATAATTATAGTAAATAACATATAAATTATTAAAATAACAAATATATTAATAATATTAATACATAAACTTATTTGAATATTATTACATGTTTTAATATATATAACTGATATAGGTTCGTGAATCCGAGGCCAACCCTGCACTTGTTCAATGTCGTCATATGTATTTTTACTACAAAATACAGTATTGTGAGTTCCATTTGCTCCCTTTTTACTCTTTACATTTTTGGGCTGAGAATACATGCAAATGCTTTATTAACTGTTTTTACAATATTTATATGCGTGAGTTTCATTAATCCCTTTTAAATGCTTTTGCAATATATATTTTTGGGACTGAGAATACATGCGCTGTTTTTTATAACTGTTTTACGAAATAGACACAAGTAATTGAAACTACATTATATGGTTGAATGATCCAAATCGAATATGCCCCTTTTTATTAAGTCTGGTAATCTAAGAATTAGGGAACAGACACCCTAATTGACGCGAATCCTAAAGATAGATCTATCGGGCCCAACAAGCCCCATCTAAAGTACCGGATGCTTTAGTACTTCGAAATTTATATCATGTCTGAAGGAGGATCCCGGAATGATGGGGATATTCTTATATGTATCTAGTTAATGTCGGTTACCAGGTGTTCAATCCATATGAATGATATTTTTGTCTCTATGCATGGGACGTATGTTTATGAGAAATGGAAATATGAAATCTTGTGGTCTATTAAAATTATGAAATGATTATTTATGTTAAACTAATGAACTCACCAACCTTTTGGTTGACACTTTAAAGCATGTTTATTCTCAGGTATGAAAGAAATCTTCCGCTGTGCAATTACTCATTTTAAAGATATTACTTGGAGTCATTCATGACATATTTCAAAAGACGTTACATTCGAGTCGTTGAGTTCATCAAGATTATTATTAAGTCAATTATATTGGGATATATTATGAAATGGTATGCATGTCTGTCAATTGTCGATGTAAATGAAAGTTTGTCTTTTAAAAATGAATGCAATGTTTGTAAAATGTATCATATAGAGGTCAAATACCTCGCGATGTAATCAACTGTTGGGAATTGTTTATAATCGATATGGACTTCGTCCGGATGGATTAGGACGGGTCTTCACATCAACAGTTGCTTGTTCAACGCTTTCCTTTACAACTGGACGGTAGTTTACCGAAAGGTAATATACGGAGCAAGTAAACTGGACGTGTTGCTTTCCTATTACAAGGTTAGCAAGTGGGTAACACAAAACCATAAGTTTTGAGCTAAAAATTTCAAATCTGAAACCCACAAAACCCACAAAACCCACAAAAACATTTTACAAACACCGGTGAAGGGTTATTCCGGAAAACTTATCTAGGATAAAAGCTAGATTGAATTTTCAAAAGATCAAATCTTTTCATAAGGATCCAATTTCCTAAAGGATCTAAATTTTTAATAGTCATGTAGGATTGTAAACCACATAGTTACTACCAGTGTTCATACCGCCGTATTGAAATCACTGATGTACAAAGTGTGAAGAATAAAGAAGTGATTCAAGTATGTTTTTATTTAAAGTTCTATATTGCTTGAGGACAAGCAATGCTCAAGTGTGGGAATATTTGATAATGCTAAAAACGAACACATATTTCATAGCATTATCCTTCAAGAAATACATGCTTTTAGTTTCAATTGTTCTATTTACAAGTGATATTCGGTTAAATAATAAAAGGTGAAGACAAAAGACAGATTCGACGAATTGAAGACGCAAATGACCAAAACGCTAAAAAGTACAAAGTACAATCCAAAAGGTTCAATTTATTGATGAGAAACGTCTAGAAATTACAAGAGTACAAGCCGTGAAACGTAAAGTACAAGATATTAAATCATACGAAAGGACGTTCGAAAATCCGGAACCGGGACATGAACCAACTATCAACGCGTGAGGCAACAGAGCTAAAATTACAAGTCAACTATGCACACGAATATAATATAATATATAAATAATTCTATAAATTATATATATATATATTATATTTATATATTAAAATAAAAACCGTCGGCAAACAAGAAAACAAAAGATTGTGAGCTGTCCCAAGACTCCATGCGATCGCATGGCAAATGCAAAGGAAGCCCAAGCGATCGCATGGCCCCAAAAGTCTGGCCAGGTCTATAAATTCAGTATTTTTCGGACGAGTTTAACACAAAATATATATCCATCTATCATCATACTCTCAATATATATATATATATATATATATATATATATATATATATATATATATATATATATATATATATATATATATATATATATATATATATATATATATATATATATATATATATATATATATATATATATATATATATATATATTTATATTTATAATTTTAATTTTAATTTAAGATTAATAATAATAAGGTTATGGTAGCAAATGTTGTAAGTTTGTAAGTCGAAATTATGTCCGTGTAACGCTACGCTATTATTAATTATTGTAAGTTATGTTCAACCTTTTTAAATTAATGTCTCGTAGCTAAATTATTATTATGCTTATTTAAGCCGAAGTAATCGTGATGTTGGGCTGAATATTAAAGACGGGGTTATTGGGCTTTGTACCATAATTGGGGTTTGGACAAAAGAACAACACTTGTGAAAATTAGACTATGGGCTATTAATGGGCTTTATATTAACTAAACGATACCTCATTAATTTAATATAATGGTTACAATTTGACGTATCTATAAATAACCACATACGCTTAATCGGGTACGGTGGGCGGGATATCTATAAATACGAATAATTGTTCATTTTACCGGATACGGGAATGGATTAATAGTTAATGGACTCATTAAAACAGGGGTGGATTACATTCAAGGGTAATTGGTGTAATTGTTAACAAAGTATTAAAACCTTGGGTTACACGCAGTCGATATCCTGGTGTAATTATTAAACAAAGTATTAAGACTTTGTTACAGTTCGAATTCCCAATTAGTTGGAATATTTGACTTCGGATATAAGGTTAATTTGACGAAGATCCTTGCACTTAATATTTATGACCGATGGACTATTATGGACAAAACTGTATGGACATATCGAATAATCCAGGACAAAGGACAATTAACCCAAGGTAATAAACATAAAATCAACACGTCGAACATCATGATTACGGAAGTTTAAATAAGCATAATTCCTTTATTTTATATCTTATAGCACTTTAAATTATCGCACTTTTATTATCGTTATTTACTTTACGCTTTAAATTAAGTCATTTGTATATTTAATATTTTACATTAGGTTTTAATTGCGACTTAAGACATAAAATCGACAAACCGGTCATTAAACGGTAAAACCCCCTTTTTATAATAATAATAATACAAATATATATATATATATATATATATATATATATATATATATATATATATATATATATATATATATATATATATATATATATATATATGATAATGCCAAAAATGAACACATATTTTATATCATTATTCCCCAAGAAAGACAAGATTTTAGTTGGTATTGTTCGATTTACAAGCAATATTCGTTTAAATATTAAAAAGTGAAGACAAAAGGCAGATTCGACAAATTGAAGACAAAAAGGTCCAAAGAGCTAAAAAGTACAAGATACAACTAAAAAGGTTCAAAATATTGATGAGGAACGTCTCAAAATGACAAGAGTACAAGTTACAAGACGCAAAGTACGCGATTTAAAATAATACGCGAAGACGTCCGAAAATCCGGAACCGGGACCTGAGCCTAGAAGAAACGCCCGACGTAACGGACCAAAAATATCTACTCAACTATGCATATAAATATAATATAATATATAAATAATTATTAAAATTATTTATATGTTTATATTATTTATTTATTATGTCGGCAAGCTAGAAAACAAATGATCCTGAGCTGGAAATCACGGCCATGCGAGTCGCATGGCCTAATGCCCAAACTCATGCGACTCGCATGAGTACCTTTTCCAGGCCACCTTCTATTTAAAGCGACTTCGTGATCCGTTTTTACTTACACCAAAAAATCTATTTCTCTCTTCTCTCATATATACGATATATATATATATATATATAATTTATATTTTAATTTTAATTATAATTATAATTCTAATAATAAGGGTATGTTAGCGAATGTTGTAAGGGTGTAAGTCGAAATTCTGTCCGTGTAACGCTACGCTATTTTTTTAATCATTGTAAGTTATGTTCAACCTTTTTATATTAATGTCTCGTAGCTAAGTTATTATTATGCTTATTTAAAACGAAGTAATCATGATGTTGGACTAATTACTTAAATTGGGTAATTGGGCTTTGTACCATAATTGGGGTTTGGATAAAAGAACGACACTTGTGGAAATTAGACTATGGACTATTAATGGGCTTTATATTTGTTTAACTAAATGATAGTTTGTTAATGTTAATATAAAGATTTACAATTGGGCGTCCTTATAAATTACCATATACACTCGATCGGACACGATGGGCGGGGTATTTATATGTACGAATAATCGTTCATTTAACCGGACACGGGAATGGATTAATAGCCACTAGAATAATTAAAACAGGGGTGAAATTACATTCAAGGGTAATTGGTGTAATTGTAAACAAAGTAGTAAAACCTTGGTTTACACGCAGTCGATAACCTGGTGTATTCATTAAACAAAGTATTAAAACCTTGTTACAATTCGAATCCCCAATTAGTTGGAATATTTAACTTCGGGTATAATAATAATTTGACGAGGACACTCGCACTTTATATTTATGACTGATGGACTGTTATGGACAAAAACTAGACGGACATATTAAATAATCCAGGACAAAGGACAATTAACCCATGGGCATAAAACTAAAATCAACACGTCAAACATCATGATTATGGAAGTTTAAATAAGCATAATTCTTTTATTTCATATTTAATTTCCTTTATTTTATATTTAATTGCACTTCTAATTATCGCATTTTTATTGTTAATTTATTTTATCGCACTTTTAATTATCGTACTTTTTAATTATCGCAATTTTATTTTATCGCACTTTTATTATTCGCAATTTCATTATCGTTATTTACTTTACGCTTTAATTTAAGTCTTGTATTTATTTTATATTTTACATTAGGTTTTAACTGCGACTAAAGTCTTAAAATCGACAAACCGGTCATTAAACGGTAAAAACCCCCCTTTATAATAATAATATTACATATATATATATTTGTATTTTTATAAAAGTAAACTAATATAGCGTTGAGCTTTGTTTAAAGATTTCCCTGTGGAACGAACCGGACTTACAAAAAACTACACTACTGTACGATTAGGTACACTGCCTATAAGTGTTGTAGCAAGGTTTAAGTATATCCACTCGATAAATAAATAAATAACTTGTGTAAAATTGTAGCATATTTAATAGTATTTTCGCACTAAAAATAATACTATTTCGTATACACCCGCTTCGACATCAAGTATTTTTGGCGCCGCTGCCGGGGAACACCGAAGCGAAACGTCAATAAAAAAAAATATATATATATATTTTAAGTTTAATTAGTTTTTGTATAAATATATATATTTTTGTTTAATTTTAAAAATATAAAAATTTAAAAAAAAAAAAAATTAAAAATCTTTTAGAATCGAAAAAAAAAATATATTTTAAATATATTTTTAAGTTTTTCTTATATATTTATAAAATTATAAAGTATTTTTAGTTTATTTTAGTTTTTAAAATTAAGTTTTTATTTTAATTATATATATATATATATATATTTTATTTAAATATAAAACAGAAAATATAAATAAATAATAAATATTACGTTTGAACCTGTCATTGACCCCCTGGTTTGAACCTGCAAGACAGGTCATGCGACTCGCATGACCCCCTGCCTTAAATCATGCGACTCGCATGACAGGGTCTGCCAGGCCACATCTTACCCTAATTACGCATTAAATACGGATTTTAATATTATTATTACTTAAACCCTAATACTATTATTATTATTATAATTAAGTTTTTAGTTTATTTTATTTTTATTACTTTAAACTAGTTTTATAATATATAATACTTAATACTATAATATATAAAATATAAAAATAATATTTTTATAAAATCTAATATTTTTATAACTTTTTATCTCTTTTATATTTTGTGCCTTTTTATCGTTTTAGCGTAATTTTTGTATTTTCTTCGTTCGTACTTAGTTTTTAAGTCTAGTTTTTTGCCGTAGTTTTTATTTTTACTTCTAGAATTTTTAGGATTGCCGTAAAATCCCTTAAGTGCTTATTCCTTAGACTAAGTTTTAGGTGCTTTAGAATTTTGCGACGCCATTTTTCGTGCTATTTTCTTATTTTTCGACGCCGTTTACCTAAGTATCAATTACAATTCCAAGTAGTGATCTCCATTTGCAATTTTAATTTTAAGATAATAATCGTTATAAGGATCGATTAGTTGTGTGTCTTAAGCCGCTCTTCGCCTTTTTATTTTTCGACACTTTTCGACGCGCAATCTATTTCTTCCTTATTTCTCGTCACTCTAGTTATAGGACATAGTATTTTATCTACTTCTTATCTAATATTTCTTAAACGGAAAGAAAAATTATCTAAGTGGTTAAATTAATAGACGTTGACATTTTTCTGGTTCGTAGTAATAGTTGGATTTGTACGTGGACCGGGTTATTGGAGCCAAACAGTCCTCAATTATATTGAGACCAAACGAATCCTGCCCCTCTGCTGCATCTTTTGGCTATTCGAAACGTGGGCAAAAATCAGAAAAGTCTATTAATTGGATAGCTTATATAAGTTTTTCTTATTATTTTTAAAACTAATAGGATATTCAGTGAATGCACCGAGCAAGACGTTCATCACCTTTTGTACGTTCACCACCTGTAACTAGATCAAGACATTTAGCAAATATAACCGCCGTTGATTTTTCTTTAGAATCATCATCCAGTCGACCAAGTACTTCAGTTCAAATTTCCGATAATCCATTTTTTGAACCCGACCTCACAATTGAGAATCCGGAGAATATTCAGGAACGGTTCGTAGATCCTGAACCATTAAACTTTCCTCCGGAGCCACCAATCATTCAAACAGAGATTGTTGAGGAACGAACCATTAAATCAGAATCATCTAGTGATACCGATTCAACAAATTCAATTATGGAGAATCTGGAACCTTTAAGTATGGAAGACCGAATGAGAGCTAAACGCACTGGCCAAGGTCACGCAATTACTCATCCAGACATTAATGCGCCAGATTATGAAATCAAAGGACAAATTCTACACATGGTGACTAATCAATGCCAATTTAGTGGTGCGCCGAAGGAAGATCCAAATGAACATCTACGTACCTTTAATAGGATCTGCACACTATTTAAAATCCGAGAAGTGGAGGATGAACAGATATATCTCATGTTATTTCCCTGGACTTTAAAGGGAGAAGCCAAAGATTGGTTGGAATCGTTACCTGAAGGGGCGATTGATACATGGGATGTTTTAGTTGACAAATTTCTTAAACAATTCTTTCCTGCATCTAAAGCCGTAAGACTTCAAGCAGAAATTGTTACGTTTACACAGAAACCAAATGAAACTCTATATGAGGCGTGGACAAGATATGGAAATTTGTTAAGAGGATGTCCGCAACATGGTTTAGACACCTGTCAAATAGTACAAATATTCTACCAAGGATGCGACATCACTACAAGAAAAGACATAGATATAGCAGCTGGTGGTTCTATTATGAAGAAAACCGAAACTGATGCTTACAAAATTATTGATAACACTGCTTCCCACTCACATGAGTGGCACCAAGAAAAAGATATCATTAGATCATCTAAAGCAGCTAGAGCCGATTCTAGTCATGACTTAGATTCCATTTCCGCAAAGATAGATGCTGTGGAGAGACGAATGGAAAAGATGACTAAAGATATTCACTCAATACGAATTAGTTGTGAGCAGTGTGGAGGACCACATTTGACAAAAGATTGTCTCAGTATTGAATTAACAATGGAACAAAGAGAGAATATTTCATACATAAACCAAAGGCCTGGAAATAATTATCAGAATAATTATCAACCGCCAAGACCGATTTACAATCAAAACCAGAATTATAACCGAAATATTCCATACAACAACCAACAAGGTCCTAGCAATCAACAAGTATCCAATAATACTTACAATCAGCAAAGACCTAATTTTCAAAACAAACCACCACAACAAACCGATGATAAAAAGCCGAATTTAGAAGATATGATGACGAAGCTAGTTGAAACTCAAACGCAGTTTTTCACGTCTCAGAAACAAACTAATGAACAAAATGCTCAAGCATTTAGAAATCAACAAGCTTCTATTCAAAATCTGGAACAAGAAGTAAGTAACCTAGCAAGGTTAATAGGTGAAAGAAAACCGGGAAGTCTACCTAGTGATACAAATGCTAACCCCCGAAATGAAACAGCTAAAGCTATTACCACAAGAAGTGGTACAACACTTAAACAACCGGAAATACCTGTAACTTCTGATGAAACCATTCCTACTCCACAAGAACCACAACCTGAACAAGAAAAGGAAAAAGAACCGGTAGTTGAAAAGGTTAATGAAGATAACACAGTTAAGGCTAAACCTTATGTTAAACCATACCAACCACCACTTCCTTACCCGAGGATAATGAAGAAAGAGAAACTTGAAGCCGAGCAATCCAAATTCTTGGATATGTTTAAACAGATAAATGTAAATCTTCCTTTCATTGATGTGATTTCAGGAATGCCAAGATATGCTAAATTCTTGAAAGATCTAATCTCAAATAGAAAGAAAATGGAAGAACTCTCGGCTGTTACTATGAATGCTAATTGTTCAGCAGTGCTGCTGAATAAGATACCAGAAAAATTATCTGATCCAGGAAGTTTCACAATTCCATGTTTCCTGGGTAGTCTTAGTTCAATAGAAGCATTCGCAGACTTAGGTGCTAGTATAAATCTAATGCCGTATGCACTATACGCTAAACTAGACCTTGGAGAATTGAAACCAACCAGAATAAGCATACAACTAGCCGATAGATCAATAAAATATCCTAGAGGGATAATGGAGAACATGCTAGTTAAAGTTGGTACTTTAGTATTTCCAGTAGATTTTGTTGTTTTGGACATGGAAGAAGATTCTCAAGTTCCTCTCATATTAGGAAGACCGTTCTTAAACACGGCTAAAGCAATGATAGACGTGTTCGGTAAGAAACTGACCCTAAGTATAGAGGATGAGAGTGTTACCTTTTCAGTTGATAGAGCAATGCAACAACCACAATCTGCAGATGATACATGTTATTATATTCAAACTATAGATGCACATGCAGAATTATTAGAAGAATTTCCAGAATTACAAGGAACAGGAGAATGTTCTTTAGGAGAAGGTAATGAACCAATTAATGAAGCTGAAATGTTAGCTACACTTATAGCTAATGGATATGAACCAACAACAGAAGAAATTCAAATGCTAAAAGAAGAAGACAGATATCGATATAAATCATCGATAGAAGAACCTCCGAAATTAGAGTTAAAGCCACTTCCAACCCATTTGGAATACGCTTATTTACATGGTGAATCTGAATTACCTGTAATAATATCGTCTTCTCACACAAATGATGAGAAATCACAACTCATTTCTGTGTTGAAAGCTCATAAACCAGCCATTGCATGGAAGATTCATGATATTAAAGGAATAAGTCCTTCGTATTGCACACATAAAATCCTTATGGAAGAAGGTCATAAAACGTATGTGCAACGCCAACGAAGACTAAATCCTAATATGCAAGATGTAGTTAAGAAAGAGATTATTAAACTGCTAGATGCAGGTTTGATATATCCAATTTTTGATAGTCCATGGGTAAGCCCAGTTCAATGCGTACCTAAGAAGGGTGGCATGACTGTCATTACAAATGAGAAAAATGAGCTTATTCCTACTAGGACTGTAACAGGATGGCGTGTATGTATTGATTATAGAAAATTAAATGACGCCACCAGAAAAGATCACTTTCCCTTACCTTTCATTGATCAAATGTTGGAAAGATTAGCCGGAAATAGTTACTATTGTTTTCTAGATGGATTTTCCGGATATTTTCAAATTCCAATAGCACCCGAGGACCAAGAGAAAACCACATTCACGTGCCCTTATGGTACTTTTGCTTACAAACGCATGCCATTTGGACTTTGCAACGCCCCTGCAACCTTTCAAAGGTGCATGATGGCGATTTTTCACGACATGATAGAAGAATGCATGGAAGTTTTCATGGATGACTTTTCAGTCTTCGGTGATACATTTAAATCATGTCTAGTTAATCTGGAACGAATGCTAATTAGATGCGAACAATCAAATCTAGTACTTAATTAGGAGAAATGCCATTTCATGGTTAAAGAAGGCATCGTTCTTGGACATAAAATTTCAAAAGAAGGAATTGAAGTGGATAGAGCTAAAGTATATGTAATTGCTAAACTTCCACATCCCACCAATGTTAGAGGAGTTAGGAGTTTTCTAGGGCATGCCGGTTTTTACCGACGTTTCATAAAAGATTTTTCTAAAATTGCCACTCCTATGAATAAACTCCTAGAAAAGGATGCTCCATTCATCTTTTCAGATGAGTGTATCAAATCTTTTAATATTCTTAAAGAAAAACTCACTAATGCACCGATCATGATAACACCAAATTGGAATCTACCATTTGAACTAATGTGCGATGCAAGTGATTTTGCAATGGGAGCCGTTTTAGGACAAAGGATTGAAAAACGATTTCAACCTATATATTATGCTAGTAAGACATTACAAGGAGCACAAACGAACTATACAACTACTGAAAAAGAACTCCTTGCTATTGTCTTTGCTTTTGACAAATTTCGATCATATCTCGTTCTAGCAAAAACGGTGGTCTATACCGACCATTCTGCTCTTAGATACCTATTTTCAAAACAAGATGCTAAACCAAGATTAATCCGTTGGATCTTACTCTTACAAGAGTTTGATATTGAAATCCGAGATAAAAGAGGAGCAGAAAATCTCGCCGCTGATCATCTTTCTCGTCTTGAAAATCCTGAGTTAGAAGTTCTAAATGAATCGGCCATACAAGACAACTTTCCTGATGAATATCTATTGAAGATAGATTATAAAGAAATCCCATGGTTTGCAGACTATGCAAACTACTTAGTTTGTGGATTTCTTGAAAAAGGATTATCGTACCAAAGACGAAAGAAATTCTTCAGTGATATAAAACACTATTTCTGGGAAGATCCACATCTGTTTAAAAGTTGTCCCGATGGAATAATACGCTGATGTGTATTTGGAGATGAAGCTAGTAAAATTTTAAACCATTGTCACACAGGACCAACAGGAGGGCATTATGGGCCTCAACTAACAGCAAGAAAAGTTTATGAAGCTGGATTCTATTGGCCTACAATTTACAAAGACGCACACCTTCTTTGCAAATCCTGTGATGCTTGTCAAAGGGCCTGAAAAATAAGTCAACGTGATGAAATGCCACAAAATGTCATCCAAGTATGTGAAGTATTTGACATTTGGGGTATTGACTTTATGGGTCCATTTCCAAAATCTCATAATAATCTATATATACTCGTAGCCATTGATTATGTATCTAAATGGGCGGAAGCACAAGCTCTCCCAACTAACGATGCACGAGTTGTAGTCAACTTTTTAAAACATCTTTTTACAAGGTTTGGAACACCGAAAGCTTTAATAAGTGATCGGGGTACTCATTTCTGTAATAATCAACTTGAGAAAGTTCTCAAACGTTATGGAGTAACTCATAAAATCTCAACCGCTTATCATCCACAAACAAGTGGACAAGTTGAAAATACGAACCGAGCATTAAAGAGAATTCTAGAGAAAACCATAGGATCAAATCCGAATGAATGGTCCATGAAATTGGAGGATGCACTCTGGGCTTTTAGAACAGCCTACAAAACTCCAATTGGAACCACACCTTTTAAACTCGTTTATGGAAAAGCATGTCATCTTCCAGTAGAAATTGAACACAAAGCATTTTGGGCTTTGAAGACATGTAATCTTGATTTACATGAAGCCGGACGTCTACGATTAAGTCAACTAAATGAATTAGAAGAATTAAGGCATGAAGCATACGAAAATTCGTTAATCTATAAAGAAAGAACGAAGAAATGGCATGATAAAAGAATCAGAAGTTCAAAAGAATTTAAAGAAGGAGACAGAGTTCTTCTTTTCAATTCACGATTCAAGCTATTTCCTGGAAAATTGAAATCAAGATGGTCTGGACCATTCATAGTCAAAAGAGTTTTCCCATACGGAACGATAGAATTAATAAATTCAAATGGGATTGAATTTAAAGTTAATGGTCACAGAGTTAAACATTACATACATGGTCCGATGGAAGTCGACAACGAAGTTAATCACAATTTCAACACCACAGCTAACTAAGTGTGGGGAGAATCAAGTCTTTAAAGGATAATATGTATTTCTGTTAGAGTTAGATTGTCTGTTTTCGTGTAGTTCTCGAAAATGGAACCCGAATGGTCTTTCCCTAGCAGACCCTAAAGAACTAGTCTTCTCCCCCCATTCTGAATTTTTATTTTTTTTTAGGTTTTTACAAAATGAAGACTGCCTGTGAACTAAACCATGGTCTAATGCTACACGCTTTGATCACTAAACGTAATAATGACATACTACCAAGTGAAATAGTATCAGTAATCAGATAAAGAATGGACGGAGTTAGAAAAGAATCCAGATGCGAAGATAATAAGTTACAATTTGGTAAAGGAAAATCAAAATCCGCAGCGAAAAGAAGAGCACGACACCTAGAAAGATGTCACAAATGCGGAAAATGGTCACATGGAGGTAAATGTTCAAATAATCAAACCTATTCAAATACCGAATTTGTTACTTTATGCAGAGACGGACCGTTCATATGTTTAGAAGAAAAGACACTGAATGCTCGAGGTTACGCCTATGTAGCCATGGAAAATCAATTAAACCGACTATCTTATGAATGGAATAGATCATATAACTAAGAAATGTATTTCACAGGTATGTCTGTACAGTTTTTATTTTTATTTTTATTTTTAACCTTTTGATAATAAACGCTAATTTGTTCGCTAAAAAGTATTAAATTGGTATTGAATAAAATTAGGTTTGGCGACCGAAATTATTGATATCATTCAAAAATTTATTACATCACTGCGAAATTTAACGTTTATTCTTAAGGTATAAATATCTTTAATCAATCAACCCAAAATATTTCAAAAATTCGTCATGAGTTAAATTAGGTCTTGGAACCGAAATTACTTTACCGAAAAGAGGGGCGCATATTTTTGATAATATTTGATTGATTAAAGTAGGATAAAAAGACAAAAAGATTTTTAATTTTATTTTTACCATGTTTTTAATCTTAATATTTAAATCTTAAATTAATATAGTAAACTTTGTAAAAACAATATATTTAAAATTGTAAATATTTGAAAAATTAATATAAGTTTGGTGTGAATTTATAATATGAATTTTTAAATTAAGATTGGTGTGAACTTTTAATTTTTAAAATATGAATTTTTAATTTTATGCATTTCAAATTTTAAGTTTGGTGTGAATTTTTAATATTAATTTTGAATTTTATATTTAAATTGTGTGAATTTAAAAACAAAAATTTACTCTATCTCATTAAGTTAAAAATATGATTTTTAAAATTCGTCGTAAGTTGAAGACTAGGTCTTTGAACCGAAATTGCTTTACCCAAGGGCGGGACGAGAATTTTTATTATCATTATTTTTAATCTTATTGATTTAAAGTATGCCAAAAACATTAAAAAAAAAAAAACCCAAAAATCTAAGCTTTTAAAACAATCGCTTGAAAATGACAAAATTTTAAAATTTTGTCGAGGGACGGACTAGGGCATCGTCCCGAAACGACCTCGTCTTAAAAAGAAACAAAATTTTTAAAATTTTATTAAATTTTATGTTTTAAAAGTATAAGATTTTATATATAAAAAAAATAAAAATATATATCTGTAATTTAACCCCATGCGACTCGCATGGGGATAGGCACAATGCCATGCGAGTCGCATGGCTGATAAAAACTGGCCACATACAAAACTTCTCAGTTTCGCTGATTCTGTCACAATACACACACATATACACGAACTTGCACCCAAACTCTCTCAAAAATCCGTCATTTTTTTTGAAATTTCTTGCAAAACTTCACAATAATCATGCGTAGGTTCAGTAGGCTCAACCCCTTCAGGCACACGGTAAAGATTTCACCCCTAATCTCTTTAAATTCGAATTATGTGTGTTCTTGAGCCAATATACCTAATTTAATTTTTGTTAATTTTTAGTGAAATTAGTGTTAAATTGATGTTATGTTATGCATGTATATCCTAGATAGAAGCTATTTAACATGAATTGAAGCTAAAAACTTCAAATTTTTAAGAATCTAGGGTTTGTGTTCTTGAGCAATTTGGGGCTTTTTGATATAAACAGGTTATGGCCGATTTTTGTCATGAATTGTTGCTAAATTAAGTAGTGTAACATGTTTAGGTAGTTAATTGATCCAAACTTTGAACCTAAACATGTTTTTGAGAATTAAAGTAGACTTTTTAAGTCTAAAAAATTCATAAACTTGGATAATTTGATGTAAAGGCCAATTTAAACTTGTTTAATTGCTAGTAGTGATTAGTTTGGCATGTTATTTAAGATGAATGTTTAAAAACTTGATGAATATTTTCATATGTACTTATTTGAAAAAATGTAGGATTGACAAAATTATGAAAATGAGCACTAGTTTGATATGAATGCCATGTAACAAGTGTTTAATTGTTATAATAATTATTGTTGACATGTTTAAGAGTTTAAATGTGATAAAACATTGTACACATTTTCGTATGTAAAAGTATATAATTGTTATTTTTAGGAAAATATGTATAAAATGTGTTATGAATTGAACATGTCATCATAATTGTTTCAAGTTATTATTTTGCTAACACTAATGCATATTTGGATGCACAATTTTTGTGTTTAATGTGTTTTGCAGAGAAATACAGATACGGACGGTGCATCATCGTCCAGACAACCAGAGCCCGAACCGGAAATGTTTAATGAACAAGAACAACAAGTGCAAGAAGAAGAAGAACAACATGAGGATCAACATATTCCATATCACGATCAAGATCAATTATTCATGAATCAGTTTCGTCAATTCGCTCCACATCAAATGATTCTGAGCTTAGACATTAATGAAGATCAGTTACACCCAAATCTGAGATTTGATCGATGTTGGATAGAGTATCCAGATTATCAAAAGAACATGCACATTCTCTACTTTAAGGTTGTTGAAATGCCAAGGGCAATTGACTGGGTACCTTTGGAAACAGTTGAACTTGCCGAACCGATTCGGGAATTATTGGTGCAAAGGTATGGTAATTCTCAGTTTAACGATTGGATGCACCTATTTTCCATTCGTAGAACCATATTTAGGGAATGGTGTATAGAATTACTTAGTACTATTAAGTTAAACAGCGATGTTAGGAGGATAGATGATAGAAGCTTTATTAGATTTCTGTTAGGTGGACGCATGTACAGAATGTCCATGATAGATTTAGCCAGGGCCTTACAGATTTACACCCCTGCTGAACTTTTGAGCACCGACTGTAATAGCCTGATTGCCCAAGGAGAAAGGGTAGATAGGGAATTTAATGTTAACACCGTCTGGAGGCGTATGTCCCATTTTAATGAGTTTCAAGCTGGTGGGGGACATACATACTTAGATATTGATAGAGCTGAACTCCGGGTGATACATCGATTCTTAGCAAACACAATTACACAAAGGGGTAAAAATAAGGAGAAATTGACTTTAAATGATTTATTCTACCTTAAGTGTATTAGAGACCCGAGGAGTTTCGTTAACATTCCCTATTGTGTAGGTTATTATCTATCTAATGTAGTTGGGGGGATGAAATCGGGGAGTATTATAGGTGGTGGTATTTTCATTACTCTCATTGGAGAGTATTTAGGTGTTGACAAGAACCGAGGGGGTCCAATGGTAGAAATAGAGGACGAAGGTGAAACTATAAGTTCACACGTCTATCAGGGTGCAAAGGTTTTATTGATGAGACGTAATCGGGTATATCGATACGAGGGACCTCAGCGACAGGTAGAAAGAGGTTCGGATGACGAAATGGAGGAGGCGAACAACATTATGGAAGTTGTTCGGGAGACTGCTCTTGATTTAGGCATTCGTATGGAGGAAGAATACATGACGAACGATGATAGGCATATGCAGTACGAGGCGTGGCAACGCCGGAATGATTACGAGCATTCCCGGCAACGAGAGCATCACCGATGGGATTATCATCAGCGCCAAATCATAAGCCGACTGCAGCCTAATGAGATTTATTATCCGACCCGACCCGCATTCTATCCTGCACACCAGCCAGAAATGAGACCGCCCTATGACATATATGATTATGACGCAGCATACCAGTTCACCTATCAACAGCCATGGAACCCTGATCCGAACATGAATTGGGATCCCTATCCTAATTATCCTCCTAACCCACCTCCTGATCAGTAGAGATAAGTTGGTAATTTATATTTTTATTATTTTAAACACTTAACATTTTAATTACATTTATGTAATGTTTGATATTTCTATTATTATTATGTACTAATATTTTTCTTATAATTTGAAAGTGGGATGCCAAAGTTCCATTTCAAATTGCATGTATGATTATATTTGTATTGTATGTATTTTATGTTATGCACAAAACAGGATAAAACAACGCGTTTTCAAAGACTGGCATTAAGTTCAGCAAAAGCAAGTAATTTTGACGACAAGATGCAAAATACATGTGAAATAACAACAAGACGGAATGAACAAATGACGTGCACCATTTATCATTCAAACAATCAAACGACAATATGTTTGAAACTTTGGTAAAATTTAATCATTTTTCTGCGCTAATCACCCTCAATAATTTAAATTATTTCTGATTTCTTGCAAATGAGGGCATTGCAAGATCTTAAGTGTGGGAAGGGGTTAAATTCTTTCGGATTTTAAAATTTTTTTTATTTAAACACTTGGTTACCATTAAAAATGCTAGTAACGCAGTAGTTGTGTTAGAATCTAGTGCTCTCCGATAACAAGGAACAGCCCTAGTCTTATATACTGACTACCCACTTCTAGTAAATTTTTCAAAATTTTTAACAAAATGGATTCAAAATCATGTTTATACATATTTATGAACGATTAAAACTAGGTCATTGAACCGAAATTATTGTTACCTCGGAAAGGACATAAATTGAGAAACAAACTAAAATGTTAAAATTCATTTAAAATGGAATAGAGGACGATAAAAAGGAAAATAAAAGCCAAGTGTGGGAAAATTTACCAAGTTATTTTAAACATATGTCACAAATAACTGAAAATACTTTTGCTTTGGACTAAACTAAACTGTTTTACCCGATAAAAGAAAAGAAGAGATGGATCTACACGATGAATCAATTCCATCATTAAAAGGAAGTAAAGTCTTCCGAAAAAGACACGCGCTTCTTGATTTAGGTCATGAAGTTGTCGTCCAGACCAGCTGTAGGTTGACGAAAAATCTAGAAAAGTCATCACTAAAATCGGCTGGAAATCCACGGACCTCAGCATCAAACAGGGTCGCCAAGTGGTCAGATTTATCCTAACCATGAGAAGGATTTATCTCGTACAATGGGGAGGCACCGTGCAAATTAGCTTGATAAGACTAATGAATCAGATCCCCAGAAAGGATAATCTCCTTAAAAGATTAAAAATCAGCTTTTAAGACTGATATTACTCAATCCTTGAGATTGACCTTAAAGATTGAGAATTCAAACTCATGGAATTCAATGATATCTAAACTCGAGCTTGAACGAGAAAATATTTTGATAAAAAATTACAAACCAATTTGTTTTCTGAAAATCCATTTTCAATGCGTTCATTACCATTGAACGTAAAATCCTAGGAATTCACCTGGAATTCATTAGGTCACCTGAACCAAATCGGGTGTCAACCGTAAGAACGGTGGTTGCATAGCATGGTCGGAGACAGGACCTTGTGCCAGACCGAAAAATTAAAGGATGATCTTTACTATTGCTCCTACCAAGGATAGTTCTAGCATCCGACACGTTAAAAAGACCATAATCATCTGCATGTCACTGGACATTGCCTTAACAGTTTCTTGTTCATCGCTTTCCTTTACAACCGGACGGTAGTTTACTGAAAGGTAATATACGAAACAAGTAAATTGGATGTGTGCTTTCCGATACTGGGATAGCAGTGGATTACACGAACCTAAAAAGTTTTAGCCAAAATATTGATCCACAAACATATTTTGCAACACCGATGATGGATCAAATCAGAAAACTTGTCTAGGGTAAAATCTAGCTTGAATTTTCAAAAGATCAAATGTTTTCATAAAGATCCAATTTCCTAAAGGATCTAAATTTTTATAGTCATGTGGGACTGTAAACCGCCTTTCAAATGTGCACTTTGCTTTGGAAACCGAAAGTAAATCGGCTATTTGATTGCCAGTGTCGTTGACCTAAACCCGAGGCAACCATAAAAAGACACACCCACCTTTAACCACATCGTTACTACCATTGTTTATACCGCTGTATTGAAGTCACTGATGTACAAAGTGTGAAGAATAAAGAAGTGATTCAAGTGTTTCAAGACTATATTGCTTGAGGACAAGCAACGCTTAAGTGTGGGAATATTGATAATGCCAAAAATGAACACATATTTTATAGCATTATTCCCCAAGAAAGACAAGATTTTAGTTGGTATTGTTCGATTTACAAGCAATATTCGTTTAAATATTAAAAAGTGAAGACAAAAGGCAGATTCAACAAATTGAAGACAAAAAGGTCCAAAGAGCTAAAAAGTACAAGATACAACTAAAAAGGTTCAAAATATTGATGAGGAACGTCTCAAAATGACAAGAGTACAAGTTACAAGACGCAAAGAACGCGATTTAAAATAATACGCGAAGACGTCCGAAAATCCGGAACCGGGACCTGAGCCTAGAAGAAACGCCCGACGTAACGGACCAAAAATATCTACTCAACTATGCATATAAATATAATATAATATATAAATAATTATTAAAATTATTTATATATTTATATTATTTATTTATTATGTCGGCAAGCTAGAAAACAAATGATCCTGAGCTGGAAATCACGGCCATGCGAGTCGCATGGCCTAATGCCCAAACTCATGCGACTCGCATGAGTACCTTTTCCAGGCCACCTTCTATTTAAAGCGACTTCGTGATCCGTTTTTACTTACACCAAAAAATCTATTTCTCTCTTCTCTTATATATACGATATATATATATATATATATATATATATATATATATATATATATATATATATATATATATATATATATATATATATATATATATATATATATATATATATATATATATATATATATATATATATATATATAATTTATATTTTAATTTTAATTATAATTATAATTCTAATAATAAGGGTATGTTAGCGAATGTTGTAAGGGTGTAAGTCGAAATTCTGTCCGTGTAACGCTACGCTATTTTTTTAATCATTGTAAGTTATTTTCAACCTTTTTATATTAATGTCTCGTAGCTAAGTTATTATTATGCTTATTTAAAACGAAGTAATCATGATGTTGGACTAATTACTTAAATTGGGTAATTGGGCTTTGTACCATAATTGGGGTTTGGATAAAAGAACGACACTTGTGGAAATTAGACTATGGGCTATTAATGGGCTTTATATTTGTTTAACTAAATGATAGTTTGTTAATGTTAATATAAAGATTTACAATTGGGCGTCCTTATAAATTACCATATACACTCGATCGGACACGATGGGCGGGGTATTTATATGTACGAATAATCGTTCATTTAACCGGACACGGGAATGGATTAATAGCCACTAGAATAATTAAAACAGGGGTGAAATTACATTCAAGGGTAATTGGTGTAATTGTAAACAAAGTAGTAAAACCTTGGTTTACACGCAGTCGATAACCTGGTGTATTCATTAAACAAAGTATTAAAACCTTGTTACAATTCGAATCCCCAATTAGTTGGAATATTTAACTTCGGGTATAATAATAATTTGACGAGGACACTCGCACTTTATATTTATGACTGATGGACTGTTATGGACAAAAACCAGACGGACATATTAAATAATCCAGGACAAATGATAATTAACCCATGGGCATAAAACTAAAATCAACACGTCAAACATCATGATTACGGAAGTTTAAATAAGCATAATTCTTTTATTTCATATTTAATTTCCTTTATTTTATATTTAATTGCACTTCTAATTATCGCATTTTTATTGTTAATTTATTTTATCGCACTTTTAATTATCGTACTTTTTAATTATCGCAATTTTATTTTATCGCACTTTTATTATTCGCAATTTCATTATCGTTATTTACTTTACGCTTTAATTTAAGTCTTGTATTTATTTTATATTTTACATTAGGTTTTAACTGCGACTAAAGTCTTAAAATCGACAAACCGGTCATTAAACGGTAAAAACCCCCCTTTATAATAATAATATTACATATATATATATTTGTATTTTTATAAAAGTAAACTAATATAGCGTTGAGCTTTGTTTAAAGATTTCCCTGTGGAACGAACCGGACTTACTAAAAACTACACTACTGTATGATTAGGTACACTGCCTATAAGTGTTGTAGCAAGGCTTAAGTATATCCACTCGATAAATAAATAAATAACTTGTGTAAAATTGTAGCATATTTAATAGTATTTTCGCACTAAAAATAATACTATTTCGTATACACCCGCTTCGACATCAATATATATATATATATATATATATATATATATATATATATATATATATATATATATATATATATATATATATATATAGTTTTTAAAAATATAACGTTAAACTTGGCTAGCTCCCTGCAGAATGAACCAGACTTACTAAAAACTACACTACTTTACGATTAGGTACACTGCCTATAGTGTTGTAGCAATGTTTTGGTATATCCACTCTATAAATAAATAAATAACTTGTGTAAAATTGTATCATATTTAATAGTATTTCGTAGTAAAAATATAACTATATCGTACACACCTCGCATAACATCAAGCATCACATAAGCAGTAAATAAGTAAGCTTGATCAATCGGCACCTGAGACAAAACATGCTAAAGTGTCAACCAAAAAGGTTGAGTGAAGTTCATAGGTTTAACAAATATGTTTGACCTTTGTTTTAGACTACAAGATTTAGTTTATAAAGTTGATCTCGCAGGGATCAAAAAAAGTTATGCCAATTCGTGATATTTAAACTAAACGTTCAAAGTTTGCCCCAATGACAAGTTGTGTCTATACTTGTCGGTTTAATTTCATTATTAAGTAATACAATGACTTGGTCAAATGTATCGAGGACGTTACTCCCGATAGGCCTACCCCCAATAATTAAGAATGCATTTAACGAGCAATTAAAAATATCACTGTAGGGACTTAGTGGCACATAGCCGGGTATAGCATAGTTTAACAGTTGGTACTTGTGTCTAAATTGTAAATAGTAAAAGCAGCATGTGTCTCACTCCAAGAAGTTAAATAAGTTGTGCACAATATAAAGTGGGGCTATGAAATTCACCTTAGTAAGTAGAGAGAGACAGTTATTCCTCGGAATAGAAAGTTTGGATGGATGAGCAGAAAGTCAACCTATTTGACATTTAACAGTAGTTAAGTGTTTTGCCCAAATTAAGCGTAAGCATGAAAGTGTTTTAAGTATAGTTCGTTTTACTAAGTTTCCATTCCTAGTAAGTTTCCATTTTTAGAAAGTTTCCATTTTTAGTAGTTTCCACTTTTAGTAAGTTAGTGTTGAACACTAGTGAGTTGTCCTTAATAAGTCTATCACCTATTAAGTGTGAAGATAACTAGGTGTATGATTACTATAGTCGGGTTGATATTGTGGATCGTACCTAAATATCTATGCCACCGCCGAGTCACTAGAATAACCATTTGTTACTGGTTGGCCCAGGATTTCTTGACCAAAATCTAAGTTTGGCATTCGTAATCCACAAGCGTCCCATAGTGGTACCAAGGATCACCTTAGGCCTTAAGCAATGTCGACGTTCAAGTAACTTCACGCTATTGTGAATGACTATTGTAACATAAGTATTATAATATAAGTAGTATATTATAAGTATTAGTAATAGTATAAGTGTATAAGCATTAAGTAGTAGCATAAGTATAAGTAGTAGTTTGTAGTATAAATAGTATTAGGGTTAAGTAGTAGTATTAATTAATTAGGTTTAATTAATTAAAATAGTATTTAATGATTAGGGTTTATGTGATAAATGTTTAATAGTATTATTAGGTTTAGGGTTTAGTGAAGTAATGATTAGGTAATGATTAGGGTTTTATTTAATGTTTTAGGGTTTAGGTAATATTAGGGTTTAATAAATTAGGGTTAGGTTTAATTAGGGTTTATATATATATCGTGTATATGTATATATATATATATATATATACATATATATGTATATATATGTAGTCGTGTATATATATGTATATATATATATATATATTTTTATTAGTACATATATATGTATATATATGTAGTCGTGTATATATATGTATATATATATATATATATATATTTTTATTAGTAAATATATATATATATATATATATATATATATATATATATATATATATATATATATATATATATATATATATATATATATATGTAATGTGTATCTACTTTCTAATTATAACTACCCTAACACAATCTTAGTGAATCCTTAAGGTTTTTAAGATCTAACAAAACTTTTTTTTATATATATATGTAGGCCGTATGTATGTATATGTATATGCATATTTTATTTTTATTTTTTACAATATGAATATGATTATGAATAAGTTTAAGAACATGAACATGATTATGAACATAAACATGAATTAACAAGTTGAAATTAAATGTTTGGATCTAGGGTTTTACTTTGATGAAGATTAATGAAGATTAACAAGAAAAAGATGATGATGATGACTTGAAGATGAAGATCAAAACCCTTGAATAACGAAAAACACCTTGAAGATCTTTGAAGAACGCGAAGAACACGATGAACAAACTTGAAGATCACTTGAAGATCTTGAAGATGATGATGAAGATTTCGATGGTGGTGGTGATTTTCAGTTCTTGGCCAAAAATAGGAGAGAGAGGGGGAGATTTGAGAGAGACTTGTGAGAATGATTTGGTACGAAAAAAAAATGGGTTAGCCTAGGTCCCTATTTATAGGAAAGATTAGAGGATTCTATAATTAGGTTTAGGTTAAGTTTTACTTAGGGAACAACTTAGGTTTAAATGAGGAGGTGATGGGGTTGCTTGGACCAAAAATTTAGAGGGCAAAAGGGTAATTTTAACCCTCCTAAAATCGGCTATGGCATACATGGGATGGTTTAGAACTTTTTCACTTTAGTCCTTGTATTTTAGATTAGCTTAAATGGTTCCTTAATTATCCAAGTTTAATTATTTAAGCGTACAAGGTTTAAGGTTATTTATTTTGTTCACAAAAGTTTATTAGCTCATTATTTTATCTTTTATTAACTTGCCAATTATTACACAAAGTTAATTAATATAATTTAAAATTCTTAATACTTAACAATCGTTAATTAAAGTTTAATCGTTAAATTTAATTATATTGTTGGGCATTTAATATAGAAAAATATAGAATGGAAAAATGAGGGTCGTTATAGTACCTCCCCGTTATTAGAAACTTCGTCCCCAAGTTTTAGGTAGATTCCTCGTTTACATCAGCAGTTGAGAATAGATGGGGATATTTTCGTATCATGTGGTCTTTGCGTTCCCAGGTATATTCGGGGCCTCTATGCGAATTTCAATGGACTTTAACGATAGGTATGTTGCTTTTACGCGTTTGTTTGACCTCTCCTTCCATGATTTCTATAGGTTCTTCAACCAAGTGCATTTGCTCATTAATGCGGATATCATCCAAAGGAATAACAATTGTGTCATCAGCGAGATATTTTTTAAGATTTGAGACATGAAACACATCATGTACTTGGCTAAGTTCAGTTGGTAGTTCTAATCGGTATGCCACGAGACCGACTCATTGAGTGATTGTGAAAGGTCCAACATATCGTGGACTGAGTTTGCTTCGTTTACCGAAACAGACAACGCCTTTCCAAGGGGATACTTTCAACATGACCTTATCTCCAACTTGGTATTCTATGTCCTTTCGCTTCTTATCGGCATAGCTCTTTTGTTGGCTACGGGCAGTTTCTAATCGTTGCTTAATCTGGAATATCTTTTCGGTAGTTTCATGAATGATTTCAGGACCAGTTAAATGTCTGTCCTCGAGTTCGTCCCAACACAAAGGGGATCTACATTTCTGGCCATATAAAGCTTCAAAAGGTGCAGCTTTAATGCTAGAGTGATAACTGTTGTTGTAAGAAAATTCAACCAAAGGTAGATGTCTATCCCATCCTTTGCCGAAATCGATTACACAAGCACGTAGCATATCTTCCATGGTTTGAATAGTTCATTCACTTTGACCATCTGTTTGCGGATGATAGGATGTACTTATGTCGAGTTGAGTTCTAAGAGCGGATTGTAAAGTTTTCCAGAATCTAGAAACGAATCGACCGTCGCGATCGGAAATAATCGAGATAGGAACTCCATGACGTGAGACAATCTCTTTAATATAAAGTTGTGACAATTTCTCTATATTTTCGATTTCCTTGATCGGTATGAAATGTGCAGATTTAGTAAGACGATCAACTATGACCCAAATAGTATCGTTACCGTTTGAAGTCTTAGGTAACTTAGTAACAAAATCCATAGTGATGCATTCCCACTTCCACTGCGAGATATCATGTTGTGTCAATAGACCAGAAGGCTTTTGATGTTCAGCCTTGACTTTCAGACAAGTGAGACACTTACTAACATACATAGCAATGTCGGCTTTCATGTTAGGCCACCAGTAGAATTCCTTCACATCGTGATACATCTTACTGGAACCGGGATGAATAGAGTACCTAGTCTTATGAGCTTCATCCAAGACTAGTTCACGGAGATTACCGAAGCGAAGAACCCAAATTCTATTGCCAAAGTACCGTGTACCATTAGCTTTCACTTGAAGTTGGATCTCGAAACCTATAGGTCCTTCACCTTCGATAAGTGTTGGTTTAATAGCTTCCAATTGAACTTCACATATTCGTGATATAAGATTTGACTTGATTTTTAGATTCAAAGCACGAACACATTTAACATATTCTTTTCAACTAAGAGCATCGGCAACCACATTTGCCTTCCCTGGATGATATTTCAGCTCACAGTGATAATCGTTCAATAACTCGAGCCATCGGCTTTGCCTCATATTCAGTTGTTTCTGATCAAAGATGTGTCGAAGACTTTTATGGTCTGTGTACACCGTAAAGTGGGTACCATATAGATAATGTCTCCATATCTTTAATGCAAATACCACGACACCTAACTCAAGTTCGTGTGTGGTATAGTTCTCCTCGTGTTTCTTCAACTGTCTAGATGCATAGGCAATAACCTTTTCACGTTGCATTAAAACACAACCAAAGCCTTGCTTTGAGGCATCGCAGTAAACAACAAAATCGTCTGAACCTTCAGGTAAAGAGAGAATCGGGGCTGTGGTCAATTTCTCCTTCAGAATCTTGAAAGCAAATTCCTGTTCTTCGGACCACTCAAACTTCTTCCCTTTGTGAGTTAACTTCGTAAGGGGTTTAGCGAGAAGAGAAAAATCTTTTATGAATCTACGATAATAACCGGCAAGTCCCAAAAATTGACGAATATGCTTCGCAGTCTTTGGTATCTCCCAGTTCTGAATAGCGGTAATCTTAGCTGGATCGACATGTATTCCGTTACTATCAACAACATGTCCAAGAAATTGTACGGTTTTGAGCCAAAACTCGCGCTTTGAAAATTTAGCGTAGAGTTGTTCCTTTCGTAAGAGTTCAAGAATCATGCGCAGATGATGCTCATGTTCTTTCTCACTCTTGGACTAGATCAAGATGTCATCAATGAATACAATGATAGATTTGTCGAGATACGGCTTGCAGATACGATTCATAAGATCTATGAACACGGCAGGAGTGTTAGTTAAACCAAAAGGAATGACACAAAATTCATAGTGCCCATAACGAGTGCGAAAAGCAGTCTTAGGAATATCTGATTCCTTGACTTTGAGTTGGTGATAAACGGACCTCAAATAAATCTTTGAATAAACACTTGACCCTTGAAGTTGGTCGAATAGATCATCAATACATGGCAACGGATAATGATTCTTGATAGTAAGCTTATTGAGTTCGCGGTAATCAATGCACATTCTCAACGTACCATCCTTCTTTTTAACGAATATAATAGGAGCTCCCCATGGAGATGATTTTGGACAAACAAAACCATTATCCAATAGTTCTTGGAGTTGGTTAGAAAGTTCCTTCATTTCGGAAGGTGCTAATCGGTATGGTGCTTTAGCAATAGGAGCAGCACCGGGAGTTAAATCAATTTGGAATTCAACTTGTTGAGGAGGTGGAAGACCAGCAAAATCTTCGGGAAACACATCGGGAAAGTCTTTAACCACTGGTACATCTTCAATACACTTCTCTTTCAATTCAATCATCTTACCGTGGGCTAGAATAGCTGGATAACCTTTCATAAGATATTTGCGGGTTTTAATACAAGAGATAACGTTGAGATTAGAACCAATCTTGTCGCCATGAATGACTAGAGTCTCTCCATTTCCCAACGGAACATGAACGGTTTTATCGTAACACATGATTGCAGCTTTTAATGAACGTAACCAATCCATTCCGACTACGACATCAAAACTTCCGAGCTCGACCGGCAAAAGGTCTATCTTAAATTCTTTATTGGCAAAGATTAGGTTGCAGTTTTTATAGATTTTATCGACTTTCATGATCTTTCCATTGGCTACTTCTACTAATCATTTAGTTTCTAAGGGTTGAGGCTTTTTAGTAAATAGGGTACAAAATTCACTAGACACGTAACTTCTGTCGGCACCCATATCAAATAAAATAGTTGCGTAACAATTATTGACAAGATACGTACCCGTGATGACCTCATCTTCCTCTCGGGCTTCAGCAGCAGTAATCACAAATGCATGCCCCTTTGCAGCAGTAGTATTGGCTCTAGTAGCGGGAGTATCTTTCTTCTTAGGACAATTTGGGCTAATGTGTCCCTTTTCCCCACAAGTGTAACAAGTAGGAGGATCTTTGGCAAGAACAATAGCTTTATCCTTTGGAGGGGTCTTACACGTCTTAGCAACGTGTCCCACTTTCTTACACAACGAACATGTAGCAGTACACCACCCCGGGTGATGCCTTTCACAACGAATACAGAAAGGATAGGTACCCTTATAATTCGTCTTTGTACTATCCCCAGGCTTCTTACTAACATTCTGAGTCGAACCTTGAGACGGCTCAAACTTTATTTTACCTTCATTACCCTTAGTATCAACCTGCTTATTAGCCGACGCTCTTCTTCTCTTGGCCAACATTAAATTTTGTGCCATGAGAATCACAGCATCAAGAGTAACCTTCTCGGCAGCAATAACATTCCCCTGAACATCCACGGGGAGACCTTCAATATACCTTTCAATCCTTCTAGCTTCGGTAGGAAACATCTCGGGACACAAAGTAGAAAGCTCAAGAAAACGATTGGTATAGCTTTCAATGTCGGTACCCTTCACCTTGAGTTCCCAGAACTCGGCTTCAAGTTTTTGAACTTGACTTCTAGGACAGAATTTATTATCCATCATGCTTTTGAGTTTGTCCCATGGGATTGCATTAGCATTATCAATCCCCATGGACTTAGCATGAGCAGTCCACCAAGTCAAAGCATTGCCAGCTAATGAGCTAGTGGCATATTTGACTCGATCGTTATCCCCGTAGTTGCAAACACAGAAGATAGACTCTAGCTTCTCGAATCATCGAACTAGTTCAACAGCTTCTTCATTTCCCTTGAAAGCGGAAGGGTGGCAGTTTGTAAAGTCCTTGTAAGAACAAGGTTTCGGTTGGGTGTTAGCATGATTAAGATTGAAGTAATCTTCATATTTCTTCTTCTCGTCCTCAACCTTCTTCATAAACTCATCAACTTTCTCGTTCCTCGCCTTTTGCTTCTCATAGAGATACTCGAGGTTATCATAGAGGTTAGTAACACGGCTGTTGACTGCGTTGTTATCGTACCCCTTTAGAGCAAGCTGCTTATTGACTCGATTTCTTTCCATATCCATCTAGAAATCAACATCCTCCTTGAGATGAGAAAGTGATTGCTTTCCCCAGTGGGTGTTTCATTCTTCCTCATACTTCACCAACTTTATCTCTTTCTTTAACACCGCATTTTCCTTCAAAAGTTTCTTGATCACTAGGTCTTTTTCATCCATTCGAGCCTCGATCCTTGCAACATGGTGAAGCAAACCATCGAAGTTCTTCTCGGTAGTTATTCGCAGATTCATGATTTCACACATGGCGTTATGGTTATCATAAGAAGGAGATCGGGCTCTTTTCTTAGATGGGCCATCTTCTTTAAAATCAGCAGGGCATTTCCCCTTGTCTTCAATTCTTAGGGTTGGGTAGTAGTCGGGAGACTTAGGTAAAGTATTCAGACTATAGTTTGGTGAGGGAGGACCACCAAGACCATAAGGTGGGCTTTGGACTTATCTCGAAGTTGAAGAGTGTCCAACACCTACTTCGGTGGTAGGGTTGAAGCGAGCCATTTCTTCAGAGGGCTTGTAGAGAGTTGCTTTGTTTGGTTTATTAACGCTTGAGCTTGACATCCTAACATTAGAAAAGAGACTTTGATTAGAATCTTTGAGTCAAGTTTAGTAAAGCATAAGTGTTAAGATTATAAGGCAATCCTAAGTGCTTTTAAGTCTAAGGCAGGAAAAGTTATGGTTTCCTAGATTGCTAAGGCACCCTAGCTAACAAGTAAGGCACACATAAAGATGCAATCCTGGTTCTCTATAATAGCCTGGCTCTGATACCAATCTATCACACCCCCAGTTAGGACCTGGGCGAGATGTGACTTAATATCAAATAAACCAACATATTATAATGTACAAGAACAATACTAAATGATAAAAACAAACTTTATTGAGTACGCAGTGGAAAATGAAATGTCGTTACAATGATGGAAATCACAATAAAGTAATTGTTTCAAATGCAAGAATAATAAATACGATATCTCTTGATCCTAAGTCCAAGTAGCATCACATAAGCAGTAAATAAGTAAGCTTGATCAATCGGCACCTGAGACAAAACATGCTAAAGTGTCAACCAAAAAGGTTGAGTGAAGTTCATAGGTTTAACAAATATGTTTGACCTTTGTTTTAGACCACAAGATTTAGTTTATAAAGTAGATGTCGTAGGGATCAAAAAAAGTTATGCCAATACGTGATATTTAGACTAAACGTTCAAAGTTTGCCCCAATGACAAGTTGTGTCTATACTTGTTGGTTTAATTTCATTATTAAGTAATACAATGACTTGGTCAAATGTATCGGGGACGTTACTCCCGATAGGCCTACCCCCAATAATTAAGAATGCATTTAACGAGCAATTAAAAAATCACTGTAGGGACTTAGTCGGACATAGCCGGGTTAGGGATGGCAATGGGCGAGAAAAAACCCGTAACCCGCAGGTACCTGATCCGTGATGGGCGGGTAAAATCATTAAATCCTACCCGAGGGCACGGGTACGGGTATAAAATTATACCCGCGGGCGGGTCGCGAGGACATACTACCCGTCGCGGGTAAAACCCGATCCGCTAATTCATGAGATTTTTTTTAATTTACCCGCGAATTTATACATCCAATTATCAAATTTAAAAGTGCTTTTACTTGTAATGTAATAATGATTAAACATATAATATTACATATAAGTAAAAAATTTGATTTTCACGCCATTTTACACATGTAGCTTGTACATATGGTCTATAATTAATAAAATTATCTAAATTTTCTAAAATAAATTTAATAAAGTTGTATATAATTATTACCCACGGGTTTACCCGCGGGTCATGGGTATCCGCGGGTCACGGGCATGGGCGAAGTTTTTTTACCCGCGGGCGAGTAATGGGTCTCAACGAGTAAAAAAACAACCCGACGGGCGGGTCGTGGGTATATAGAACCCGTGCCCGTTACCCGCGGGTGCCATCCTTAAGCCGGGTATAGCATAGTTTAACAATTGGTACTTGTGTCTAAATTGTAAATAGTAAAAGCAGCATGTGTCTCACCCCAAGAAGTTAAATAAGTTGTGCACAATATAAAGTGGGGCTATGAAATTCATCTTAGTAAGTAGAGAGAGACAGTTATTCCTCGGAATAGAAAGTTTGGATGGATGAGCAGAAAGTCAACATATTTGACATTTAAGAGTAGTTAAGTGTTTTGCCCAAATTAAGCGTAAGCATGAAAGTGTTTTAAGTATAGTTCGTTTTACTAAGTTTCCTTCCTAGTAAGTTTTCGTTTTTAGAAAGTTTCCATTTTTAGTAGTTTTCACTTTTAGTAAGTTAGTGTCGAACACTAGTGAGTTTTCCTTAATAAGTATATCACCTATTAAGTGTGAAGATAACTAGGTGTATGATTACTATAGTCGGGTTGATATTGTGGATCGTACCCAAATATCTATGCCACCGCCGAGTCACTAGAATGACCAATTGTTACCGGTTGGCCCAGGATTTCTTGACCAAAATCTAAGTTTGGCATTCGTAATCCACAAGCGTCCCATAGTGGTACCAAGGATCACCCTAGGCCTTAAGCAATGTCGATGGTCAAGTAACTTCACGCTATCGTGAATGACTATTGTAACATAAGTATTATAATATAAGTAGTATATTATAAGTATTAGTAATAGTATAAGTGTATAAGCGTTAAGTAGTAGTATAAATAGTATTAAGGTTAAGTAGTAGTATTAATTAATTAAAGTAGTATTTAATTATTAGGGTTTATGTGATAAATGTTTAATAGTATTATTAGGTTTAGGGTTTAGTGAAGTAATGATTAGGTAATGATTAGGGTTTTATTTAATGTTTTAGGGTTTATGTAATATTAGGGTTTAATAAATTAGGGTTAAGTTTAATTAGGGTTTTAGTTATTATATATATATGTATATATATCGTGTATATGTATATATATAGTATTATATATATATATATATATATATATATATATATATATATATATATATATATATATATATATATATATATATATATATATATATAGTCGTGTATATATATGTATATATATATATATATTTTTTTTATTAGTAAATATATATATATATATATGTAATGTGTATCTACTTTTTAATTATAACTACTCTAACACAATCTTAGTGAATCCTTAAGGTTTTTAAGATCTAACAAAACTTTATATATATATATATATATATATATATATATATATATATATATATATATATATATATATATATATATATATATGTAGGCCGTATGTATGTATATGTATATGCATATTTTATTTTTATTTTTTACAATATGAATATGGTTATGAATAAGTTTAAGAACATGAACATGATTATGAACATAAACATGAATTAACAAGTTGAAATTTAAATGTTTGGATCTAGGGTTTTACCTTGATGAAGATTGATGAAGATTAACAAGAACAAGATGATGATGACTTGAAGATGAAGATCAAAACCCTTGAATAACGAAGAACACCTTGAAGATCTTTGAAGAACGCGAAGAACACGATGAACAAACTTGAATATCACTTGAAGATCTTGAAGATGATGATGAAGATTTTGATGGTGGTGGTGATTTTCGGTTCTTGGCCAAAAATAGGAGAGAGAGGGAGAGATTTGAGAGAGACTTGTGAGAATGATTTGGTACGAAAAAAAATGGGTTAACCTAGGTCCCTATTTATAGGAAAGATTAGAGGATTCTAGAATTAGGTTTAGGTTAAGTTTTACTTAGGGAACAAGTTAGGTTTAAATGACGAGGTGATGGGGTTGCTTGGGCCGAAAATTTAGAGGGTAAAAGGGTAATTTTACCCCTCCTAAAATCGGCTAGGGCATACATGGGATGGTTTGGAACTTTTTCACTTTAGTCCTTGTACTTTAAATTAGCTGAAATGGTTCCTTAATTATCCAAGTTTAATTATTTAAGAGTACAAGGTTAAGGTTATTTATTTTGTTCACAAAAGTTTATTAGCTCATTATTTTATCTTTTATTAACTTGCCAATTATTACACAAAGTTAATTAATATAATTTAAAATTCTTAATACTTAACAATCGTTAATTAAAGTTTAATCGTTAAGTTTAATTATATTGTTGGGCATTTAATATGGAAAAATATAGAATGGAAAAATGAGGGTCGTTATATTCACTTTGACCGTCTGTTTGTAGGTGATAAGCTGTACTTAGATTCACACGTGTACCCAGATTTTGCTGCAAACTGTTCCAGAAGTTGGATACAAATCTAGTATCCCTTTCGAAAACTATTGACAATGGTACACCATGTCAACTAATGATTTATTTCAAGTACAACTCTGTCAAATCACTCAAAGAAGCTGTTTCACGAGTAGCTAAGAAGTGTGCACTCTTGGTTAAACGATCCACTATCACCCAGATCATGTCATGTCCTTTCTGTGTTTGGGGTAACTTGGTTACAAAATCCATCGTTATATGATCCCATTTCCACTGAGGAATTTCTAATTGTCGTAAAGATCCATACGGTTTCTGATGTTCTGCCTTAACTTGCTAACAAATATGACATTTCTCAACGAAACCTGCAACATCTGTCTTCATTGTAGGCCACCAATACAAAGTTTTCAAATCTCTATACATCTTAGTACTATCTGGATGCACTGTCAATCTTGATTTATGCGCTTCTGTAAGAATTAAATCCCTCAAATCTCCAAGCATAGGCACCCAAATTCGGTCTTTATAGGTCTTTAATCCTCTAGAATCATTGCATAGGTCAAATTTTCTTTTAGTCATTTGCTCAGTCTTTAGGTTTTCATCATTCAATGCTGCTAATTGAACTGTTTTCAATCGATCGATCAAGTCTATAACTATCTCAATTCTCATAAATCTAACGTTTTCGACTATTTTCTTGCGACTCAGAGCATCTGCGACCACATTCGCTTTTCCCAGGTGGTATTTAATCTCACAATCATAATCTTTAATCAATTCTTGACATCGACGTTGACGCATATTTAATTCTTTCTGCGAAAAGATGTACTGAAGACTCTTATGATCTGTATAGATTTCACAATATGTACCATACAAATAATGTCTCCAAAGCTTCAAAGCAAACACAACTGCTGTTAACTCTAAATCATGAGTAGGGTAGTTTCGTTCGTGATTTTTCAACTGTTGTGAAGCATACGCTATGACTTTATTTCTTTGCATCAAAACACAACCCAGACCTGCACGTGACGCATCACAGTAAACCATAAAATCTTTTGTTCCCTCTGGTAAAGCTTAAACCGGTGCTTGACATAACAACTGTTTGAGAGTCTGAAAAGCTTTTTCTTGTTCACCTGTCCATCGAAAGGCTGCATCTTTTCTGGTTAACTTATTCAACGGACCTACTATTTTAGAAAAGTCTTCAATAAATATACGGTAATAACATGCTAAACCCAGAAAACTCTTAATTTTTGTCGATGTTTTCGGCGAGTTCCAATTCATTACAGCTTCTATCTTAGACTGATCTACTTTGATACCCTGTTCACAAATCACATGACCCAGAAATTGTACATCCCGTAACCAAAATTCACACTTGGAGAACTTTGCATACAACTGTTCCTGTTTCAGAAGCTCTAACACCAACCTCAGATGCGTAGCATGATCTTCCTCTATTTTCGAATATATCAAGATATCATCTATAAAGACAATCACAAACTTGTCCAGATACTAACAACACACCCTGTTCATTAAATCCATAAACACTGCTGGCGTGTTCGTTAACCCGAATGGCATAACTAAAAACTCATAATGACCATATCTTGTTCTAAAAGCTGTTTTCGGAATGTCGGTCTCTTCAACACGTACCTGATGATACCCTGAACGTAAATCAATCTTTGAAAAGTAGGAAGCACCCTGTAACTAATCAAATAAGTCATATATTCTTGGTAACGGATACTTATTCTTGATTGTTCTCTTATTCAAGTTGCGGTAATCTATACACATTCTAAGCGACCCATCTTTCTTTTTCACAAACAACACAGGAGCACCCCACGGTGAAGAACTTGGTCAGATAAACCACTTATCTAACAGTTCTTGAATCCGAGACATCATTTCTCGGATTTCTGACGTGGCTAATCTGTAAGGAGCTTTTGCAACTGGTGTAGCACCTGGAACCAAATCAATTTTATACTCTACTTCACATACTGGAGGTAACCCTGGTAAATCATTTGGAAACACTTCGGGAAATTCTGACACAACGGGAATATCGGTCACCTGCTTCTTTTCTTTCTTAACATCGATCACATAAGCTAAGAACGAATCACACTCTTTCGATATCGCCTTCTGAGCTTTCATTAGGGAAACCATAGTGAAGTTAAATCCACTGCGCTCTCCCTAGCTATCACTCGGGATCCATCGGCCATACGGAAAGAAATCATCTTCTTATCACACTTAATATTAGCCCTATTAGCTCTTAACCAATTCATGCCTATGACTATATCAAAGCTAGGTATAGGCATCAACAAACAGGTTAAAGGGAAGGAATGGCCATCGATTTCGATGGTAATTCCAGACACAGATGATGTGCATGGAACCATCTTACCATCAGCTACTTATATTCCCAAAGGCACATCTAACATCCTAACAGGCAACTTCAACTTATCACCGAAGCCTAAGGACATAAAAGAATGATTCGCTCCTGAATCAAATAACACATGAGCTGACAAGGAATTAGCCAAGAACATACCGGTAATGACGTCATCGGTAGCGGTTGCAGCATCTACCGTCATCTGAAACGCCTTTGCCTCTACTGTTGGAGGATTCTTTCTCTTCTGCCCAACGGTGGAAGCAGAAGATCCACCAGAAGTAGCCGACCTCGCTCCTGACCCTGGCCCAGAACCGGCTCTTGACGCAGATAGACAATTCGCCGATCTATGATCTACCTGATGATAAGTCCAACACACATCGGACTTAAAGGAACAAGTTGTTGTTTCATGACCTAATACTCCACATCTCAAACATCTTCGGGTCATTGGAGAACATGGACCGGCGTGAGTAGACTTACAAACATTACACCAATCAGACTGACTAGAACCTGATCCACTTATACCAGACTTACTTTTATGTTTAAACCCACCTGACTTCTTACCACAAAAACCCGATTGCTTACTTGACTGTAGAGTAGACTGACCACCAGTTTGACTTTCTGATTTTCCCCCAAAAGATCCACCTTTTGAAATTCTCTTTTCGCTGCCATTATATCACCTTCTGAAACTTTAGCCATCTCATGAGCCTGCGCCAAGGTTGTTGTAAATCTTGTAATGGTTCTGTACTCCGGCTTAATCACCCGCATGAAATGCTAAATTTTATCCTTTTCAGTCGGTAAACATTGTTGAACAAACCTTAACTTCGATGTGAAATTTCTGAAAACTTCATCAATCGTCATACTTTCTGTCATCTTCATACTCAGAAACTCAGTTTTCAATCTTTCCATCTCATACTTAGAACAATACTGCTCACGAACCTTAGCAGCAAATTGTTCCCAGGTAATCTGGCTGATCTGTTCCTTGAGTAAATATGTAGTAATAGAATCCCACCATTCCATTGCTTCACCCTTGAGAAGTCTACTTGCAAATAGTACCATAGATTCAAGCTCAGAGAAACATGCTTCCAACGCTCGCTCTACTTCTCTTAACCAATTGAGTGTCATTGTAGGATTTGTGTGACCGCTGTACTCAGGAGGTTTACAATCCAGAAACTTTTTTTATGAACACTTCTTTCTTGTCTCAGGAATTTGAAAAGGGTATATCATTTGATTTGGAAATGCCTGATTAAACGGGAATGGCATTGCGAGGTTTTGATAGGTGGTTTGAGGAAACTGTGACTGAGAACTGCCACCGGCTTGAGTATAAAAGTTAGGAGGAAAGGTTGTGTTTAACGCAGTGGTATTAGGGTTCCATTGCGCCCGTTCTTGTTCCAATTCCTTAATTTTCTCCTGAGCTTCTAGTAATCGACTTTAAAGGTTTATAACTTCCTGTGAGGTTTCCTCTTCCGATGACACATGTCTATCTTCATCGGGAGCTCGGAAGGTTCCAGTTTCGGGGGCAGTGGGGCCAGTAGCGTTTGCTTCATTATCTGCCATTCCTGCACTACCACAACACTCACACCAATGCTTAGTATAAACTCGGTTAGTATTAATAACTAACACATAACCTGTCCTAGTACTCACTTAACCCATCCCCAGCATGTTATGTTTGACATGACTCTACTAAGTTTGGGAACATGACATTTAAATCACAATGCACATGCTGCCAAACTAAGCTCTGATACCAACTTGTGACACCGCTATTTTTTTTTAAATACGTGGCGGAAGCATTTATTTATTAATTACCAAATACACTTTAACAGTGTCACGTGATCATAACAAAATACATGTTTTAAACGGAAAAGACGTAATTACATTCGGTTTACAAAAGAACACAATTCATATGATAAAAGACTTCATCAGAGTTAAACACTATCAAACATAACATTGGCATGCCCATCTTCTCCCAAAAGCAATATCTATAAAGCTACAACCTGCAGGGAGGAGATGGAGGGGAATTAGCACGAAACTAAGTGAGTACGACTAACTACAGGCAATAGTATGTAGGAACTGTCATACTAATCATGTCACAAAATCTAACACACAAACATCACCCAAGTGCCGTCTACAGAGACTCTGGCGGCTCGGCCAAACCATTAACCACCAGCTGATCGGACTGGGGCTTACCAGAAGTTCCTCCACCACTGTGTTGTATATATAATCCACACACGATGGACGTGTCATTCACATTAATATACACCACGATTGTCTAGGCTACCACATGAGGAACCCAACCCGCAGGTTGATCTCTCCTACCAAGGCCACCACACAATAGGGATGCACTGGGCTCTAGTAGACATGCATCAACCAATATGCAGTCATCATAACGTACTAACTAACTGTATCAGTAAGTATAGCTAACAAGCATGGCAATCATAATATAACATGCTACTCTATATTATGTTCTCCAGTTAGTCCCACTCACCGATTACCAGCAAATGAGAAGGTGTTCAGCTGTCTAATCACTGAACCTTCTCTTTCTCCTTATCTCCTGAGAAAGACATATACACAAGTTAGTTATAATGTCTCGATAACAACCCGACAATAAAACAATAACACCAAATACCAACACTTAAGCACTTAAAAACTGGTTCACCAATCGTACGATTAACACTCTCACTCGTACGTTTGAGAACACTCAACCGCACGGGTGACAACTTACTCGTATGTTTTGTCTGACTGAACACCCATCAATGGATTAAATGATCCATACGGTTCATCATATGCGTGACCAGTGACTCGTACGAGTAACATCTCAACCGTACGTATCATCTTAACCAAAACAATAGTTCTCCATATCCACTCACTCGGACGGTTCATGACACGGTTGACCACCCCAACCATACGAGTGAAGGCTCACTCGTGCGAGTGATGAAGAACAGTAGCAGCAGTTGTTTATACGGGTTTCCACTCAAAATGTACAACATAAACATCAATTCATACAGTAAGTTAACCCATATCATCATATATTCACTATATGAAAAGCCTACATCATAAACTCAATCAATAACAACACTAAACGAGTACAAAACTAGACATACAACATAAAATCCCTTCTTCTGACCAAAATAAATTTGATTTATCTTTTTAAAACCTTATAATTGTAAAGTAAACTTCAAGACGAGTCCAACGATAGTTTATTCATCGAAAACGGAGTTACAATTTAAAAGTTACAGCCTTTTCAATTTTACCAAAAACTGACCAGTGCTCACTTGCGCGGACGAGACCTCACTCGTGCGAGTGAGTCCTCAATCACGTGGTTGAGCCTCAAACACGTGGTCACTCGTATGAGTGACCTGTCAGAAGTGTGGGAGCTGTTAGAACATTCCAGCTCGCTGATTTTTGCCATTTTGGCCCAAAAACTCGATTTTTGCAGGATCTAACACCAAAACCTCTTCCAAACCATCATATAAACTATATAAAACATATTTCTAACATCAACTGAACATATCAAACACTTTAGATCAAAAATCAAGCTTAATTTCATCAAAAACTCATATGAACACAAAAACCCAATTTGAGCAAGAATCACTTCATGAATCTATGAGAAGCTTACCTTAAAATGATCACAAAATCACAGAGAACAAGAAGATATGATTAATTTAAGCTCTAGATCAAAGATTCAAGATTAGGGTTTGATTAGGTGAAGGAGATAAAGGTACGGTGTGTGTGTGTGGAAAAATCTAGAAATGGGAGGAAGAACACAGTACACTAGCCACTTAATTTTGGTTAATTCCTACACTATGCGATACACGAGTATTTATCAGTTATCTAATAACTTTCGTACATCATTTGGCAACCCAAACGAAGTTCAAATTAAATAAACAAACATATTCTGTGACCCTTGTCACAAACTGGTCCTAACCACATCATCAATTAATCATAAATATTAAATTAAAATAAAAGCATATATTAACACAATATAAACTTAAGGGTAAACTAGTAATCTTACAACTAGGCCCACTTGAGGATGTTACAGAAAATCAAAGGATTCTAAATGAAAAAAATTAACCGAGGGACTCTGATTACTATTAGGTGTAAAATCAATGGACGAACAGGGCAAAAAAGTCGCAAGTCAATGCACAATCTCCCTTTCTTCCTTGTCATCATAATGAATTGAGTGTCGGATTACCTCCCGTATATCCAAACTATGAGTTAAACTTGAAACTCAGATAATTTAGGGAGTAATATTATAATAAACTTGACTTCTTACAGTGACATCTTATAGTATATCTTCACTATCAACTGATCCATTCTCATCAAATTCATCAGCTTCATCTTCTTTGTTTTCATCATTACTAGCTTCCAAAACACTTTTAGATCCTTATCTTCTCAAAAATCCCATCCTTTCGAACAACCATGTTTGACCTCGATGTCTTTCGTGTAAAGCTCTTATTTGAGCATCTTGTTGCTTAATTAACAGTGTTATCTAGCTCGTTCTTCTCAGAAGCAGTCAACAGTAATTGTTGTTGAGAACTCAATCTCTCTTGCAGTTCAGCAATCATGTGGTTAAGATCATGAACTATAATCTCTTTATTGGCATTTGCTTCAGCCAACTCTCTTATCTACTCGGCTTGACTATCTAACCTTGTAGCCAAGTCCTTCAATTTGAGCCTCATCTGTAATACCCTATACCACATCGGATGGAGAAAAAAGTATTGGTCCTTTATAAGTGAAAAATAGTGTCTAACAAATATCTCTCACCATGGTTTGTATGAGGGGTGATTGTCCCTTAGGTTGCAATAGGCTGGTATCAAAACCACTCATGTATCGTTTAGATGGTGGAACAAACCTCGTCAAAGATGATGAGTTTAGGAGAATCCCACATCGACTGTGAGCATTAGTAATCATGGGTATTGATTATGTGGCGACCTGATAATGATGTCAGGAGTTTAAGTGGGGGAGTTTGTAACACCCCATCCCAGATCAGATAGAGAAAGAAGTCCTTTATAAGTTTAAAGTTGTGGCTAATTAGTATCTTCCATCATGGTTTTTAGTTGAAACCTGGAGATACCCGATTAGTTCACTGTTTTAACTTGTGAGGGGCGATTTTTTATCGGGGTGTGATGAGCACACGACTCGTGCATCTATTGAGTCTGATTTGAAGGTCGTTTTAGTTGGTATTAGAGCCATTTATAATGACCCGTCCTAATCCATCTGGACGAAGTCCATATCAATTATTGATAATGCTAAAAATGAACATATATTTCATAGTATTATCCCTCAAGAAACACAAGCTTTTGGTTGCAATTGTTCTATTTACAAGTGATATTCGTTTAAATAATAAAAGGTGAAGACAAAAGACAAATTCGACGAATTGAAGACGCAAACGACCAAAAAGCTCAAAAGTACAAAGTACAATCAAAGTGGTTCAAATTATTGATGAGAAACGTCTTAAAATTACAAGAGTACAAGACGCGAAACGCAAAATACAAGATATTAAATTGTACGCAAGGACGTTCGAAAATCCGAAACCGGGACCAAAGTCAACTTTCAACGCGCGACGCAACGGAGCGAAAATTACAAGTCAACTATGCACACAAATATAATATAATATATAAATAATTCTTAAAATTATTTATATATTATATATATTTATTTAAAACCGTTGGCAAGAAGCAAACAACAATATGTGAGCTGGAATCCCAGGTCATGCGATCGCATGGCCAGGAAGAAGAATTTTCATGCGGTCGCATGGCCCCAATTTTTGGGTCAGGTCCTATAAATTTCGCAGTTTTGGTCGAACAAAAACACATCTTTTTCCTTCTCTATCTCTCAAATGTATATATATATATATATATATATATATATATATATATATATATATATATATATATATATATATATATATATATATATATATATATATATATATATTATAATTTTAATTTTAATTTTAATTTTAATAATAAGGGTATGTTAGCGAATGTTGTAAGAGTGTAAGTCGAAATTCTGTCCGTGTAACGCTACGCTATTATTAATCATTGTAAGTTATGTTCAACCTTTTTAAATTAATGTCTCGTAGCTAAGTTATTATTATGCTTATTTAAGCCGAAGTAATCGTGATGTTGGGCTAAATATTAAAATTGGATAATTGGGCTTTGTACCATAATTGGGGTTTGGACAAAAGAACGACACTTGTGGAAATTGGACTATGGGCTATTAATGGGCTTTATATTTGTTTAATTAAATGATAGTTTATTAATTTAATATAAAGATTTACAATTGGACGTACCTATAAATAACCACATACACTCGATCGGACACGATGGGTGGGATATTTATAAGTACTAATAATCGTTCATTTAACCGGACACGGGAGTGGATTAATAGTTTATGAACTTATTAAAACAGGGGTGAATTATATACAAGGAAAATTGGTGTAATTATAGTTTAAGTCCCCAATTAGTTGAAATATTTGACTTCGGATATAAGGATAATTTGACGAGGACACTCGCACTTTATATTTATGACTGATGGACTGTTATGGACAAAAACCAGACGGACATAGTGAATAATCCAGGACAAAGGACAATTAACCCATGGTAATAAAACTAAAATCAACACGTCAAACATCATGATTACGGAAGTTTAAATAAGCATAATTCCTTTATTTCATATTTAATTGCACTTTTAATTATCGCACTTTTTAATTATCGCAATTTTATTTTATCGCACTTTAATTATTCGCACTTTAATTATTGTTATTTAATTTACGCTTTAAATTAAGTCTTTTATATATTTAAGATTTTACATTATGTTTTAACTGTGACTAAAGTTTTAAAATCGACAAACCGGTCATTAAACGGTAAAAACTCCCTTTTATAATAATAATAATACTACTTATTTATATATATATATATATATATTTACAAATATAGTTTTAAAAATATAGCGTTAAACTTGGCTAGCTCCCTGTGGAACGAACCGGACTTACTAAAAACTACACTACTGTACGATTATGTACACTGCCTATAAGTGTTGTAGCAAGGTTTAGGTATATCCACTCTATAAATAAATAAATAACTTGTGTAAAATTGTATCATATTTAATAGTATTTCGCAATAAAAATACTACTATTTTGTACCCCTTCGCTCGCACATCAAGTATTTTTGGCGCCGCTGCCGGGGATAAACAATGCCGAAAGCGCAACGCTATATAAAAAAAGATTTTTATTAAGTCTTAGTTATTTTTATAAAAATATACGTTTTAAAAATTAAAAATACAAACATAAAATATATATATATATATATATATATATATATATATATATATATATATATATATATATATATATATATATATTTAAGAGTTTGTTTAAAATATATAAAATTATGAAGTTTTTATTTTTATTTAAAAAATTAAGCTTTTATTTAATTTTTATATATATTTTGTATAAATATAAAACAGGAAAAAAAAACATATAAAAAGTATTCGGGCCAAGGTACTGTAGCAGCCCAACTTTTGGCCTGAAACCCTAGCCCATGCGATCGCATGAACCCGAAGGCAAAAATCCATGCCATCGCAGGAACCTTTCTGACACGCCAGGTTTGACTTCCAACAGCAATAATTACGGTGTATTATTATTAATTATTATTGATTAACCCTAATTAGGGTATAGTTATTTTATTATTTAGTTTTATTTTGAATTTTTAGTTATAATTAGTTTTATTAAATTATAAAATTAATACTTTTATAAAATAAATAATATAAAAATAATATTTTTATAAACATTGTATTTTTATAAATTTAAGTTTCTTTTTATATTTATATCTTTTTAATCATTTATTCGTAAATTGTATGTTTTTCTCTCGTAATTAATTTTAATATAGTATTTGCCGTAGTATTTTTTTTTTCTAGATTCTGAGGATTTGCCGTAAAATCTCATAAGTGCTTTTTCTTTAGACAAAGATTTAGGTGCTTTAGAATTTTGCGACGTCGTTTTAAGATTTTAGTATTTTTTTAAGTTATTACCGTTTTGGATATAGAATTTCGCTAAGCTTTAATACTTTTAGACGCAACTTTTAATTCTTAGTTTTTAGACTTTTAAGTTTCGACGCGCTACGTTCTTTTTATTATTTTTCGACCTTTTATTTTTTGACGTTTTTCGACGCAATATTTTTCTTTCTTATTTTTCGACGCTCTAGTTTTTAGGACATAGAATTTTCTATTTCTTCTCTAAAATTTCTTTAAATTTCAACGAAAAATTATTTTAAGTGGTTAAATTGATAGACATCCAAAATTTTCTGGTTCGTAGTAATAGTTGGATTTGTTAGTGGCGAGTTGTGGGCTTTCGATTTAAAGGGTCCTGGCTACCTACTGCATCTATTGGCTATTCGAAACGTGGGCAAAATCAGAAAAGTCTATTAATTTGATAACTTATATAATTTTTATCTTTTATAACTAATAGGATATTCAGTGAATGCACCGAGCAAAACGTTCACCACCTTTTATACGTTCACCACCTGTAACTCGATCAAGACATCTAGCCAATATTGTCGCCGTTGAATTTTCTTTAGAATCGTCATCCAGTCGACCAAGTACTCCAATTCAAATTTCCAATAATCCATTTTTTGAACCCGACCTTACAATTGAGAATCCGGAGGATATTCAGGGACAATTCAGAGATCCTGAACCATTAATCTTTCCTCCGAAACCACCAATCATTCAAACAGAGATTGTCGAGGAACAACCTATTAAATCAGAATCCTCTAGTGATTCAGATTCAACAAATTCAATCATGGAAAATCTGGAACCTCTAAGTATGGAAGACCGAATGAGAGCTAAATGCACTGGCCAAGGTCACGCAATTACTCAACCAGACATTAATACACCAGATTATGAAATCAAAGGACAAATCCAACACATGGTAACTAATCAATGCCAATTTAGTGGTGCGCCGAAGGAAGATCCAAATGAACATCTTCATACCTTTAACAGGATTTGTACTTTATTCAAAATAAGAGAAGTGGAGGATGAACAGATATATCTCATGTTATTTCCCTAGACTTTAAAGGGAGAAGCCAAAGATTGGTTAGAATCGTTACCTGAAGGGGCGATTGATACATGAGATGTTTTAGTTGAAAATTTTCTTAAACAATTCTTTCCGGCATCTAAAGCCGTGAGACTTCAAGGAGAAATTATTACGTTCACACAAAAGCCAAACGAAACTCTATATGAAGCGTGGACAAGATTTGGAAAGTTGTTAAGAGGATGTCCGCAACATGGTTTAGACACTTATCAAATAGTACACATATTCTACTAAGGATGAGACATCACTACACGAAAAGACATCGATATAGCAGCTGGTGGTTCCATTATGAAGAAAACCACAACTGAAGCTTACAAAATTATTGATAACACTGATTCCCACTCACATGAGTGGCATCAAGAAAAAGATATCGTTAGATCATCTAAAGCGGCTAGAGCCGATTCTAGCCATGACTTTGATTCCATTTTCACAAAGATAGATGATGTCGAGAGACGAATGGAAAAGATGACTAAAGATATTCACTCAATAAGAATTAGTTGTGAGCAGTGTGGAGGACCACATTTGACAAAAGATTGTCTCAGTATTGAACAAACAATGGAACAAAGAGAGAATGTTTCATACATGAACCAAAGGCCTGGAAATAATTATCAGAATAATTATCAACCGCCAAGACCAATCTACAATCAAAATCAGAACTATAATCGAAATGTTCCATACAACAATCAACAAGGTCCTAGCAATCAACAAGTACCTAATAATACTTACAATCAGCAACGACCTATTTTTCAAAACAAACCATCACAAACTGATGATAAAAAGCCAAATTTTGAAGACATGATGTCGAAGCTAGTTGAATCTCAAACGCAGTTTTTCACATCTCAGAAACAAACCAATGAACAAAATGCTCAAGCATTTAGAAATCAACAAGCTTCTATTCAAAATTTAGAACAAGAAGTGAGCAACCTAGCAAGGTTGATAGGTGAAAGAAAACCGGGAAGTCTACCTAGTGATATAAATGCTAACTCCCGGAATGAAACAGCTAAAGCCATTACCACAAGAAGTGGTATTACACTTAAACCACCTGAAATGCCTGTAATTTCTGATGACGCTATTCCTACTCCACAATAACCATAATCTGAGCAAGATAAGGAAACAGAACCGGTAGTTGAAAAGGTTAATGAAGATAACACAGTTAAGGCAAAACCTTATGTTAAACCATACCAACCACCACTTCCTTACCCGAGTAAAATGAGAAAAGAAAGACTTGAAGTCGAGCAATCCAAATTCTTGGATATGTTTAAACAAATAAATGTCAATCTTCCTTTCATTGATGTGATTTCAGGAATGACGAGATATGTTAAATTTTTGAAAGATCTAATCACAAATAGAAAGAAAATGGAAGAACTCTCGGCTGTTACTATGAATGCAAATTGTTCTGCAGTACTGTTGAATAAGATACCAGAAAAACTCTCTGATCCAGGAAGTTTCACGATTCCATGTTTTCTGGATAGTCTTAGTTCAATAGAAGCATTGGCAGACTTAGGTGCTAGTATAAGTTTAATGCCGTATTCACTATACGCTAAACTAGACCTTGGAGAATTGAAACCAACACGAATAAGCATATAACTAGCCGATCGATCAGTAAAATATCCTAGAGGAATAATGGAGAACATGCTAGTTAAAGTTGGTACTTTAGTATTTTCAGTAGATTTTGTTATTCTGGACATGGAAGAAGATTCTCGAGTTCCTCTTATATTAGGAAGACCATTCTTAAACACGGCTAAAGCAATAATAGACGTGTTTGGTAAGAAACTGACCCTAAGTATAGAGGACGAGAGTGTTACCTTTTCTGTGGATAGAGCCATGCAACAACCGCAAAATGCAGAAGATACATGTTATTATATTCAAACTATAGATTCACATGCAGAATTGTTAGAAGAATTTCCAGAATTACAAGGAACAGGAGAATGTTCTTTAGGAGAAGGAACGGAACCAATTAATGAAGCTGAAATGTTAGCTACACTTATGGCTAATGATTACGAACCAACAACAGAAGAACTTTAAATGTTAAAAGAGGAAGACAGATATCGATACAAATCATCGATAGAAGAACCACCGACATTAGAGTTAAAGCTACTTCCAAACCATTTGAAATATGCTTATTTACATGGTGAATCTGAATTACCTTTAATAATATCGTCTTCTCTTACAGAAAATAAAAAATCTCAACTCATTTCTGGGCTAAAAGCTCATAAACCAGCTATTGCATGGAAGACTCATGATATTAAAGGCATAAGTCCTTCGTATTGCACACATAAAATCCTTATGGAAGAAGGTCATAAAACGTATGTGCAACGCCAAAGAAGACTAAATCCTAATATGCAAGATGTTGTTAAGAAAGAAATTATTAAAATGCTAGATGCAGGTTTAATTTATCCAATCTCTGATAGTCCATGGGTAAGCCCAGTTCAATGCGTACCTAAGAAGGGTGGCATGACTGTCATCACAAAGAGCTTATTCCTACTAGGACTGTAACAGGATGGTGTGTTTGTATAGATTATAGAAAATTAAATGACGCCACCAGAAAAGATCACTTTCCCTTACATTTTATTGATCAAATGTTGGAAAGATTAGCCAGAAATAGTTACTATTGTTTTCTTGACGGTTTTTCCGGATATTTTCAAATTCCAATAGCACCCGGTTTCACATGCCCTTATGGTACTTTTGCTTACAAACGCATGCCATTTAAACTTTGCAACGCCTCTGCGACCTTTCAAAGGTGCATGATGGCGATTTTTCACGACATGATAGAAGAATTCATGGAAGTTTTCATGGATGACTTTTCAATCTTCGGTGATACTTTTGAATCATGTCTAGTTAATCTTGAACGAATGCTTATTAGATGCGAACAATCAAATCTAGTTCTTAATTGGGAGAAATGCCATTTCATGGTTAGAAAAGGCATTGTTCTTGGCCATAAAATTTCAAAAGAAGGAATTGAAGTGGATAGAGCTAAAGTAGATATAATTGCTAAACTTCCACATCCTACCAATGTTAGATGTGATGCCCCGTACAAAACCATCATGTACGAATCATCAACAACAGGATCATTACAAGGTTAAGTACTATATGCTGTAATTAAAGAAGTTGCATTCATGATAAAAAGGTGATGTCATAACTGACATCAAATGTTTTACATTTCAAAAACATGCTTCGCTAAGTAGAAGCAATAAATAAGTGTACGTGACCCCAAAGGTCGTTACATAACATAGTTTCAAAAGTAAACAAGTTTGAATGCAAGATAAGTAGTCATGCGATAACAACTCTAAGCAGCGGGTTCTACAGCACGACAAGTAAGACAGCGGAAGCAACCTCAAGCACCTGAGAAATACATGCTTAAAAACGTCAACACAAAGGTTGGTGAGCTATAGTTTAAGTATAACAGTATGTAAGGTAGGCCACGAGATTTCAGTGCTACAAAGAGCGTTTCAAAACAGTATGATAAAGTATATGTTAACCGTGGGCACTTGGTAACTAACTTAACGTTTAAAATACCCCCTGAAAGTACACTTGGCGAGTGCGTATGTTTACAAAGTATTAAACACTCGTTGACTGCTAGCGCGACTAGCCCGAGTGGGGATGTCAAACCCTATGGATCCATATCTAAGATTCGCGTTCACCGGTTCATAAACCAATGATTAAACGTTACCGAGCTAAAGGGAATGTTTCTGCCGTTATATAACCCACACATATATAAGTTTAAGTACTCGTGCCTAGTATGTAAAACATAAAATCCGCATGTATTCTCAGTTCCCAAAATAAGTTAAAGTAAAAAGGGAATGCTATAACTCACAATGATATGTAGCGGTAAAGTAGTAGTCGGGAAAGGTGTGCAAGTAAATGGTCCGAAGTCCTCAACCTAAGTTAAATAGTACTAAGTCAGTAAATCGTCTTAATAGGTTTAAAAGTATGTATTTAAGGTCTTAAGGGTCATCATCATTCATCATCAAACACAAGGCGTAAAGTAAGTTTCGTTTATGAAAGTAGTTTTCAACAAAGTCTGACTTCAGTCAGTCACCACGGCCTCTACCCTTACTGAATTAAGGTGAGACCAGTGGCCATGGCTCCGTCTATGAGTCCCTTAAGTGTGGTAAAATTTACAGAATCAAACTCGTCTTGGTTTGACCGTGGCGACGGTCTAAGTGCGAGTAGGTCAGAAATTTCTGCACAACGTTAAAGGACATAGTGACGATCGGAGGGCCATAAATCCTAAACCGTAACTCGGATTAAGATGAGTCCTATATGAAAAGTTATCTACACGAACTGAGCTATCTGAAAATCAAGGTTACAGTAGCCCAGGTGTACTGGTCTGTTACAGAAACCAGAAAAACAGAAACTGTACACAGAAAACAGAAAAGTAAATGGACATAGTGACGCTCGGAGGGCCGTAGACTCTAAACCGTAACTTGGATTAAGACGAGTCTTATATGAAAAGTTATCTACTCAAAAAGTTCTATCTAAAAATCAAGGTTAGAACAGCCCAGGTCTACTGGTCTGTTCCAGAATCATCAGGTCAGTAGGTTTTGGACAGAACAGTGAGTTTAAAAGGGGTTCCGGTGGTCTTGGTGCTTGATGTTCATCATGGTTCTCATCCTTGATGCATATAGCTTCAAGTGTACAACTCATTGATGTATATATATCATCTTAACCAAGTATTGACCATCATAACCCTAGTGCAAGTCTAAGACATGAAGCACAACTCACTTAAGAGTTGTATGAAGTTTGATGAACCAAAGTTGCATCAAAGTCTTAGATCTAACACATACATGGACTTTAAAGCTAATAACAAGTTACAAACTTGAAAGTAAACTAACTAATCAAGATCATAAGTAGTAGAACATAGTTCTTAGTTTGATCTTGAAGATCCAAGACTCAAAAGTCTAGATCCAAAGTTACATTTAAAGAAAACTTGTTTGTGTGTTCTTGAACTTCCAAGGTTAACTTGATTTGTTCAAGAGATATGAAATCAAGACTAACTTGTAGTACTTGACCATATAAACTAACTACATGAAATTAAAGTGTATAAAATAAAGAAACAAGTTAATTAAACAAGTAATTAGTTCAAGGGTTGCTCATACTTTAAAGATTCAACCAAAGTTGATCTTTAAGTAAAGTAAACTTTAAGTTTACTTCCATGACTTACAAGTATGATTCCAACAACAATGAACTTATATCTTTTGAAATAATATATGTAGAACATAAACTAGTAAGTTTAGTTCTTGGGTGTTCTTGAAATTACAAGATAAATGAAGAAAGAAACTAGCAAGTTTGTTTCTTGAAACCAAATAAATAAGTGACTAACAACTACTAGTAATCAACACAAGTAAACAAAGATTAAAACAAACAAAGTATGATGATGATTATGGAATGTGTTATGGTTTGGTTTTTCAAAGAAAGAAGAAGAGAAAAAGAAGTTCAAGTTACTTACAAATGTTAGAGAGAAAAGATGAGAGAAAATGGAAGTATTTGGTGTGTGTGTGAAGTGAATGAAGAACAAATGAATAAGTAATCAAAAAATAAATGTTGAACTCTCCCTAAAAGGCCTCTTGGCCGTTGGTTTGCACAAAGAGAAAGGGGGAGGGATTAAACCACAAGATACTTGCAAGTAAAGCCTTAAAAGTGTGGTTAAAAGGGGTAGTCTCATGGGGATTGTGTAGCAACTAGATTCCAAGTCTTTTAAACTAACTAGTTCCATTCAAACATGATACTTATATGTAAATATGGGCTAAATAGTCCAATTAAGAAGTAGGGTGGGCTTATAAGCCTTATTCATGAGTCCATTAACTAATAAAGCCCAAGTTCAATTAATCACAAGTTAAACCAATTAAAGCCCAAGTAACTAACTAATAGCCTTAGTTAATTAAAATGATTAATAAATTTAATCATGAATGTAAATAATATCTAAAAATATTATTCGTGAAAGTTCCGGGTGTCACAAAGACGTTTCGGACCCTTAAAAGTCAAGTACGGGCAATCATGGCAACATGTAAATGTAATAACGTACATTCGTTTAAACACGCGTATTAATAATAGTAATTATTAATAAATAAATGTTAGAAATTCCAGGGTCGTTACATTAGAGGTGTTAGGAGTTTTCTAGGACATGCCAGTTTTTACCGACGTTTCATAAAAGATTTATCTAAAATTGCCACTCCTATGAATAAACTCCTAGAAAAGGATGCTCCATTCATCTTTTCAGATGAATGCATCAAATCTTTTAATATTCTTAAAGAAAAACTCACTAATGCGCCGATCATGATAACTCCAAATTGGAATCTACCGTTTGAACTTACGTGCGATGCAAGTGATTTTGCAATGGGAGTCGTTTTAGGACAAAGGATTGAAAAATGATTTCAACCTATTTATTACGCTAGTAAGACGTTACAAGGAGTACAAACGAATTACACAACTACTGAAAAATAACTCCTTGCTATTGTCTTTGCTTTTGACAAATTTCGTTCATATCTCGTTCTAGCAAAAACGATGGTCTATACCGACCATTCTGCTCTTAGATACCTATTTTCGAAACAAGATGCCAAACCAAGATTAATCCGTTGGATCTTACTCTTACAAGAGTTCGATATTGAGATCCGAGACAAAAAGGGAGCAGAAAATCTCGCAGCTAATCATCTTTCTCGTCTTGAAAATCCTAAATTAGAAGTTCTAAATGAATCGGCCATACAAGATAACTTTCCTGATGAATATCTATTGAAGATAGATTATAATGAAATTCCATGGTTTGCAGACTATGCAAACTACTTAGTATGTGGATTCCTCAAAAAAGGGTTGTCGTACCAAAAACGAAAGAAATTCTTTAGTGATATAAAACACTATTTCTGGGAAGATCCACATTTGTTTAAAAGTTGTCCCGATGGAATAATACGCTGATGTGTATTCGGGGATGAAGCCAGTCAAATCTTAAACCATTGTCACACAGGACCAACAGGAGGGCATTATAGGCCTCAACTCACAGCAAGAAAAGTTTACGATGATGGATTCTATTGGCCTACAATTTTCAAAGATGCACACCTTCTTTGAAAATCCTCTGATGCATGTCAAAGGGCCGGAAAAATAAGTCAACGTGATGAAATGCCACAAAATGTCATTCAAGTATGTGAAGTATTTGACGTTTGGGGTATTGACTTTATGGGTCCATTTCCAAAATCTCATAATAATCGCTACATTCTCGTTGCCATTGATTATGTATCTAAATGGGCGGAAGCACAAGCTCTCCCGACTAACGATGCACGAGTTGTAGTCAACTTTTTAAAAAGTATTTTTGCTAGGTTTGGAACACCGAAAGCTTTAATAAGTCATCGGGGTACTCATTTTTGTAATAATCAACTTGAGAAAGTTCTCAAAAGATATGGAGTAACTCATAAAATCTCAACCGCTTATCATCCAAAAACAAGTGGACAAGTTGAAAATACCAACCGAGCTTTAAAACGTATTCTAGAGAAAATCGTAGGATCAAATTCGAAGGAATGATCCATGAAATTGGAGGATGCACTCTGGGCTTTTAGAACAGCCTATAAAACTCCAATTGGAACCACACCTTTTAAACTCGTTTACAGAAAAGCATGTCACCTTTCAGTAGAAATTGAACACAAAGCATTTTGAGCTTTGAAGACATGTAATCTTGACTTGCATGAAGCCGGACGTCTACGGTTAAGTCAACTAAACGAATTAGAAGAATTAAGACATGAAGCATACGAAAATTCGTTAATCTATAAAGAAAGAACGAAGAAATGGCATGATAAAAGAATCAGAAGTTCAAAAGAATTTAAAGAAGGAGACAGAGTTCTTCTTTTCAATTCACGATTCAAGCTATTTCCAGGAAAATTGAAGTCAAGATGGTCTGGACCATTCATAGTCAAAAGAGTTTTCCCATATGGAACAGTAGAATTAATAAATTCAAATGGAATTGAATTTAAGGTTAATGGTCACAGAGTTAAACATTACATAGATAATCTAATGGAAGTTGAAGATGAAGTTAATCACAATTCCGACACCACAGCTAACTAAGTGTGGGAAGGTTCGAATCTTTTTAGGGTAATATATATTTCTGTTAGAGTTAGATATTCTGTTTTCATGTAGTTTCTGAGAATGGAATCCGAATGGTCTTTCCCTAGCAGACCCTAAAAAACTAGTCTTCTCCCCCCATTCTGAATTTTTATTTTTTTAGGTTTTACGAGATGAAGAATTCCTTTGATCTGAACCATGGTCTAATGCTACACGCTATGATTACTAAACGTAATAATGACACACTTCCGAGTGAACTGGTATCATTCATAAGAGGCAAAATGGACGGAGTAAGAAAAGAACTCAGGAAAGATCATCATAAGATACATTTTGGTAAAGGAAAATCAAAATCCGCAACGAAAAGAAGAGCACGACACCTTGAAAGATGTTACAAATGCGGAAAATGGTCACACGAAGGTAAATGTTCAAATAATCAAACATATTCAAATATCGAATTTGTTACTCTATGCAGAGAAGGACCGTTTATATGTTTAGAAGAAAAGATATTGAAGATTCGAGGTTATGCTTACGTAGCTATGGAGAACCAAATCACACAACTCTCCTATGAGTCGGCTAAAGCAGGTCTCTGAGAATTCTTTCTCACAGGTAAGTATGTACAGTTTTTATTTTTATTTTTATTTTTATTGCTTTTAACCTTTTGATAATAAACGCTGAATCGTTCACTATAAAGTATTAAATTGGTATTCAATAAAATTAGGTATGCGTAACCGAAATTATTGATATCATACAAAAATTTATTACATCACTGCGAAATTTACCGTTTATTTTTAAGGTATAAATATCTTTAATCAATCAACCCAAAATATTTCAAAAATTCGTCAAGAGTAAAACTAGGTAATATAGCCGAAATTACTTTACCGAAAAAAGAGGCTTATATTTTTGATAATATTTGATTGATTAAAAAGGGATAAAAGACCAAAAAGATTTTTAATTTTTAATTTTTACCTTGTTTTTATAATTAATATATAAATATTAAATTATTATTGTAAACTTTTTAAAATCAATATATTTAATTTTGTACCTATTTGAAAAATTAATATTTTTAATATAATTTTATATGTATAAAAATATTAATAAAATGAATTTTTAATTTTATGCATTTTAAATTTAAGTTTGGTGTGAATTTAAAAACAAAAATTTACTTTATTTCACTAAGTTAAAAATTTGATTTTTAAAATTCGTCGTGAGTTGAAAACTAGGTTGTTGAACCGAAATTGCTCTACCCAAGGGAGGGACGAGAACTTTTATTATCATTATTTTTTAATCTTATTGAGTTAAAGTATGCCAAAAACATAAAAAAAAAAACCCAAAAATCTTTACTTTTAAAAAGACGCTTAAAAAGTAAAAAATTTTAAAACATTGTTGAGAGACAGACTAGGACAACGATCCGAAACGCCCTCACTCCTAAAAAGAAACAAATTTTTAAAATTTTATTAATTTATGTTTCAAAAGTATAAGGTTTTTTAAAAAAAAAATAAAAAAAATATAAAATACCAGGACCCCATGCGATCGCATGGGGTTTGGCCTGTATATCCATGCGATCGCATGGGAGGAAAAAACTGGGCAGGTAACAAATATCAGTCGAGCTGCTCTGTATCACCACAAACACACACATACTCGAACACACATCCAAAATCCACTCACTTTTCATCAATTTTTCACCAAAATCAACCAAATTTCTTGCTATAATCCGCTCTAATCATGAATTTGATAAGAAGTTTATCAAGAAGGGTAACAATTACACCCCTAAACCTCTTTAAATTTGATTTTTATTGTTCTTGAGCTATAATTTACCTAATTTGATTTTGTTAATTTCTAGTGTAATTAGAGTTAAATTGTTAGTATTTTATGCATGTATAACCTAGAATGATGCTATTTAACATGATTTGAAGCCAAAAACTTCAAAAATTTTAGAAATCTAGGATTTGTGTTCTTGAGCAATTTGGGGCTTTTTGATATAAACAGGTTATGGCCAATTTTTGTTATGAATTATTGCTAAATTAAGTAGTGTAACATGTTTAGGTAGCTAAATGATCCAAACTTTGATCCTAAACATGATTTTTGAGAATTAAAGTGGACTTTTTAGGTCTAAAATTCATGAACTTGATTAAAGTGATGTAAATGCCATTTGAAACTTGTTTAATTACTAGTAATGGTTGTTTTAACATGTTATTTGAGTTGAATGCTTATGAACTTTGTAAACATTTTCATATATGCTTATTTGAAAAAGTGTAGAATTGCGAAAATTGTGAAAATGTGTATAAGTTTAATTTTGATTGAACATGTTATTATAATTTTTTCAGGTTGTTATTTTGCTAACACTAATGCAATTTGGATGCACAAATTTTGTGTTTAATGTGTTTTGCAGAGATTTACCAATACTGATGGTGCATCATCATCATCTAGACAAACTGCTCCAGAACCTGAACCAGAAATGCAATATGAACCGGAGCAACAACAGGAACAACAACAACAACCTGATCAACACGTACCTTATTATGATCCGCAACAAGAATATGTTGATGCCTACATAGTATTTCCGATGCATCCGATAGTACAACACCCAATGATTCATGAAGAACGGTTGCATCCCAATTTGAGATTTGATCAGAGTTGGAGAGATTACCTGACATATCAAAGTAACAAATTTAAATTGGTAACGAAAAATGTAGAAGTGCCGAGGGTAATCGATTGGGAGCCTTTGGAAAGGGTCCAACTAGTTAACTCAGTTAGACAGCATTTGATCCAAAGGTATGGCAGCTCTTCTTTTCCCGATTGGGAACGTTTATTCACCATTCGTAGGCCTGTATATAAGGAATGGTATGTTGAGCTTATGAGTACTATAGCGTTAAATGCGGATGTAGTTAGATTAGATGATAGAAGTTTTCTTAGATTTATACTTGGCCGTAGGATGTATAGGATGTCCATGCTGGACATGGTCAGGGCTTTACAGATTTATACGCCCGCTGAATTACTATTACCCGATTGTACAAATTTGATTTATCATGGTGAAAGGGTAGATAGGAATTTTGATGTTAATGCCGTCTGGAGGCATATGTCAGATTATAATGTTTTTGTGCGGGCAGGAACACACTCCTACTTACATATTCACAGAGCTAAGCTTCGTATAATTCATAGATTTCTGGCTAACTCGATTACACAGAGAGGTCACAACAAGGAGAAAATGACCTTACATGATTTATTTTACCTTAAGTGTATTCGAGACCCAAGAGGCTTTGTTAATATCCCCTACTGTATTGGTTTTTATTTGTCTAAGATAGTGGAAGGAATACAGGAAGGGGGAATAATAGGAGGAGGTATTTTTGTTACTCTCATTGGAGAGTATTTGGGTATAGATATGGATCAAGGGGGTCCACTTATGGTATGTAGGGAACAAGATGATACCTTAGGATTAAAGGTCTATCAGGGTGCTAAGGTATTGAAGAGCAGACGGAATCAGGCAGTACCATATGTTGGTCGTCATCCACAGGTAGAGAGAGGTTCAGATGAGGAAATGGAGGAAGCGGATGACATTAGGAATGTCATTAGGGAGGCTATGACTGACGTCTACCAGCGTATAGATGAGGTAGAAATGACAAACCAGGATAGACATAGTCGATACAAGCAGTGGCAAGCCCGGAATGAGTACGAGCATTTCAGGCAACGACAGCATGATAGATGGCACTATCATCAGCATCAGATCATGAGCTGGATATCACCTCAGGATCACTACGTACCGACCCGACCTGCTTACTATCCTCCACACCAGCCCGATATGAGACCACCATTTACTCTCTACGACCCTAACCAGGCCTATCAGTACACCTATTACCAACCATGGAACCCGACCGACGACATGAACTGGAACCCCTATCCAGATTGATATAGTTCCCGTTGGTGATTTCTATGATTTTTATCTTTTTATTATTTCTATTTATTTATGTTTAAACACATTATATTTTGATACTTTTATGTAAGTTTAATATTTTTATTATGTTGTACTAATATTTCAAATTACCATGCATGTTTATATTTATATGTATGTATATTGTCAATTGTATACAACAGGGTAAAACAGCGCATTTTCAAAGACTGGCATTAAGTTCAGTAAAAGCTACTAATTTTGACGACAAAACGAAAAACAAATGTGATGTAACAACAAGATGGAATGAACAAATGATGTGTACCATTTATCATTCAACAAACAAACGCCAATATGTTTGGAAACTTTGGTAAAATTTATTCATTTTTCTACGCTAATCACCCTCAATAATTTAAATTGTTACTGATTTCTTGCAAATGGGGGCATTGCAAGATCTTAAGTGTGGGAAGGGGTTAAATTCTTTCAGATTTTTAAAATTTTAACTTATACACTTGGTTAACATTAAAAATACTAGTAACGCAGTAGTTGTATTAGAATCTAGTGCTCTCTGATAATAAAGAACAGCACTAGTCTTATATACTGACTACCCAATTCTAGTAAAATTTTTCAAAATTTTCAAATAAATGAATTCAAAATCATGTTTATACATATTTATGAACGATAAAACTAGGTGTTAACACCGAAATTATTGTTACCTCAGAAAAGACATAAATTGAGATACAACCCAAAATGTTAGAATTCATTTAAAATGGAATAGAGGACAATAAAAAGGCAAAGAAAGGAAAATAAAAGCCAAGTGTGGGAAAAATTTACCAAGTTATTTTGAACATATATCACATATTTTTGTACAAATAATTGAAGATACTTTTGTTTTGGACAAAATTAACCGTTTTACCCGGTAAATTGTAATATATTGGAAAGAAAGATGGATCTACACGATGAATCAATTCCATCATTAAAAGGAAGTAAAGTCTTCCGAAAAAGAAAATCGCTTCTTGATTTAGGTCAGGAAGTTGTCGTCCAGACCAGTTGTAGAGTCTACGAAAAACTTTGAAAAGTTTTCTCGAAAATCAGCTGGAAATCCACGGACCTCAGCATCAAACAGGGTCGCCAAGTGGTCAGACTTATCCTAACCATGAGAGGATCTGTCTCGTAAAATGGGGAGGGCGCCGGCAAATTAGCTTGATAAGACTAATGAATCAGATACCCAGAAAGGATAATCTCCTTAAAGATCAAAAAATCAGCTTTTAAGACTGATATTACTCAATCCTTGAGATTGACCTTAAAGATTGAGAATTCAAACTCATGGAATTCGATGATATCTAAACTCGAACTTGAACGAGAAAATATTTTGATCAAATTACAAACCGATTTATTTTCTGAAAACCCATTTTCAATGCGTTCATTATCATTGAATGTAAAATCCTAGGAATTCACCTGGAATTAATTAGGTCACCTGAACTAAATCGGGTGTCAACCGTAAGAACGGTGGTTGCATAGCATGGTCGAAGACAGGACCTTGTGCCAGATCGAAAAACCATAAGGGTGAGCTTTACTATTGCTCCTACAAAGGATAATAATTGCATCCGACACGATATAGACCATAATTAAAAGCATGTCATGGGACATTGCCTTAACAGTTGCTTGTTCAACGCTTTCCTTTACAACCGGACGGTAGTTTACCGAAAGGTAAAATACGGAGCAAGTAAACTGGACATGTTGCTTTTCTAATACAAGGTTAGCAAGTGGGTGACACAAAACCATAAGTTTTGAGCTAAAATTTTCAAATCTGAAACCCACCAAACCCACAAAAACATTTTGCAAACACCGGTGAAGGGTTATTCCGGAAAACTTATCTAGGATAAAAGCTAGATTGAATTTTCAAAAGATCAAATGTTTTCATAAAGATTCAATTTCCTAAAGGATCTAAATTTTCATAGTCATGTGGGACTGTAAACCACAATGTTACTATCATTGTTTATACCGCTGTATAGAAATCACTGATGTACAAAGTGTGAAGAATAAAAGAAGTGACTCTAGTATTTTTATTTTCAAGACTATATTGCTTGAGGACAAGCAACGCTCAAGTGTGGGAATATTTGATAATGCTAAAAACGAACATATATTTCATAGCATTATCCCTCAAGAAAGACAAGCTTTTGGTTGCAATTGTTCTATTTACAAGTGATATTCGTTTAAATAATAAAAGGTGAAGACAAAAGACAGATTCGACGAATTAAAGACGCAAACGACCAAAAAGCTCAAAAGTACAAAGTACAATCAAAGTGGTTCAAATTATTGATGAGAAACGTCTCAAAATTACAAGAGTACAAGACGCGAAACGCAAAATACAAGATATTAAATTGTACGCAAGGACGTTCGAAAATTCGGAACCGGGACCAAAGTCAACTTTCAACGCGCGACGCAACGGAGCGAAAATTATAAGTCAACTATGCACATAAATATAATATAATATATAAATAATTCTTAAAATTATTTATATATTATATATATTTATTTAAAACCGTCGGCAAGAAGCAAACAACAATATGTGAGCTGGAATCCCAGGCCATGCGATCGCATGGCCAGGAAGAAGAATTTTCATGCGATCGCATGGCCCCAATTTTTGGGTCAGGTCCTATAAATTTCGCAGTTTTGGTCGAACAAAAACACATCTTTTTTCCTTCTCTATCTCTCAAACGTATATATATATATATATATATATATATATATATATATATATATATATATATATATATATATATATATATATATATATATATATATATATATATATATATGTATATATATATATGTATATATATGTATATATATATATGTATATATATGTATATATATGTATATATATTATAATTTTAATTTTAATTTAATTTTAATAATAAGGGTATGTTAGCGAATGTTGTAAGAGTGTAAGTCGAAATTCTGTCCGTGTAACGTTACGCTATTATTAATCATTGTAAGTTATGTTCAACCTTTTTAAATTAATGTCTCGAAGCTAAGTTATTATTATGCTTATTTAAGCCGAAGTAATCGTGATGTTGGGCTAAATATTAAAATTGGATAATTGGACTTTGTACCATAATTGGGATTTGGACAAAAGAACGACACTTATGGAAATTGGACTATGGGCTATTAATGGGCTTTATATTTGTTTAATTAAATGATAGTTTGTAAATTTAATATAAAGATTTACAATTGGACGTACCTATAAATAACCACATACACTCGACGGGACACGATGGGCGGGATATTTATAAGTACTAATAATCATTCATTTAACCGGACACGGGAATGGATTAATAGTTTATGGACTTATTAAAATAGGGGTGAATTATATACAAGGAAAATTGGTGTAATTATAGTTTAAGTCCCCAATTAGTTGGAATATTTGACTTCGGATATAAGGATAATTTGACGAGGACACTCGCACTTTATATTTATGACTGATGGGCTATTATGGACAAAAACCAGACGGACATAGTGAATAATCCAGGACAAAGGACAATTAACCCATGGTAATAAAACTAAAATCAACACGTCAAACATCATGATTATGAAAGTTTAAATAAGTATAATTCCTTTATTTCATATTTAATTACACTTTTAATTATCGCACTTTTTAATTATCACAATTTTATTTTATCGCACTTTAATTATTCGCACTTTAATTATTGTTATTTACTTTACTCTTTAAATTAAGTCTTTTATATATTTAATATTTTACATTAGGTTTTAACTGCGACTAAAGTTTTAAAATCGACAAACCGATCATTAAACGGTAAAAACCCTCTTTTATAATAATAATACTACTTATTTATATATATATTTACAAATATAGTTTTAAAAATATAGCGTTAAACTTGGCTAGCTCCCTGTGGAACGAACCGGACTTACTAAAAACTACACTACTGTACGATTAGGTACACTGCCTGTAAGTGTTGTAGCAAGGTTTAGGTATATCCACTCTATAAATAAATAAATAACTTGTGTAAAATTGTATCATATTTAATAGTATTTCGCAGTAAAAATACTACTATAGGCAGTGTACTATTAAATAGTAGTATTTTTACTGCGAAATACTATTAAATATGATACAATTTTACACAAGTTATTTATTTATTTATAGAGTGGATATACCTAAACCTTGCTACAACACTTATAGGCAGTGTACCTAATCGTACAGTAGTGTAGTTTTTAGTAAGTCCGGTTCGTTTCACAGGGAGCTAGCCAAGTTTAACGCTATATTTTTAAAACTATATTTGTAAATATATATATAAATAAGTAGTATTATTATTATAAAAGGGGGTTTTTACCGTTTAATGACCGGTTTGTCGATTTTAAAACTTTAGTCGTAGTTAAAACCTAATGTAAAATATTAAATATATAAAAGACTTAATTTAAAGCGTAAAGTAAATAACAATAATTAAAGTGCGAATAATTAAAGTGCGATAAAATAAAATTGTGATAATTAAAAAGTGCGATAATTAAAGTGCAATTAAATATGAAATAAAGGAATTATGCTTATTTAAACTTCCGTAATCATGATGTTTGACGTGTTGATTTTAGTTATATTACCATGGGTTAATTGTCCTTTGTCCTGGATTATTCACTATGTCCGTCTGGTTTTTGTCCATAACAGTCCATCTGTCATAAATATAAAGTGCGAGTGTCCTCGTCAAATTATCTTTATATCCGAAGTCAAATATTCCAACTAATTGGGGACTTAAACTATAATTACACCAATTTTCCTTGTATATAATTCACCCCTGTTTTAATAAGTCCATAAACTATTAATCCATTCCCGTGTCCTGTTAAATGAACGATTATTAGTACTTATAAATATCCCGCCCATCGTGTCTGATCGAGTGTATGTGGTTATTTATAGGTACGTCCAATTGTAAATCTTTATATTAAATTAACAAACTATCGTTTAATTAAACAAATATAAAGCCCATTAATAGCCCATAGTCCAATTTCTCCAAGTGTCGTTCTTTTGTCCAAACCCCAATTATGGTACAAAGCCCAATTATCCAATTTTAATATTTAGCCCAACATCACGATTACTTCGGCTTAAATAAGCATAATAATAACTTACCTACGAGACATTAATTTAAAAAGGTTGAACATAACTTACAATGATTAATAATAGCGTAGCGTTACACGGACAGAATTTCGACTTACACTCTTACAACATTCGCTAACATACCCTTATTATTAAAATTAAAATTATAATATATATATATATATATATATATATATATATATATATATATATATATATATATATATATATATATATATATATATATATATATATACGTTTGAGAGATAGAAAAGGAAAAAGATGTGTTTTTGTTCGACCAAAACTGCAAAATTTATACGACCTGACCCAAAAATTGGGGCCATGCGATCGCATGAAAATTCTTCTTCCTGGCCATGCGATCGCATGGCCTGGGATTCCAGCTCACATATTGTTGTTTGCTTCTTGCCGACGGTTTTAAATAAATATATATAATATATAAATAATTTTAAGAATTATTTATATATTATATTATATTTATGTGCATAGTTGAATTGTAATTTTTGCTCCGTTGCGTCGCGCGTTGAAAGTTGACTTTGGTCCCTGTTCCGATTTTCGAACGTCCTTGCGTACAATTTAATATCTTGTATTTTGCGTTTCGCGTCTTGTACTCTTGTAATTTTGAGACGTTTCTCATCAATAATTGAACCACTTTGATTGTACTTTGTACTTTTGAGCTTTTGGGTCGTTTGCGTCTTCAATTCGTCGAATCTGTCTTTTGTATTCACCTTTTATTATTTAAACGAATATCACTTGTAAATAGAACAATTGCAACCAAAAGTTGTCTTTCTTGAGGGATAATGCTATGAAATATATGTTCATTTTTAGCATTATCAAATATTCCCACACTTGAGCGTTGCTTGTCCTCAAGCAATATAGTCTTGAAAATAAAAATACTAGAATCACTTCTTTTATTCTTCACACTTTGTACATCAGTGATTTCTATACGGCGGTATAAACAATGATAGTAACGTTGTGGTTTACAGTCCCACATGACTATGAAAATTTAGATCCTTTAGGAAATTGGATCTTTATGAAAACAATTGATCTTTTGAAAATTCAATCTAGTTTTTACCCTAGATAAGTTTTCCGGAATAACCCTTCACCGGTGTTTGCAAAATGTTTTTGTGGGTTTGGTGGGTTTCAAATTTGAAAATTTTAGCTCAAAACTTATGGTTTTGTGTCACCCACTTGCTAACCTTGTATTGGGAAAGCAACACGTCCAGTTTACTTGCTCCGTATTTTACCATTCGGTAAACTACCGTCCGGTTGTAAAGGAAAGCGTTGAACAAGCAACTGTTAAGGCAATGTCCCATGACATGCTTTTAATTATGGTCTATATCATGTCGGATGCAATTATTATCCTTTGTAGGAGCAATAGTAAAGCTCACCCTTATTGTTTTTCGGTCTGGTACAAGGTCCTGTCTTCGACCATGCTATGCAGCCACCGTTCTTACGGTTGACACCCGATTTGGTTCAGGTGACCTAATGAATTCCAGGTGAATTCCTAGGATTTTACGTTCAATGATAATGAACGCATTGAAAATGAGTTTTCAGAAAACAAATCGGTTTGTAATTTGATCAAAATATTTTCTCGTTCAAGCTCGAGTTTAGATATCATCGAATTCCATGAGTTTGAATTCTCAATCTTTAAGGTCAATCTCAAGGATTGAGTAATATCAGTCTTAAAAGCTAATTTTTTGATCTTTAAGGAGATTATCCTTTCTGGGGATCTGATCCATTAGTCTTATCAAGCTAATTTGCACGGCGCCCTCCCCATTTTACAAGACAGATCCTCTCATGGTTAGGATAAGTCTGACCACTTGGCGACCCTGTTTGATGCTGAGGTCCGTGGATTTCCAGCTAATTTTCGAGAAAACTTTTCAAGGTTTTTCATAGACTCTACAACTGGTCTGGACGACAACTTCCTGACCTAAATCAAGAAGCGCGTTTCTTTTTCGGAAGACTTTACTTCCTTTTAATGATGAAATTGATTCATCGTGTAGATCCATCTTTCTTTCCAATATAGTACAATTTACCGGGTAAAACGGTTAATTTTGTCCAAAACAAAAGTATCTTCAATTATTTGTACAAAATATGTGATATATGTTCAAAATAACTTGGTAAATTTTTTCCACACTTGGCTTTTATTTTCCTTTCTTTGCCTTTTTATTGTCCTCTATTCCATTTTAAATGAATTCTAACATTTTGGGTTGTATCTCAATTTATGTATTTTCCGAGGTAACAATAATTTCGGTGTTAACACCTAGTTTTATCGTTCATAAATATGTATAAACATGATTTTGAATTCATTTATTTGAAAATTTTGAAAAATTTTATTAGAATTAGGTAGTCAGTATATAAGATTAGGGCTGTTCTTTATTATTAGAGAGCACTAGATTCTAATACAACTACTGCGTTACTAGTATTTTTAATGGTAACCAAGTGTATAAGTTAAAATTTTAAAAATTCGAAAGAATTTAACCCCTTCCCACACTTAAGATCTTGCAATGCCCTCATTTGCAAGAAATCAGTAACAATTTAAATTATTGAGGGTGATTAGCGTAGAAAAATGATTAAATTTTACCAAAGTTTTCAAACATATTGGCGTTAGTTTGTTGAATGATAAATGGTGCACATCATTTGTTCATTCCATCTTGTTGTTACATCACATTTGTTTTTCGTTTTGTCGTCAAAATTAGTAGCTTTTGCTGAACTTAATGCCAGTCTTTGAAAATGCGCTGTGTTACCCTGTTGTATACAATTGACAATATACATACATACAAATATAAACATGCATGGTAATTTGAAATATTAGTACAACATAATAAAAATATTAAACTTACATAAAAGTATCAAAACATAATGTGTTTAAACATAAATAAATAGAAATAATAAAAAGATAAAAATCATAGAAATCACCAACGGGAACTATATCAATCTGGATAGGGGTTCCAGTTCATGTCGTCGGTCGGGTTCCATGGTTGGTGATAGGTGTACTGATAGGCCTGGTTAGGGTCATAGAGAGTAAATGGTGGTCTCATATCAGGCTAGTGTGGAGGATAGTAAGCAGGTCAGGTCGGTACGTAGTGATCCTGAGGTGATAGCCGGCTCATGATCTGATGCTGATGATATTGCCATCTATCATGCTGTCGTTGCCTGGAATGCTCGTACTCATTCCGGGCTTGCCACTGCTCGTATCGACTATGTCTATCCTGGTTTGTCATTTCTACCTCATCTATACGCCGGTAGACGTCAGTCATAGCCTCCCTAATGACATCCCTAATGTCATCCGGTTCCTCCATTTCCTCATCTGAACCTCTCTCTACCTGTGGATGACGACCAACATATGGTACTGCCTGATTGCGTATGCTCTTCAATACCTTAGCACCCTAATAGACCTTTAATCCTAAGGTATCATCCTGTTCCCTACATACCATAAGTGGACCCCCTTGATCCCTATCTACACCCAAATACTCTCCAATGAGAGTAACAAAAATACCTCCTCCTATTATTCCCCCTTCCTGTATTCCTTCCACTATCTTAGACAAATAAAAACTAACACAGTAGGGGATATTAACAAAGCCTCTTGGGTCTCGAATACACTTAAGGTAAAATAAATCATGTAAGGTCATTTTCTCCTTGTTGTGACCTCTCTGTGTAATCGAGTTAGCCAGAAATCTATGAATAATACGAAGCTCGGCTCTGTGAATATGTAAGTAGGAGTGTGTTCCTGCCCGCTCAAAAACATTATAATCTGACATACGCCTCCAGACGGCGTTAGCATCAAAATTCCTATCTACCCTTTCACCATGATAAATCAAATTTGTACAATCGGGTAATAGTAATTCAGCGGGCGTATAAATCTGTAAAGCCCTGGCCATGTCCAGCATGGACATCCTGTACATCCTATGGCCAAGTATAAATCTAAGAAAACTTCTATCATCTAATCTAACTACATCCGCATTTAACGCTATAGTACTCATAAGCTCAACACACCATTCCTTATATACATGCCTACGAATGGTGAATAAACGTTCCCAATCGGGAAAAGAAGAGCTGCCATACCTTTGGATCAAATGCTGTCTAACTGGGTTAACTAGTTGGACCCTTTCCAAAGGCTCCCAATCGATTACCCTCGGCACTTCTACATTTTTCGTTACTAATTTGAATTTGTTACTTTGATATGTCGGGTAATCTCTCCAACTCCGATTAAATCTCAAATTGGGATGCAACTGTTCTTCATGAATCGTTGGGTGTTGTACTATCGGATGCATCGGAAATACTATGTAGGCATCAACATATTCTTGTTGCGGATCATAATAAGGTACATGTTTATCAATTTGTTATTGTTGTTCCTGTTGTTGCTCCGGTTCATATTGCATTTCTGGTTCAGGTTCTGGAGCAGGTTGTCTAGATGATGATGATGCACCATCAGTATTGATAAATCTCTACAAAACACATTAAACAAAAATTTTGTGCATCCAAATATGCATCAGTGTTAGCAAAATAACAACCTGAAACAATTATAATAACATGTTCAATCAAAATTAAACTTATACACATTTTCACAATTTTCGCAATTTTACACTTTTTCAAATAAGCATATATGAAAATGTTTACAAAGTTCATAAGCATTCAACTCAAATAACATGTTAAAACAACCATTACTAGTAATTAAACAAGTTTCAAATGGCATTTACATCAATTTAATCAAGTTCATGAATTTTAGACCAAAAAAGTCCACTTTAATTCTCAAAAATCATGTTTAGGATCAAAGTTTGGATCATTTAGCTACCTAAACATGTTACACTACTTAATTTAGCAATAATTCATGACAAAAATCGGCCATAACCTGTTTATATCAAAAAGTCCCAAATTTCTCAAGAACACAAACCCTAGATTTCTAAAAAATTTGAAGTTTTTGGCTTCAAATCATGTTAAATAGCATCAATCTAGGTTATACATGCATAAAATACTAACAATTTAACTCTAATTACACTAGAAATTAACAAAATAAAATTAGGTAAATTATAGCTCAAGAACAATAAAAATCAAATTTAAAGAGGTTTAGGGGTGTAATTGTTACCCTTCTTGAAAAACTTCTTATCAAATTCATGATTAGAGCGGATTATAGCAAGAAATTTGGTTGATTTTGGTGAAAAATTGATGAAAATTGAGAGTATTTTGGATGTGTGTTCGAGTATGTGTGTGTTTTTGTGGTGATACAGAGCAGCTCGACTGATATTTGTTACCCGCCCAGTTTTTTCCTCCCATGCGATCGCATGGATCTACAGGCCAAACCCCATGCGATCGCATGGGTCCTGGTATTTTTTATTTTTTATTTTATTTTTTTTAAAAAAACCTTATACTTTTGAAACATAGATTAATAAAATTTTAAAAATTTGTTTTTTTAGGAGTGAGGGCTTTTCGGATCGTTGTCCTAGTCCGTCTCTCAACAAAGTTTTAAAATTTGTTACTTTTTAAGCGTCATTTTAAAAGTAAAGATTTTTGGGTTTTTTTTTTAATGTTTTTGGCATACTTTAACTCAATAAGATTAAAAAATAATGATAATAAAAAGTTCTCGTCCCTCCCTTGGGTAGAGAAATTTCGGTTCAACGACCTAGTTTTTGACTCACGACGAATTTTAAAAATCAAATTTTTAACTTAGTGAAATAAAGTAAATTTTTGTTTTTAAATTCACACCAAACTTAAATTTAAAATGCATAAAATTAAAAATTCATTTTATTAATATTTTTATACATATAAAATTATATTAAAAATATTAATTTTTCAAATAGGTACAAACTTAAATATATTGATTTTAAAAAGTTTACAATAATAATTTAATATTTATATATTAATTTTAAAAACAAGGTAAAAATTAAAAATCTTTTTGGTCTTTTATCCCACTTTAATCAATCAAATATTATCAAAAATATACGCCCCTATTTTCGGTAAAGTAATTTTGGCTATATTACCTAGTTTTACTCCTGACGAATTTTTGAAATATTTTGGGTTGATTGATTAAAGATATTTATACCTTAAGAATAAACGGTAAATTTTGCAGTGATGTAATAAATTTTTGTATGATATCAATAATTTCGGTTATGCATACCTAATTTTATTGAATTCCAATTTAATACTTTATAGCGAACGATTCAGCGTTTATTATCAAAAGGTTAAAAGCAATAAAAATAAAAATAAAAATAAAAACTGTACATACTTACATGTGAGAAAGAATTCTCAGAGACCTGCTTTAGCCGACTCATAGGAGAGTCGTGTGATTTGGTTCTCCATAGATACGTAAGCATAACCTCGAATCTTCAATATCTTTTCTTCTAAACATATAAACGGTCTTTCTCTGCATAGAGTAACAAATTCGGTATTTGAATATGTTTGATTATTTGAACATTTACCTTCGTGTGACCATTTTCCGCATTCGTAACATCTTTCAAGGTGTCGTGCTCTTCTTTTCGTTGCGGATTTTGATTTTCCTTCACCAAAATGTAGCTTATGATGATCTTTCCTGAGTTCTTTTCTTACTCCGTCCATTTTGCCTCTTATGAATGATACCAGTTCACTCGGAAGTGTGTCATTATTACGTTTAGTAATCATAGCGTGTAACATTAGACCATGGTTCAGATCAAAGGAATTCTTTATCTCGTAAAACATAAAAAAAATAAAAATTCAGAATGGGGGGAGAAGACTAGTTCTTTAGGGTCTGCTAGGGAAAGACCATTCGGATTCCATTCTCGGAAACTACACGAAAACAGAATATCTAACTCTAAAAGAAATATATATTACCCTAAAAAGATTTGAACCTTCCCACACTTAGTTAGCTGTGGTGTCGAAATTGTGATTAACTTCATCTTCAACTTCCATTATATTATCTATGTAATGTTTAACTCTGTGACCATTAACCTTAAATTCAATTCCATTTGAATTTATTAATTCTACTGTTCCATATGGGAAAACTCTTTTGACTATGAATGGTCCAGACCATCTTGACTTCAATTTTCCAGGAAATAGCTTGAATCGTGAATTGAAAAGAAGAACTATGTCTCCTTCTTTAAATTCTTTTGAACTTCTGATTCTTTTATCATGCCATTTCTTCATTCTTTCTTTATAGATTAACGAATTTTCGTATGCTTCATGTCTTAATTCTTCTAATTCGTTTAGTTTACTTAACCATAGATGTCCGGCTTCATGCAAATCAAGATTACATGTCTTCAAAGCCCAAAATGCCTTGTGTTCAATTTCTACTGGAAGGTGACATGCTTTTTCGTAAACGAGTTTAAAAGGTGTGGTTCTAATTGGAGTTTTATAGGCTGTTCTAAAAGCCCAGAGTGCATCCTCCAATTTCATGGACCATTCCTTCGGATTTGATCCTACGGTTTTCTCTAGAATATGTTTTAAAGCTCGGTTGGTATTTTTAACTTGTCCACTTGTTTGTGGATGATAAGCGGTTGAGATTTTATGAGTTACTCCATATCTTTTAAGAACTTTCTCAAGTTGATTATTACAAAAATGAGTTCCCCGATCACTTATTAAAGCTTTCGGTGTTACAAACCTAGAAAAAAGACGTTTTAAAAAGTTGACTACAACTCGTGCATCGTTAGTCGGGAGAGCTTGTGCTTCCGCCCATTTAGATACATAATCAATGGCAACGAGAATGTAGAGATTATTATGAGATTCTGGAAATGGACCCATAAAGTCAATACCCCAAACGTCAAATACTTCACATACTTGAATGACATTTTGTGGCATTTCATCACGTTGGCTTATTTTTCTGGCCCTTTGACATGCATCACAGGATTTGCAAAGAAGGTGTGCGTCTTTGAAAATTGTAGGCCAATAGAATCCAGCATCGTAAACTTTTCTTGCTGTGAGTTAAGGCCCATAATGCCCTCCTGTTGGTCCTGTGTAACAATGGTTTAAGATTTGACTGGCTTCATCCCCGAATACACATCGGCGTATTTTTCCATCGGGACAACTTTTAAACAAATGTGGATCTTCCCAGAAATAGTGTTTTATATCACTAAAGAATTTCTTTCGTTTTTGGTACGACAACCCTTTTTCGAGGAATCCACATACTAAGTAGTTTGCATAGTCTGCAAACCATGGAATTTCATTATAATCTATCTTCAATAGATATTCATCAGGAAAGTTATCTTGTATGGCCGATTCATTTAGAACTTCTAATTCAGGTTTTTCAAGACGAGAAAGATGATCAGCTGCGAGATTTTCTGCTCCCTTTTTGTCTCGGATCTCAATATCGAACTCTTGTAAGAGTAAGATCCAACGGATTAATCTTGGTTTGGCATCTTGTTTTGAAAATAGGTATCTAAGAGCAGAATGGTCGGTATAGACCACCGTTTTTGCTAGAACGAGATATGAACGAAATTTGTCAAAAGCAAAGACAATAGCAAGGAGTTCTTTTTCAGTAGTTGTGTAATTCGTTTGTACTCCTTGTAACGTCTTACTAGCGTAATAAATAGGTTGAAATTGTTTTTCAATCCTTTGTCCTAAAACGGCTCCCATTGCAAAATCACTTGCATCGCACATAAGTTCAAACGGTAGATTCCAATTTAGAGTTATCATGATCGGCGCATTAGTGAGTTTTTCTTTAAGAATATTAAAAGATTTGATGCATTCATCTTAAAAGATGAATGGAGCATCCTTTTCTAGGAGTTTATTCATAGGAGTGGCAATTTTAGAAAAATCTTTTATGAAACGTCGGTAAAAACCAGCATGCCCTAGAAAACTCCTAACTCCTCTAACATTGGTGGGATGTGGAAGTTTAGCAATTACATCTACTTTAGCTCTATCCACTTCAATTCCTTCTTTTGAAATTTTATGGCCAAGAACAATGCCTTTTCTAACCATGAAATGGCATTTCTCCCAATTAAGAACTAGATTTGATTGTTCGCATCTAATAAGCATTCGTTCAAGATTAACTAGACATGATTCAAAAGTATCACCGAAGACTGTAAAGTCATCCATGAAAACTTCCATGCATTCTTCTATCATGTCGTGAAAAATCGTCTTCATGCACCTTTGAAAGGTCGCAGGGGCGTTGCAAAGTCCAAATGGCATGCGTTTGTAAGTAAAAGTACCATAAGGGCATGTAAACGCGATTTTCTCTTGGTCCTCGGGTGCTATTGGAATTTGAAAATATCCGAAAAAACCGTCAAGAAAACAATAGTAACTATTTTCGGCTAATCTTTCCAACATTTGATCAATAAAAGGTAAGGGAAAGTGATCTTTTCTGGTGGCGTCATTTAATTTTCTATAAGCTATACAAACACGCCATCCTGTTACAGTCCTAGTAGGAATAAGCTCATTTTTTTCATTTGTGTTGACAGTCATGCCACCCTTCTTAGGTACGCATTGAACTGGGCTTACCCATGGACTATCAGAGATGGGATAAATTAAACCTGCATCTAGCAGTTTAATAATTTATTTCTTAACAACATCTTGCATATTAGGATTTAGTCTTCTTTGGCGTTGCACATACGTTTTATGACCTTCTTCCATAAGGATTTTATGTGTGCAATACGAAGGACTTATGCCTTTAATATCATGAATCTTCCATGCAATAGCTGGTTTATGAGCTTTTAGCACAGAAATGAGTTGAGATTTTTCATTTTCTGCAAGAGAAGACGATATTATTACAGGTAATTCAGATTCACCATGTAAATAAGCATATTCCAAATGGTTTGGAAGTGGCTTTAACTCTAATGTCGGTGGTTCTTCTATCGATGATTTGTATCGATATATGTCTTCTTCTTTTAGCATTTGAATTTCTTCTGTTGTTGGTTCATATCCATTAGCCCTAAGTGTAGCTAACATTTCAGTTTCATCAATTGGTTCAGTTCCTTCTCCTAAAGAACATTCTCCTGTTCCTTGTAATTCTGGAAATTCTTCTAACAATTCTGCATGTGAATCTATAGTTTGAATATAATAACATGTATCATCTGCAGATTGCGGTTGTTGCATGGCTCTATCAACAGAAAAGGTAACACTCTCGTCCTCTATACTTAGGGTCAGTTTCTTACCAAATACATCTATTATTGCTTTAGCCGTGTTTAAGAATGGTCTTCCTAATATGAGAGGAACTCGAGAATCTTCTTCCATGTCCAGAATAACAAAATCTACTGGAAATACTAAAGTACCAACTTTAACTAGCATGATCTCCATTATCCCTCTAGGATATTTTACTGATCGATCGGCTAGTTGTATGCTTATTCGTGTTGGTTTCAATTCTCCAAGGTCTAGTTTAGCGTATAGTGAATACGGCATTAAATTTATACTAGCACCTAAGTCTGCCAATGCTTCTATTGAACTAATACTACCCAGAAAATATGGAATCGTGAAACTTCCTGGATCAGAGAGTTTTTCTAGTATCTTATTCAACAGTACTGCAGAACAATTTGCATTCATAGTAACAGCCAAGAGTTCTTCCATTTTCTTTCTATTTGTGATTAGATCTTTCAGAAATTTAGCATATCTCGGCATTCCTGAAATCACATCAATGAAAGGAAGATTGACATTTATTTGTTTAAACATATCCAAGAATTTGGATTGCTCGGCTTCAAGTCTTTCTTTTCTCATTTTACTCGGGTAAGGAAGTGGTGGTTGGTATGGTTTAACATAAGGTTTTGCCTTAACTGTGTTATCTTCATTAACCTTTTCAACTACCGGTTCTGTTTCCTTATCTTGCTTAGATTGTGGTTCTTGTGGAGTAGGAATAGCGTCATCAGAAATTACAGGCATTTCAGGTGGTTTAAGTGTAATACCATTTCTTGTGGTAATGGCTTTAGCTGTTTCATTCCGGGGGTTAGCATTTGTATCACTAGGTAGACTTCCCGATTTTCTTTCACCTATCAACCTTGCTAGGTTGCTCACTTCTTGTTCCAAATTTTGAATAGAAGTTTGTTGATTTCTAAATGCTTGAGCATTTTGTTCATTGGTTTGTTTCTGAGATGTGAAAAACTGCGTTTGAGATTCAACTAGCTTCGACATCATGTCTTCAAAATTTAGCTTTTTATCATCGGTTTGTAGTGGTTTGTTTTGAAAAATAGGTCTTTGCTGATTGTATGTATTATTAGGTACTTGTTGATTGCTAGGACCTTGTTGATTGTTGTATGGAACATTTCAGTTATAGTTCTGATTTTGATTGTAGATTGGTCTTGGCGGTTGATAATTATTCTGATAATTATTTCCAAGCCTTTGGTTCATGTATGAAACATTCTCTCTTTGTTCCATTATTTGTTCAATACTGAGACAATCTTTTGTCAAATGTGGTCCTCCACACTGCTCACAACTAATTCTTATTGAGTGAATATCTTTAGTCATCTTTTCCATTCGTCTCTCGACAGCATCTATCTTTGCGAAAATGGAATCAAAGTCATGGTTAGAATCGGCTCTAGCCGCTTTAGATGATCTAACGATATCTTTTTCTTGATGCCACTCATGTGAGTGGGAAGCAGTGTTATCAATAATTTTGTAAGCTTCAGTTGCGGTTTTCTTCATAATGGAACCACCAGCTGCTATATCGATGTCTTTTCGTGTAGTGATGTCGCATCCTTGGTAGAATATTTGTACTATTTGATAAGTGTCTAAACCATGTTGCGGACATCCTCTTAACAACTTTCCAAATCTTGTCCACGCTTCATATAGAGTTTTGTTTGGCTTTTGTGTGAACGTAACAATTTCTCCTAGAAGTCTCACGGCTTTAGATGCCGGAAAGAATTGTTTAAGAAAATTTTCAACTAAAACATCCCATGTATCAATCGCCCCTTCAGGTAACGATTCTAACCAATCTTTGGCTTCTCCCTTTAAAGTCCAGGAAAATAACATGAGATATATCTGTTCATCCTCCACTTCTCTTATTTTGAATAAAGTACAAATCCTGTTAAAGGTATGAAGATGTTCATTTGGATCTTCCTTCGGCGCACCACTAAATTGGCATTGATTAGTTACCATGTGTAGGATTTGTCCTTTGATTTCATAATCTGGTGCATTAATGTCTGGTTGAGTAATTGCGTAACCTTGGCCAATGCGTTTAGCTCTCATTCCGTCTTCCATACTTAGAGGTTCCAGATTTTCCATGATTGAATTTGTTGAATCTGAATCACTAGAGGATTCTGATTTAATAGGTTGTTCCTCGACAATCTCTGTTTGAATGATTGGTGGTTCCGGAGGAAAGATTAATGGTTCAGGATCTCTGAATTGTCCCTGAATATCCTCCGGATTCTCAATTGTAAGGTCGGGTTCAAAAAATGGATTATCGAAAATTTGAATTGGAGTACTTGGTCGACTGGATGACGATTCTAAAGAAAAATCAACGGCGACAATATTGGCTAGATGTCTTGATCGAGTTACAGGTGGTGAACGTTTTGCTCGGTGCATTCACTGAATATCCTATTAGTTATAAAAGATAAAAATTATATAAGTTATCAAATTAATAGACTTTTCTGATTTTGCCCACGTTTCGAATAGCCAATAGATGCAGCAGGTAGCCAGGACCCTTTAAATCGGAAGCCCACAACTCGCCACTAACAAATCCAACTATTACTACGAACCAGAAAATTTTGGATGTCTATCAATTTAACCACTTAAAATAATTTTTCGTTGAAATTTAAAAAAATTTTAGAGAAGAAATAGAAAATTCTATGTCCTAAAAACTAGAGCGTCGAACAATAAGAAAGAAAAAGATTGCGTCGAAAAACGTCGAAAAATAAAAGGTCGAAAAATAATAAAAAGAACGTAGCGCGTCGAAACTTAAAAGTCTAAAAACTAAGAATTAAAAGTTGCGTCTAAAAGTATTAAAGCTTAGCGAAATTCTATATCCAAAATGGTAATAAATTAAAACCTTGCGAGCGAGAGTTAAAACATATAAATTTACCGTGCTCCAATATATGAAAAATAAATGAATTCAAAATCATGTTTATACATATTTATGAATGATAAAACTAGGTGTTAACACCAAAATTATTGTTACCTCGGAAAAGACATAAATTGAGAAACAACCCAAAATGTTAGAATTCATTTAAAATGGAATAGAGGACAATAAAAAGGCAAAGAAAGGAAAATAAAAGCCAAGTGTGGGACAAATTTACCAAGTTATTTTGAACATATATCACATATTTTTGTACAAATAATTGAAGATACTTTTGTTTTGGACAAAATTAACCATTTTACTCGGTAAATTGTAATATATTGGAAAGAAAGATGGATCTACACGATGAATCAATTCCATCATTAAAAGGAAGTAAAGTCTTTCGAAAAAGAAATGCGCTTCTTGATTTAGGTCAGGAAGTTGTCGTCCAGACCAGTTGTAGAGTCTACGAAAAACCTTGGAAAGTTTTCTCAAAAATCAGCTAGAAATCCATGGACCTCAGTGAAATGTCCCGTTCTTATTGATTAAAAATGTTCCATATTAATTGATTTCATTGCGAGGTTTTGACCTCTATATGAGACGTTTTTCAAAGACTGTATTCATTTTAAAACAAACCATAACCTTTATTTCATCAATAAAGGTTTAAAAAGCTTTACGTAGATTATCAAATAATGATAATCTAAAATATCCTGTTTACACACGACCATTACATAATGGTTTACAATACAAATATGTTACAAAAAAATAAGTTTCTTGAATGCAGTTTTTACACAATATCATACAAGCTAGGACTCCAAATCTCGTCCTTATTTAAGTATGCGATAGCGGAAGCTCTTAATAATCACCTAAGAATAAACATGCTTAAAACGTCAACAAAAATGTTGGTGAGTTATAGGTTTAACCTATATATATCAACTCATAATAATAGACCACAAGATTTCATATTTCAATACACATCCCATACATAGAGATAAAAATCATTCATATGGTGAACACCTGGTAACCGACATTAACAAGATGCATATATAAGAATATCCCTATCATTCCGGGACACCCTTCGGATATGATATAAATTTTGAAGTACTAAAGCATCCGGTACTTTGGATGGGGTTTGTTAGGCCCAATAGATCTATCTTTAGGATTCGCGTCAATTAGGATGTCTGTTCCCTAATTCTTAGATTACCAGACTTAATAAAAAGGGGCATATTCGATTTCGATAATTCAACCATAGAATGTAGTTTCATGTACTTGTGTCTATTTTGTAAATCATTTATAAAACCTGCATGTATTCTCATCCCAAAAATATTAGATTTTAAAAGTGGGACTATAACTCACTTTCACAGATTTTTACTTCGTCGGGAAGTAAGACTTGGCCACTGGTTGATTCACGAACCTATAACAATATATACATATATATCAAAGTATGTTCAAAATATATTTACAACACTTTTAATATATTTTGATGTTTTTAAGTTTATTAAGTCAGCTGTCCTCGTTAGTAACCTACAACTAGTTATCCACAGTTAGATGTACAGAAATAAATCGATAAATATTATCTTGAATCAATCCAACATTCACATATATATTTTGAATCAATCAGTATTGATCACAACTCAAACTATATATATTTTGTAATCAACCTCAACCCTGTATAGCTAACTCCAACATTCACATATAGAGTGTCTATGGTTGTTCCGAAATATATATAGATGTGTCGACATGATAGGTCGAAACATTGTATACGTGTCTATGGTATCTCAAGATTACATAATATACAATACAAGTTGATTAAGTTATGGTTGGAATAGATTTGTTACCAATTTTCACGTAGCTAAAATGAGAAAAATTATCCAATCTTGTTTTACCCATAACTTCTTCATTTTAAATCCGTTTTGAGTGAATCAAATTGCAATGGTTTCATATTGAACTCTATTTTATGAATCTAAATAGAAAAAGTATCGGTTTATAGTCGGAAAAATAAGTTACAAGTTGTTTTTGTAAAGGTAGTCATTTCAGTCGAAAGTACGACGTCTAGATGACCATTTTAGAAAACATACTTCCACTTTGAGTTTAACCATAATTTTTGGATATAGTTTCATATTCATAATAAAAATCATTTTCTCAGAATAACAACTTTTAAATCAAAGTTTATCATAGTTTTTAATTAACTAACCCAAAACAGCCCGCGGTGTTACTACGACGGCGTAAATCCGGTTTTACGGTGTTTTTCGTGTTTCCAGGTTTTAAATCATTAAGTTAGCATATCATATAGATATAGAACATGTGTTTAGTTGATTTTAAAAGTCAAGTTAGAAGGATTAACTTTTGTTTGCGAACAAGTTTAGAATTAACTAAACTATGTTCTAGTGATTAAAAGTTTAAACCTTCGAATAAGATAGCTTTATATGTATGAATCGAATGATGTTATAAACATCATTACTACCTTAAGTTCCTTGGATAAACCTACTGGAAAAGAGAAAAATGGATCTAGCTTCAACGGATCCTTGGTTGGCTCGAAGTTCTTGAAGCAGAATCATGACACGAAAACAAGTTCAAGTAAGATCATCACTTGAAATAAGATTGTTATAGTTATAGAAATTGAACCAAAGTTTGAATATGATTATTACCTTGTATTAGAATGATAACCTACTGTAAGAAACAAAGATTTCTTGAGGTTGGATGATCACCTTACAAGATTGGAAGTGAGCTAGCAAACTTGAAAGTATTCTTGATTTTATGTAACTAGAACTTGTAGAATTTATGAAGAACACTTAGAACTTGAAGATAGAACTTGAGAGAGATCAATTAGATGAAGAAAATTGAAGAATGAAAGTGTTTGTAGGTGTTTTTGGTCATTGGTGTATGGATTAGATATAAAGGATATGTAATTTTGTTTTCATGTAAATAAGTCATGAATGATTACTCATATTTTTGTAATTTTATGAGATATTTCATGCTAGTTGCCAAATGATGGTTCCCACATGTGTTAGGTGACTCACATGGGCTGCTAAGAGCTGATCATTGGAGTGTATATACTGAAAGGACCCGTTCATATACATTATAAACGATTCACAATAGTTGATTACATTGCGAGGTATTTGACCTCTATATGATACATTTTACAAACATTGCATTCGTTTTTAAAAGACAAACTTTCTTTACATCGAAAATTGACAGGCATGCATACCATTTCATAATATCCACTATCCAACTATAAATTGATTTAATAATAATCTTTGATGAACTCAATGACTCGAATGCAACGTTCTTCGAAATATGCTATGAAAGACTCCAAGTAATATCTTTAAAATGAGCAAATGCACAGCGGAAGATTTCTTTAACACCTGAGAATAAACATGCTTTAAAGTGTCAACCAAAAGGTTGGTGAGTTCATTAGTTTTTCATAATCATTTATTTCCATCATTTTAATAGACCACAAGAATTTCATTTCCAGTTCTCATAAATATACGTCCCATGCATAGAGACAAAAATAATCATTCATATGGTGAACACCTGGTAACCGACATTAACTAGATACATATAAGAATATCCCCTATCATTCTGGGATCCTCCTTCGGACATGATATAAATTTCGAAGTACTAAAGCATCCGGTACTTTGGATGGGGTTTGTTAGGCCCAATAGATCTATCTTTAGGATTCGCGTCAATTAGGGTGTATGTTCCCTAATTCTTAGATTACCAGACTTTAATAAAAAGTGGCATATTCAATTTCGATAATTCAACCATAGAATGTAGTTTCAATTACTTGTGTCTATTTTGTCAAACATTTATAAAAGCGCATGTATTCTCAGTCCCAAAAATATAAAGGGTAAAAAGACAAATAAAACTCACCATACTGTATTTCGTAGTAAAAATACATATAACGTCATTGAACAAGTGCAAGGTTGGCCTCGGATTCACGAACCTAAATTAATTATATATATTTATGTGTTGGTCAATATTTGTCTAACAAATTAGGTCAAGTCATAGTGTACCACAATCCTAATGCTCGAGACTAATATGCAAAAGTCAACAAAAGTAAATTTGACTCAAAATAATTTCCAAAAATCTATACATGATTAATATATAGTTTAAATATCGTCGTTTTATATTTTTAAAAGATTTATTAGAGTAAATAATATAATTTATTTATTAATAAATAAAATTTTATATTAAATTTATATAATAAAATATACTTTAATATATATTAAGTAATAAAATTTATAGGCCAGGTTCATTTAATATCATAAAGATAATATGATAGGTATTATTAAAGTAAGTTATTACACGTAGTAAAATATGTTTGTATCACATATTTATTTGATAAAATAATATCTATAATGATAGTAAGTAAAAGGTGTATTATTTTGTAATAATAATTATTATTATAAAAATATCAATATTTATAATTACTAAGATGACATTATGATAAAACGATAATTCTAATTATGATAACTTTAATATTTACGATAATTTTTAATATTATCTTTAAAATAATAATTCTATTTAAAATAATAATAATAATAATATTTTATAGTAACAATGACATTTCTATTAAAATGATAATTTTTGTTAAAATGATAGTTTTAATACTAACGATACTTTTAATAATAATAGTAATGATAAAAATAATAAGAACGATAATTTTATCTAAATCAATATCTTATAATATTTTAATTTCATCATGATACTCTTACTCATTATTTCCTAATCGTTTCGTTTAATAGCTTTTAATCGTCTTTTATATCGTGTTCATAATAATGATAATAATAGTAATCAAATTAATTAGGTGTTACAAATATTTGTTTTAATTACACTAATATTAATAATGATAGTTACTATAACATTATTAACGATAATACTAATAATTATCTTAATGATAATATAGTAATAATAATAATAACAATAACAATAACCATTTTTAAATAATGATATATATATTAATAATGATAATAATAATAATAATACTAATAATAATAATAATAATAATAATAATTGGATAATAATAATAATGCTAATTATAAATTTAACGATAATAACGATAGTAATAATAAAAAAAATAACAATTTTTAATGATAAATCCCTTTTATTGATAAAGATAATAATAATGATGATAATAAGATAAAACTAGAACGACGATAATAATAATCATTTTTAATAAAAATATCGAATATTCAATTGATTATAACTTCTAATCCGTTCATCGAAACCATTCGATATCTAAAGGAAAAGTTCTTGATTTTTCGCTAGCTTTCCAAGGACATGCATATCTTATACCTTATCTCAACCGCAAGTGTAACTAATTCAAGATTCAACCTAACCTGTCTAAGGGCAATATCAAAAGTACAAGCATGCATAATCCTAAATACTCGAGCATTAGTCAGGGATACACTATTAGTATGTAAAAGTTAAATTATGAGTACTCACGTATCAATATTGAGATTCAATATTGCAGGAAAGGTACGTAGACGCAACGGAAATGATAAATACTATATTGACCTCACGAGCATACCCATGAACCATACTCAATCACCTCCATAGCTATAACCCATAATTTCCTTAATCCTATCCTACTCGAAAAAAAAATTCAAAATCACTCGGACAGCACTCCGTCGTAATATTTTATGTATACTAATAATATCTTGAAATAATACGGAGTAAATATATATATGTAAATCGATTGAGAGAGTTTAGAGAAAAATATTTTCAAGTTTCTATGAAATAATGAAACGTAATGAATTCTATTTATAATAGATTTTTGAATTATTAAAGTGAATTATTAAAGTATGAATTATTAAAGTGAATTATTAAAGTATGAATTATTAAAGTGAATTATTAAAGTATGAATTATTAAAGTGAATTATTAAAGTATGAATTATTAAAGTGAATTATTAAAGTTAAAGTAAAGTAAAAATAAAGTAGAGGTAAAGTTTAAGTATAGTAAAAGTATAAAACTATGTACGTATAATACGCGTATAAATATATATAATATTAATTTAAATCGTTTAATAAAATAAAATATAAATATCGTCATCTTTATCATACTAGTTAAGTAATGAGTTGTCAAAAGTGGTTCTAGATATTTATAAAAGTTATATACGTTTTAATAATAAAGTTCTTTTTAAACTGAAAACGTTTTTGTACGTTTGAAACTAAATAGATCAATCGAGTCTTTATGAGATTCAATCTTCCACTATCCTTTGTCTAGTTCTCAATGATTGACAATTTGTTCTTATTTATAAATCACTTTACCATTTTCCGAATATTGTTAAAATGGAAAGATTTCTCAAATCAACGTGGGCCTTTCAACAGAGACTTGTAATCATAATTCAATATATCTGATAATTCAATCATTTGATCTTATCTTCTAATTCCATTGATAAACATTTTGAAACAGATACAATCATATAAAGTATTTAATCTAATATTTTGTTTACGTTTCAAGTTATAATATATATACACATATACATATATAATCATATTCGTTTAATAGTTCGTGAATCGTTGGAACTTGGTCGAGGTTGAATGAATGTATGCACATAGTTTAAAATTCTTAAAATTTAACTTAACAAATATTGCTTATCGTGTCGGAAACATATAAAGATTAAAGTTTAAATTTGGTTGGAAATTTCCGGGTTGTCACAGTACCTACCCGTTAAAGAAATTTGAGTGGAAAGGTCGTGAATGATAATAAGTATGTTTTCATGATGCATACGGGCTGAAAATTAGAGTTTTATCATCAGCGAATAATTTGGATAAACAATCCATTTATATGAAGAGTACGAATGAAGCTAACATAGAAGAGTGAAATGAGTAAGTGTAGATTCATCTTATCATTTGACGTAGATATGATTGATTCCCAGATTTTAAGGGATTTGAAGAAAATCTTCTTAATAAGATTTGACTCTCCGGCACTCAAGGGAATTAGGATTCTCTTTAAATGTGATCGTCCATTTTAATTGTTCTTTCGGAGATTTTCTTATAAATTCACCTCCTTCGTTTCCTTACAACTCACACCTTCTGTTGATGCATTTTATGCAAGTCCCTAGACATCTACCCACATCCATTGCAGGTACAACAGTTTACAGGCCACCATGATTGCTCGTTATTATCCTATCCGTGTTTGTATGTGGTTACAGGAACTACAGGAACGAGATTTAGATGTTTGACTATGTTAGACTTAGTCATACGTACGAGTGAAGCCTCACTAGTACGACTGACAAGCTCATACGCACGGTTGATGCTGAGCTAAGTCACAATTACAACCTAAATGAGAAGACATGAGTGAGTGATCACCCGTACGGCTGATGAAGCCAACTCGTACGTGTGATGAATGAATCGTATGGGTGAGTCAACAGTAGGGGTATATAAAGTCTTATGTTCTTCATTTTAGGTTAAGCCTCTTAAAAGGACCCGTCCTAATCCACCTGGACGAAGTCATCAACATTTGGTGCCATTACGATGATCGGCTCCAAGTAATGTCCTTATATTGAGCAAATGCACAGCGGAAGACTTAATTCGTACCAGAGAATAAACATGCTTTAAAGTGTCAACCAAAAGGTTGGTGAGTTCATAGGTTTATCATAACAATCATTTCAATATGTTAATAGACCACAAGATTTCATAATCATAAACATAATACACTCGCAAGTGTATGTAAAGCATTCTAAGTGGTTGAGCACTTGGTAACCATACTTAACATTTAATCAACGTCGCATATTCCCTTTATTATGAAATCTCACTACACCGTACCAAGTGTAGTCACCAAAACGAAGTACTGTGCAACCGTTGAATACTGGTCGTCCAGTCCGGTTGGGGTTGTCAGGCCCGATAGATCTATCAACAGGATTCGCGTTTACAATACCCATGTAAATAGTAGTTACCAAGCTACAGGGAAATATGCCAGTGGTACAACTCAACGTAGAATATATTTTTAAGTACTTGTGTCTATTTTGTAAACATTTATAAAAGCAGCGCATGTATTCTCAGCCCAAAAATATATGTTGCAAAAGCAATTAAAAAGGGAGCAAATGAAACTCACTTTTACCTTGAAGGTATTTAATTCGACTTGGTCTCCGATAGATATCACGAACCTAACCATATATATAATATATCAACATATTTTCTTTTTAAGTAACCGTTACATATATATATACTTTTAATACTTTTAATATTTTCTTAGTCCGTAGTTAGCAGTCCGATGTTAGTGGTCTACAATTAGTTGCTTAAATAAAATAAATAAAGACCCCATCGTATTCGTATTGATCAGAATTAATCTCGACCCATGGTACCATGTTGTCAAATGACGTGGTGCGTACATAAAGTACCGTGTTGTCAAATGACGTGTTGCGTACAATCATGAGGTCTTATGATTAATCTTCTCGTGTTGTTTACGGGTGGTCCTGAAATATATAAAATCAAATCATAAGTAATTATATATAAAATATCATATTAATTAGAAAAGATATGATTAATTTACTTTTTCTCCAAATATTTTCGTAGCTAAACTAGCTTCGGATACCCAATCTTGTTTTAGTCGTAGTTTCTTCATTACAACTCCGTTTTTGTTGGTTCAACTTGCCACTTCCTTGGATCGAGTCAATTTTAAGAATATGAACTGAAAATACCTTAGTTTGTATTCGAAATCATAGGTTATAGGTAAAACTTTGGTGAAACTTATGAAAGTGATCATTTTCCATCATAAAAACAACATTTAATGATCATTTTTCTAAAAATACTTACACTTTGAGTTAAACCATGAAATTTTTATGTGTTAACATATTTATAAGAAATATCATTTTTCCAGAACATGAACTTCCAATTCAAAGTTCAAGATGGTTTTTAATTATCCAACCCAAAACAGCCCCCGTAGATTCAGTTTTTAAGATGTTCTTTGTAAAACCAAGTTATATCTTGTTAGGTTAACATATCATTATGATATATTACAGGTATTGAAGTGTTTTAAAAGTCAAGTTAGAAGGATCTATTTAGTTTGCGAACAAGTTTGAAATCATTCAAACTATGTTCTTGTTGTTAAAATTTTATACCACAAAATAAGATAGCTATATGAATATGAATTGAATAAGATTATGAACAAGGTTACTACCTCAAGTTACTTGGACAAAGTTACTGCAAAAGATAAGAAATAATCTTGGAATCAAAGAGTGGTGGAGTTAGATTAAAAGGTTGGAAGTAAACTTCTTCAAATGGGTGGTTATTTTGATATGTTCTTAAAAGAGTTTTCTTATGGTGTTTAAGGCTTGTAATTGAAGCTAAATGATGGGGAAAATGCTTGGAGATGATCAAGTATGAAGTTAAGAGTATTTTGAGAGAGAAATGAGGGTGTAGGTATGAGAAAATGGAATGAAGAAATGGTGTTCATTTATAAAAACGTTTTTAGTTTATAAAGAAAGAAAAGGATTTCTAATTTTGTTTTCTTACTAATAATTCATACTACTTGACAAATCCTAGTTACCTCATATCTAGGGCAGTAATAATGTTGATTAGGATGTTGATTTGATGTGTATATACCAATAGTAAATACGTATAGAAGCTGGGTATGATACGGGTACATATACCCTAGATATACGTATAGAAATCTTGAGGAAACGGAACGAGAATTCAAATATAGCTATCTTTTGTGAATATACTTATATTGTTTTATGTATTTAAGTCCTTAAAAAGTGATTAAATACATTATATATACGATACATGTATAAGCATTATAGATTATAAGTATATATATCAAAGAATGTTACGTATAGTTATCGTTTTGAAAACTTAAGTTAGTAGTTTCAAAATATACTTATAACTCATTGTCATTAGTACACAATGAGATGTTAAACCATCCTTAGATCATGTTAAATATATATAAATACATATATATACACAAACGTATAATTATTGTATGTTATATAGTTCGTGATATCATCGGTCATATTGGACGGTCAAACGTTGTGTAAAACTCTTTTCAAAAACACAAGTCTCAACAATTTGGATTGCTTATCATGTTGGTATGGCTTAATTTATGTAAATATTAATCTCATAAGTATAATTTGGTCGGAAAATTCCGGGTCATTACAGTACCTACCCGTTAAAGAAATTTCGTCCCCGAAATTTGATAGAGGTTGTTATGGATAACAATAAGAAGGTTTTCATGACAAATATAAAGTGATAATGGAGTTTTATCATCATTGGGTAATGTAGATAAAACGATTCGATTATGCGAAGAATATAAATGAGACTATCGTAAAAGAGTGAGATGAGTAAAATATATTCGTCTTAACCGATGACGTAGTTATGATTGATTTCCGGGATTTAAGGGATTTAAAGAGAATCTTACGTAATAAGATTTGGTTCTTTGGTGATTAAGGAAATCAGGATCTTCTTTGATTATATGCAATAATCTGTTTCGATTGCTCTGTCGGATATTTCACTATAAATTCACCCCTTCGTTTCCTTATTTTCCACGACTCATACCTTATATTCTTTCTCCCTTGATTCTTACTTTAAAGCATTCATCAATATGCTCCATCCAGTCCTGATTCTTGATATACTCCTAACTTTTATATCTGTCATTCTTCTTTTTCATCTACCACCAGAAGAATCTATTTACTTCTACTATACTCTTGTGTTTATAGTGTTTCTAATTCTTCCGTGTCTCTATATTGCTATCTGCATCGATATATGCGGTTTGTAATTTCGGGGTTATTATCGGAGTTTATATTCTTCATTATTTTTCGGAGCTTCATGCTTTCATTTTCTCTTCCCGACTTCGAGTCAAGCGAGTAATGGTCCAGAATTCGTAGATATGAAATTCAGAATGAACATAGCTAATGCTCTAAGAAGAAAATGGTAATAGAACGATTTTGATTTGTTAAATTACCAGAATACCCTGGAGAAGACCGAGTCATCCAGAAAAATATTCTCTTAATATGTTTAGAGATTAGATAGAATGTAAGAGTTGTGTAAATGGCACATGATGACGGTACTGTGAATCATCATGCTTCATTAGAAACTCAGCATGACTTACTGTAATATAATGACGTTGATCAAGTGTCATTATATTATACTAATCCATGCTTCAGTTCCCAACACTACTTCAAAACATTCATATTTTAAACTCGAAGGTTTCAGAATTTAGAAACTAACACAGTTTCTTTTATGTTGCAGATATTACGGAGAGATAAATGATCTCAGATAAGAATAGTTGTGAAAATATCGCCAAAAATATGGAGGATATTTATAATAGAACATACGAGAATATCTTAGAATTTCTAATATCAATGGATGATGAAGAAGATTTTTCTGTGAAGGTTTAGAATGAGAAATAAGATGTTTGCTAACGATTTCAGCAGGCACAGAATCATTTGGATTCTTTGAAGGCAAACTTATTCTTTGTGATTTGTCCACGGCTTTCTTCATAGTTTCGCATAATCCGCTTTTCGGTACTAAATTTTCTATCGAGCGTTCCTAACACTCCTTTCTTTATCATCAAACTTTTGGCCAGTAAGATCATCTACAACATGCTGCTTCGTCAGTATTTTCAAGGTTAACTGATCTGGGTCATCGGTTATCAAACCAAGGTAGTTTCAGGAGAATTATGTTTTTAGAATGATTAATCGCTGATGGTAATATTGTGGAATATAAAAGGTTCCCCCGTAACAATAAAGAGTACGCATATATATCGCGGTTATAATAAAGTTGTTTTGAATGAAAAGTCGGAGTTGACTTGCTGGAGCTGTGACAAAATTAGCTACTTTGGAAAGGGATTGCAAAATGATCTTCGGTAATAACAATGTCAAAGGAACTAGAACAGATACGTGTCAAATGTTTACTCAGTTTCCGAGGGTTTTTCAGGTGCAAAACTATATGCATCAATCTTTTCTTCCGTAGATGAAGTGTGGTTAGTTTGTCCTCTCGATTGAGGTGTTTTTAAGAAGCATGATAGATTTGAACGCTGATTGTAATCGTCGAGATACAATGAGGTTTAAGATGAAATCAAGTGGCAATCTTGAAGAAATGTTTAGTTTCATATGTTATAATCAATATTTTAATTCATTTTAATTGTCCAATGTCATTAGTCCACAGTCGATAGTCTACAGTAACAGTCCAATAATTCATATATAGTTTAATATATAATATACGAATTAATTAATACGTGTCGTGACCCGTATACGTCTCAGACTCGATCACAACTCAAACTATATATATTATTGTAGAATCAACCTCAACCCTGTATAGAGAACTTGATCATTACTGCATATAGAGTGTCTATGGTGATTCCAAATAATATATATAGATGCGTCGATATGATATGTCAAAACATTGTATACGTGTCCCGATATTTAAAGTGCGTAAAATAATTACAGAAATTAAATGACGATAAATAAAAGTGCGATAATTAAATTGCGATAAATAAACTGCGATAAATAAAATGTAATCAGTTAGCTAGGAACAGTTAGCTGGAACAGTTAGCGTGGATTCTTAACAAAATTTTTCGTAGTTAATTTGTTTGTTTCTAACAGATTTTATTTTGTCATATGTTTTCTTCATATGCCACTTGTTGGATTCTAGGAAGTCAAAATCCAAATATGAAATTGAATGAAAATGGTTATTCTGCGGTGAACGGATACGTATATCGGTGGTTGTAAGTAGGATAGTAAATGACTGTTGAATCAGCTTCGACGAATGTACAATGTAACTTATTAAGATGAAATCTAATTATTCCTCGGGTATTACCTACCCGTTAAAAAAAAAATTCACCATTAATATTTTGTACAAAAGAACTTTTAATTACAATCTTTATGAAAACATATATATATATATTTTCTTCAGATGAAATCATGAATTTAATGAGTTAATATGATATTAATCTCATTTGCTTTTCGGTTTGCGCTAGAATAAGAAATCTCTAAAACTTTTTGAAACCACATATTCTTCGCAGAATATCAATGAAGTTATGGATCAATACTTCATCGTTCATTATTGTTGGTACTCCTTGGTATCTATGGTGCGTATGATGTTGATGTTTGTCGGACAGATTATGATGTCGAGACGTGTGATGTGGATGTTGTTTGTTAGTGGTGATGATGGTATTGTTGATGTTATTGATGGTGGTGCTGATTATGCTGTTGGTGTTGCTACTGCTGCTGGTGTTTACAACCTTCGCACCATGTTCTCCAAAGCCGTCACGCGAGAGCGAAGTTCGTTAACTTCTGCTAGTACACCGGGATGATTGGCGGTTGGAGCGAGCGAATGAACAAGATTTGTAATATGGGATAGTATATAATCGTGACGAGATACTCTAGAAATGAGAGAGAAAATGGTGTTTCGAATAGGTTCGCCGGTAAGTGCTTCAGGTTCATCGCCAAGAGGGCAATTTGGTGGATGGAATGGATCACCTTCTTCTTGTCTCCAGTGATTTAGTATATTACGAACCTATCCCCAATTCATCCAAAATAGATGATGGGAAATTGGTTGATGCATTCCGGTGACGCTGCTTTCGAAGCCCGAATGGAAATCCATATCGGCATAACTGCCGGAATCTGAAGAATTCGAACTAGATGCGGAATCCATCTTGTATAATGGGGAAAATGAATTTTTGGTATGGCATAGATTATAAGAGTTAGATTTGGTACTCTTCAATACATAATTTACATATGTATATATAATACCAAAATCCCGTAAATTACGGAGAATCTTTGAAAATATATCAGTCAAAGTTCACAATAACAGATATGCTAAGAGAAGAATTCGTCTATACACTATCAATGCAGTAAAACGTGTCTAGACTTATGAATGATAAGCAGGTAATTTCCTAAGGATGATAAGCAGATGATTTCCGGCTAGAAATGATAAGCAAAACTTTTGACATGTAGACACGGTCGAAGTCCAGACTCATTAATGCATCCTAACAACTACTAGTTAGACACACTAATGCAAGACCTGGTTCGCTACGACCACCGCTCTGATACCAACTGAAAGGACCCGTCCTAATCCACCTGGACGAAGTCATCAACATTTGGTGCCATTGCGATGATCGGCTCCAAGTAATGTCCTTATATTGAGCAAATGCACAGCGGAAGACTTAATTCGTACCTGAGAATAAACATGCTTTAAAGTGTCAACCAAAAGGTTGGTGAGTTCATAGGTTTATCATAACAATCATTTCAATATGTTAATAGACCACAAGATTTCATAATCATAAACAAAATACACTCGCAAGTGTATGTAAAGCATTCTAAGTGGTTGAGCACTTGGTAACCATACTTAACATTTAATCAACGTCGCATATTCCCTTTATTATGAAATCTCACTACACCGTACCAAGTGTAGTCACCAAAACGAAGTACTGTGCAACCGTTGAATACTGGTCGTCCAGTCCGGTTGGGGTTGTCAGGCCCGATAGATCTATCAACAGGATTCGCGTTTACAATACCCATGTAAATAGTAGTTACCAAGCTACAGGGAAATATGCCAGTGGTACAACTCAACGTAGAATATATTTTTAAGTACTTGTGTCTATTTTGTAAACATTTATAAAAGCAGCGCATGTATTCTCATCCCAAAAATATATGTTGCAAAAGCAATTAAAAAGGGAGCAAATGAAACTCACTTTTGCCTTGAAGGTATTTAATTCGACTTGGTCTCCGATAGATATCACGAACCTAACCATATATATAATATATCAACATATTTTCTTTTTAAGTAACCGTTACATATATATATACTTTTAATATTTTCTTAGTCCGTAGTTAGCAGTCCGATGTTAGTGGTCTACAATTAGTTGCTTAAATAAAATAAATAAAGACCCCATCGTATTCGTATTGATCAGAATTAATCTCGACCCATGGTACCATGTTGTCAAATGACGTGGTGCGTACATAAAGTACCGTGTTGTCAAATGACGTGTTGCGTACAATCATGAGGTCTTATGATTAATCTTATCGTGTTGTTTACGGGTGGTCCTGAAATATATAAAATCAAATCATAAGTAATTATATATAAAATATCATATTAATTAGAAAAGATATGATTAGTTTACTTTTTCTCCAAATATTTTCGTAGCTAAACTAGCTTCGGATACCCAATCTTGTTTTAGTCGTAGTTTCTTCATTACAACTTCGTTTTTGTTGGTTCAACTTGCCACTTCCTTGGATCGAGTCAATTTTAAGAATATGAACTGAAAATACCTTAGTTTGTATTCGAAATCATAGGTTATAGGTAAAACTTTGGTGAAACTTATGAAAGTGATCATTTTCCATCATAAAAACAACATTTAATGATCATTTTTCTAAAAATACTTACACTTTGAGTTAAACCATGAAATTTTTATGTGTTAACATATTTATAAGAAATATCATTTTTCCAGAACATGAACTTCCAATTCAAAGTTCAAGATGGTTTTTAATTATCCAACCCAAAACAGCCCCCGTAGATTCAGTTTTTAAGATGTTCTTTGTAAAACCAAGTTATATCTTATTAGGTTAACATATCATTATGATATATTACAGGTATTGAAGTGTTTTAAAAGTCAAGTTAGAAGGATCTATTTAGTTTGCGAACAAGTTTGAAATCATTCAAACTATGTTCTTGTTGTTAAAATTTTATACCACAAAATAAGATAGCTATATGAATATGAATTGAATAAGATTATGAACAAGGTTACTACCTCAAGTTACTTGGACAAAGTTACTGCAAAAGATAAGAAATAATCTTGGAATCAAAGAGTGGTGGAGTTAGATCAAAAGGTTGGAAGTAAACTTCTTCAAATGGGTGGTTATTTTGATATGTTCTTAAAAGAGTTTTCTTATGGTGTTTAAGGCTTGTAATTGAAGCTAAATGATGGGGAAAATGCTTGGAGATGATCAAGTATGAAGTTATGAGTATTTTGAGAGAGAAATGAGGGTGTAGGTATGAGAAAATGGAGTGAAGAAATGGTGTTCATTTATAAAAACGTTTTTAGTTTATAAAGAAAGAAAAGGATTTCTAATTTTGTTTTCTTACTAATAATTCATACTACTTGACAAATCCTAGTTACCTCATATCTAGGGCAGTAATAATGTTGATTAGGATGTTGATTTGATGTGTATATACCAATAGTAAATACATATAGAAGCTGGGTATGATACGGGTACATATACCCTAGATATACGTATAGAAATCTTGAGGAAACGGAACGAGAATTCAAATATAGCTATCTTTTGTGAATATACTTATATTGTTTTATGTATTTAAGTCCTTAAAAAGTGATTAAATACATTATATATACGATACATGTATAAGCATTATAGATTATAAGTATATATATCAAAGAATGTTACGTATAGTTATCGTTTTGAAAACTTAAGTTAGTAGTTTCAAAATATACTTATAACTCATTGTCATTAGTACACAATGAGATGTTAAACCATCCTTAGATCATGTTAAATATATATAAATACATATATATACACAAACGTATAATTATCGTATGTTATATAGTTCGTGATATCATCGGTCATATTGGACGGTCAAACGTTGTGTAAAACTCTTTTCAAAAACACAAGTCTCAACAATTTGGATTGCTTATCATGTTGGTATGGCTTAATTTATGTAAATATTAATCTCATAAGTATAATTTGGTCGGAAAATTCCGGGTCATTACACCTCTCATTTGTTACACACACTCAGATCTAGTGAGCTCCTCCGATTCTCTCTCTCAGTCCAACTCACCCAGGTGGTGAATAATAGCTCTAGGTGTTGATCTAATCACACTTGATTTAGTTGTGGTTTGACTAAATTAATCAAAAAAAAACTTAACCTATTCACTAGAGGGTTTGATTCACTTATTCCGCCATTGTGTGAGTTAAATCTATTGATTTCTAAGTTCCTAGTCATGTTTCATCACCTTCTATTCTTTCCCCCTCAACTCATATTTTAAAGTATTCATCAATATGCTCCATCCAGTTCCGATTCTCAATATACTTCTAACTTTCATATCGGTCATTCTTCTTTTTCATCTACCGCCGGAAGAATCTATTTACTTCTACTATACTCTTGGGTTTATAGTATTTCTAGTTCTCCCGTGTCTTTATATTGCTATATGCATCGATATATATGGTTTATAATTTCTGGTTTGTCGTTGGACTTTATATGTTCCCTTATATTTCAAAGTCTCTGCTTCTGTCTTCTATAATCATTATCATTCACAGTTAATGCTCTCTTTTATTTGCTGCAATTTATACCCCAATTTCTATTTCAGAGTTTTGTCCTTTCGTTTCTTCTTCTTGCGATTAAGCACCGCTTGTAATGGTCCAGAATTCACAGATATGAATTTCGGAATGAACATTGTTAATGTTCTAGGAAGAAAATTGTGATGGCACGATCTTGACTTGTCAAATTACTAGAATACCTTGGAAAAGGCCGAATCATCAAGAAATATTTTCTTGATATTTTAGAGGTTAAATAGAATACAAGAGTCATATAACATGGCACATGATGATGTTATGATATGTGAATCATCACGTTCCATTTAGAAACTCAGCATGACTTACTGTAATATAATCACATTGATCAAGTGTCATTATATTATACTAATTCATGCTTCAGTTCCAAACACTACTTCAAAATATTCCTTTTTTAAACTGGAATGTTTCAGAATTTAGAAACTAAAATAGTTTCTTTTATGATGTAATACAGATAGCGCGAAGAGGTAAATGATTTCAAATAAGAAAAATTAAGAAAATATCTTCAGAAATATGGAGGATATTTATAATGAAAGATATGATGATATTTTAGAATTTCTAATATCAGAGGATAATGAAGAATATTGTCCGCAGGGGTTTAGAGTCAGGAGCAAGGTATTCATTAATGACTTCAGTAGGTACTGAATCATTTGGATTCTTTGAAGTCAGGTTCAGTCTTTATAATTTGTCCACAGCCTCCTTCCTACTTTGCTCAATCCGTTTTCCAGTTCCAAAACTTCTCTTTTCTGTGGTTTGCCAGTACACTTCATCATTATCATCCAGCTTTTACCATTTAAAGTCATTTATAGTTTTTGCTGCTTCATCAGCATTTTTTTTTTCCATTTTCGGAGAACCAATTCGTAGTTCGGAGTGTTTTTCAGAAACTTCACATTCAAATTAAGTCCAGAAGATAGACGTTATATATACACATATAACTGTTGGCGTAGACATGCTGCGAGATTTCAAAATACTGATTGCTAATTCCCAATGATTCGTATGGCAATTCTCATTACAAGATGCGAATGAGTAAATGATGGGGTTTCAATGAATAATTATAATGACTTTTTGGAGAGGCTAAAGTCAAAGGGTAATGAAGTTGTTGCTACATCTGCTAATAATGTGGTGGAATGTAAAAGGTTCCCTGGTAACGATGGTGTATATCTCAAGGTTATAATAAGGTTAGTCTGACTGAAAAGTCGAAGTTGACTTGCTGGAGCTGTGACAAAACTGGCTACTTTGAATAGGAGTCGCAAAGTTATTTTTTCTAATAAATGCCAAAGAATCTGACGCGGATACGTTGTTTAAACTTTTACTTTGGTTTCAAGAGTTTTTCGGGTACATAACTGTGGGTAACATGTGGTTGGATCATCATCTCGATTGATCATCATTCGAAGTGTCTTCAGAAATTTTCGAAGGGTTTGAATACAGATTGTAATTGTTAACATACATTTGATATTCTAACACAGTTTTGAAGTCAAAATATAGCTTGTGAAAGATGTAAGGATCTAAGAGTGATGATCTTGGTCATATCTCAAGTTGAATTTTGAGATTTCAAAATCAGAATATGTAATTAAATTTTGAATGAGTATGGTTGTTTTGATTTCTATAAAAGAATGTATATTGTTGTGAAAGTAGGGAGTATAATGGATGATTTGCTGAATCAGATTCGAAGAATGTAACATATTAATTGTGAATTTATATATCTCTCGGGTATTACCTACCCGTTAAAAAAAATTTCACAATTAATATTTTGTACAAAAGAATTTTATTACAGTCTTTATAAAAATATATATATGTATATTTTCTTCAGATGTAACATAGATTTAATGAGTTAATGTTAAATTAAACTCATTTGATTTACGGTTGAAACTAGAATTGAATAATCCCTAAAGGCTTTAAAAAGTACATAACTTTTACGCAGTATTTCTTTAATGACATTGAAATTATGAATCAATACTTCGTTATTTGTTGATGTATGATGTTCGGTTCGTGGAATTCTTGTGAATTTCGCAAAGTACGAATGATGTTATCTGAAAAGTTTCGGGTACATCGATGATGAAAGTGTAAAATCAAATATATACTTGATTTATTATGAATTGGAATTTGTTGAATTGCAATAGAGATTGTAGTTAACGCTGGTTAAGTTGCGGTCGAAGGACGTACGTTATTGCATATTTGTAATATGAATTAACCGAGTAGTTAAGATTCACACACAATAGCTTAGCACGGAAAGATTTATTTCAAAATATATATATATATATATATATATATATATATATATATATATATATATATATATATATATATATATATATATATATATATATATATATATATATATATAATATACATATAATTTCTTTAGAGAGAATGAGTTAATTCTTCATAACTCGTTGATACAATATACACGTTATTGATTCGTAATGATGTCCACAGTGATTCTTGAACTGACGGAGTTTGTGATGTTATCGGTGTTGTTGATTCGGATGTTGACTGTACTGAAGATGCTGGTAACGCTGACGGTACTGTTGATGCTGTTGGTAAAGCAAGTTTAGCTTGTTAATCACACACCATTTTTGTCAGGGTTTCTACTCTTCCTTCTATCATTTTGGTTTGCTTAACTGATTTATGGTTAGGGCTAGATTAGATAATCTCTAAGACTTTAGAGATTACATAATCGCCGCGGAATGTTTCTCCAATGAAGTTATGAATTAATACTTCGTCAGTTATTGTTGTTGGTACTCCTTGGTATCTATGGTGCGTATGACGTTGATGCTCGTGGGACAGATTGTGAAGTTGAGGTTTACGACGTGGTTGTGGTTGGAGGTGGTAATGGTACTGTTTGTAACATCCCGCCTTTTTCCATTTACTTTTCCGTTATACTAATATAAAGTCCGTTATATGTTTATAACATCTCCCGTTGATACGCGTTTTAAATTATCTCGTTTAGGTAATTCCCGCACCCGAACGAAAGTTGAGGGACTAAACTTGACAAGGGATCAAACCCTTGACTAGGTCAAAGGGTCAAACCCCTTTCACCCATTCATTTCCACCTCCATCTCTCTCTCTTTCTCTCTAGCAAGAACACACACTCAAAACCAAATTCATTCAATCATCATCTAAATTCGATCTAGGAGGCTTACAACAAAATAAACTACATATTTGTGATCCTCTCTTCATCCTCTTCATTTTGGTACCAACTTCATCTCATTTGGGTAACTTTCTAAAATCACTAGATTTTGTGTTCTTGATGTTTTTAACTTATAAAAGTGTTAATTAGTGTCTATGGCTCAAGTCTAACACGAATATATGATTTATATGCTCGATCTCGTTGTTTTAGTGTAACTAGCATGAACTTGAATTTTGGTGTGTTGTTCTTGAATTTTGGATGATCATATGTTGTTAGATGTTAAAAGTTGATGTTTTAATTGTGTTACTAGCATCACTAGCTTCAATTTGATGTGTAGGTTGCCTTAGAAAACTTCATGAACTTGATTAGTGATTTTGGTGAATTTGGGTTAGGGTTTGATGAACTTGAAATGGACTTTTGATGCATTGAATGCCATGGATTATTATTGGTAAGTGTTTAGTTGGATTGTATGCTTGATTACCTTCGAAACGGCATATCATTCAGGTAAATTGGTTGCCCGAATCATTGAATCGCATTTATGAACTTGTATGCGGTTAATGTTAAGCATTAGATGCGGTTTTGGTTGTTGTAATAGGTAGATTGATTGATGAAATGTGTTTAGTTGTTTTCCTCGTCAAATTACCTTCCCAACGGTATAAGATACTTGTCTTGATTGTTTGCGGATCATAAATGGTGATTGTTTGAAGTTAGGTTCGTGCATAAAACTTAAAAACTGCCAGAATTCTCTGCACAGGTACCCGCGCGGCGCGCCATATACCCGCGCGGCGCGCCGTTTGGGTCTGTCCAACTTGGTCAATTTTCGAATAATGTTTGCTATGCTACGCACCTCCGATTCACATGTAACTTGTCCTAGCATGCTCATACATGATTAAAAACCTCAGAAAAATAGTTCGGGACACGACCCGAACGTGTTGACTTTTTCGTTGACTTTGACCGACCAAAGTTTGACTTTTTGTCAAACTTAACCAAATGATTTTTGCAACCTTCCTAACTTGTTTATATACTTGTATCTTGCATTAAACTTGACAATTTGATTTCACATGCTAAATAATCGAGTCGTAACGAGCCATAGGACTAATTGAACATCTTTGACCGTTTGTGTTTACCGTTATTGATACAACCTATATGTTTAGGTCAAGACTAGCTTTGTCTTTGCACGCGTCTACTTGTTGAAGTACTTTATTAACTCTTGCACTCAAGGTGAGATCATAGTCCCACTTTTACTCTTTTTGAACTTATATTGGGATGAGAAAACATAAACAATTCTTTTGAACTAAGTGAACACAAGAACGGGAAAACAAACATTCTACATACGAGTTTAGAACAAAAATCCTCAATTCGATTATCATTAGTTACACTTGCCGGGTGTAAGCGAGAACTTATGTTATATGGCCATATGGGTTGACAACCCTCATCTTTGACGGTTCGCTACCGTCTACGGATGAAATATATTTTCGAGAATCAGTGTTTGTTCTAGCACTAAGTGATGGGGTATACAATGGAAGGAATGTTAAGCTTTGATAATTGGGTGCTCGTGAAACAAACTTTTGGAATGTATTACTATTATTTCATTGATGCAAATCTTGTGGTTCACTTGTACTTACTTACTTAAACCTATGATTTCACCAACGTTTTCGTTGACAGATTTCTATGTTTTTCTCAGGTCCTTGAACGATACATGATACATGCTTCCGCTCATTATTTGATACTTGCATTGGATGTCGAGTATATGTGCATTTCATGGAGCGTCTTTTGACTTTACTTTAAACCGTGTCGCCTAGATTTCATTCGTATTATAACGTTGTAACTTAACTATTGGTTGAACAATTCTTGTAAACTTTGGGAACAATCTTTATTTTGAAATGAAGGCGACATATTTTGGTCAAACTTTGTCTTAAAGACTTATGACCACGTAACGGGACCTAAGTAGACGGCGCCATCAAACATGATTTGGTCGAGTCGCTACACTGTTGGCGTTGATGATGGTGGTACTAGTTATGCTGCTGATGCTGCTGCTGGTGTTTGTAATCTCTGCACCATATTCTCCAAAGCCACTACCCGAGCGCGAAGCTGGTTGACTTCTTCTATTACACCGGGGTGATTGTTGGTTCGGACGAGCGGATAAATAAAATCTAAAATTTGATGTAATATATAATCGTGACGAGATACTCTGGAAATGAGTGAGAAAATGGTGTTTCGGACAGGTTCGCCGGTAAGTGCTTCAGGTTCTTCGTCAAAAGGGCAATGTGGTGGATGGAAAGGATCACCTTCTTCTTGTCTTCACTGATTGAGGAGGCTACGAACCCATCCCCAATTCATCCAGAATAGGTGATGACTGATTGGTTGATCTATTCCGGTCACACTGCTTTCGGAGCTTGAATGGGATTCCATTTCGGAATCTGAGTGACTTGAACTGATGACGAATTCCATTTCGTACGATTGGATAAAGGATTTTTTTTTTTTTGATATGAAATGATTTTGGCTAACGGATGGTATTCTAATTACATAGAATATATATATATATATATATATATATATATATATATATATATATATATATATATATATATATATATATATATATATATAGATCAAAAGATTTCGTAGATTACGGAGGACTTTGCGGGATATGTCAGGAAAAGTTTAAAGTAACAGATACGATAAGATATGATTTAGCAGATATGCTAAGATATGAATTTTTATCTATACACTATTCATGCAATCAATGCAGCAAGACGTGTCTTAGACTAAAAATGATAAGCAGGTAATTTCCTGAGGATGATAAGTAGTTAATTTTCGACACAAAATGATAAGCAAAACTTTTGACATGCAGACATGGTCGAAGTCCAGACTCACTAATGCATCCTATCGACTTATCAGTTAGACACACTAATGCAGACCTGGTTCGCTAAGACCACCGCTCTGATACCAACTGAAAGGACCCGTTCATATACATTATAAACGATTCACAATAGTTGATTATATTGCGAGGTATTTGACCTCTATATGATACATTTTACAAACATTGCATTCGTTTTTAAAAGACAAACTTTCTTTACATCGAAAATTGACAGGCATGCATACCATTTCATAATATCCACTATCCAACTATAAATTGATTTAATAATAATCTTTGATAAACTCAATGACTCGAATGCAACGTTCTTCGAAATATGCTATGAAAGACTCCAAGTAATATCTTTAAAATGAGCAAATGCACAGCGGAAGATTTCTTTAACACCTGAGAATAAACATGCTTTAAAGTGTCAACCAAAAGGTTGGTGAGTTCATTAGTTTATCATAATCATTTATTTCCATCATTTTAATAGACCACAAGAATTTCATTTCCAGTTCTCATAAATATACGTCCCATGCATAGAGACAAAAATAATCATTCATATGGTGAACACCTGGTAACCGACATTAACTAGATACATATAAGAATATCCCCTATCATTCTGGGATCCTCCTTCGGACATGATATAAATTTCGAAGTACTAAAGCATCCGGTACTTTGGATGGGGTTTGTTAGGCCCAATAGATCTATCTTTAGGATTCGCGTTAATTAGGGTGTCTGTTCCCTAATTCTTAGATTACCAGACTTTAATAAAAAGGGGCATATTCGATTTCGATAATTCAACCATAGAATGTAGTTTCAATTACTTGTGTCTATTTTGTCAAACATTTATAAAAGCGCATGTATTCTCAGTCCCAAAAATATAAAGGGTAAAAAGACAAATGAAACTCACCATACTGTATTTCGTAGTAAAAATACATATAACGTCATTGAACAAGTGCAAGGTTGGCCTCGGATTCACGAACCTAAATTAATTATATATATTTATGTGTTGGTCAATATTTGTCTAACAAATTAGGTCAAGTCATAGTGTACCACAATCCTAATGCTCGAGACTAATATGCAAAAGTCAACAAAAGTAAATTTGACTCAAAAAAATTTCCAAAAATCTATACATGATTAATATATAGTTTAAATATCGTCGTTTTATATTTTTAAAAGATTTATTAGAGTAAATAATATAATTTATTTATTAATAAATAAAATTTTATATTAAATTTATATAATAAAATATACTTATATATATATTAAGTAATAAAATTTATAGGCCAGGTTCATTTAATATCATAAAGATAATATGATAGGTATTATTAAAGTAAGTTATTACACGTAGTAAAATATGTTTGTATCACATATTTATTTGATAAAATAATATCTATAATGATAGTAAGTAAAAGTTGTATTATTTTGTAATAATAATTTTTATTATAAAAATATCAATATTTATAATTACTAAGATGACATTATGATAAAACGATAATTCTAATTATGATAACTTTAATATTTACGTTAATTTTTAATATTATCTTTAAAATAATAATTCTATTTAAAATAATAATAATAATAATATTTTATAGTAACAATGACATTTCTATTAAAATGATAATTTTTGTTAAAATGATAGTTTTAATACTAACGATACTTTTAATAATAATAGTAATGATAAAAATAATAAGAACGATAATTTTATCTAAATCAATATCTTATAATATTTTAATTTCATCATGATACTCTTACTCATTATTTCCTAATCGTTTCATTTAATAGCTTTTAATCGTCTTTTATATCGTGTTCATAATAATGATAATAATAGTAATCAAAATAATTAGGTGTTACAAATATTTGTTTTAATTACACTAATATTAATAATGATAGTTACTATAATATTATTAACGATAATTAATACTAATAATTATCTTAATGATAATATAGTAATAATAATAATAACAATAACAATAACCATTTTTAAATAATGATATATATATTAATAATGATAATAATAATAATACTAATAATAATAATAATAATAATTGGATAATAATAATAATACTAATTATAAATTTAACGATAATAACGATAGTAATAATAAAAAAAATAACAATTTTTAATGATAAATTCCTTTTATTGATAAAGATAATAATAATGATGATAATAAGATAAAACTAGAACGACGATAATAATAATCATTTTTAATAAAAATATCGAAAATTCAATTGATTATAACTTCTAATCCGTTCATCGAAACCATTCGATATCTAAAGGAAAAGTTCTTAATTTTTCGCTAGCTTTCCAAGGACATGCATATCTTATACCTTATCTCAACCGCAAGTGTAACTAATTCAAGATTCAACCTAACCTGTCTAAGGGCAATATCAAAAGTACAAGCATGCATAATCCTAAATACTCGAGCATTAGTCAGGGATACACTATTAGTATGTAAAAGTTAAATTATGAGTACTCACGTATCAATATTGAGATTCAATATTGCAAGAAAGGTACGTAGACGCAACAGAAATGATAAATACTATATTGACCTCACGAGCATACCCATGAACCATACTCAATCACCTCCATAGCTATAACCCATAATTTCCTTAATCCTATCCTACTCGAAAAACAATTTCGAAATCACTCGGACAGCACTCCGTCGTAATATTTTATGTATACTAATAATATCTTGAAATAATACGGAGTAAATATATATATATGTAAATCGATTGAGAGAGTTTAGAGAAAAATATTTTCAAGTTTCTATGAAATAATGAAACCTAATGAATTCTATTTATAATAGATTTTTGAATTATTAAAATGAATTATTAAAGTATGAATTATTAAAGTGAATTATTAAAGTATGAATTATTAAAGTGAATTATTAAAGTATGAATTATTAAAGTGAATTATTAAAGTATGATTATTAAAGTGAATTATTAAAGTTAAAGTAAAGTAAAAATAAAGTAGAGGTAAAGTTTAAGTATAGTAAAAGTATAAAACTATGTACGTATAATACGCGTATAAATATATATAATATTAATTTAAATCGTTTAATAAAATAAAATATAAATATCGTTATCTTTATAATACTAGTTAAGTAATGAGTTGTCAAAAGTGGTTCTAGATATTTATAAAAGTTATATACGTTTTAATAATAAAGTTCTTTTTAAACTGAAAACGTTTTTGTACGTTTGAAACTAAATAGATCAATCGAGTCTTTATGAGATTCAATCTTCCACTATCCTTTGTCTAGTTCTCAATGATTGACAATTTGTTCTTATTTATAAATCACTTTACCATTTTCCGAATATTGTTAAAATGGAAAGATTTCTCAAATCAACGTGGGCCTTTCAACAGAGACTTGTAATCATAATTCAATATATCTGATAATTCAATCATTTGATCTTATCTTCTAATTCCATTGATAAACATTTTGAAACAGATACAATCATATAAAGTATTTAATCTAATATTTTGTTTACGTTTCAAGTTATAATATATATACACATATACATATATAATCATATTCGTTTAATGGTTCGTGAATCGTTGAAACTTGGTCGAGGTTGAATGAATGTATGAACATAGTTTAAAATTCTTTAAATTTAACTTAACAAATATTGCTTATCGTGTCGGAAACATATAAAGATTAAAGTTTAAATTTGGTTGGAAATTTCCGGGTTGTCACATATACCAATAGTACATACATCTAAAAGCTGTGTATTGTACGAGTACGAATACGGGTGCATACGAGTAGAATTGTTGATGAAACTGAACGAGGATGTAATTGTAAGCATTTTTGTTAAGTAGAAGTATTTTGATAAGTGTATTGAAGTCTTTCAAAAGTGTATAAATACATATTAAAACACTACATGTATATACATTTTAACTGAGTCGTTAAGTCATCGTTAGTCGTTACATGTAAGTGTTGTTTTGAAACCTTTAGGTTAACGATCTTGTTAAATGTTGTTAACCCAATGTTTATAATATCAAATGAGATTTTAAATTATTATATTATCATGATATTATCATGTATGAATATCTCTTAATATGATATATATACACTAAATGTCTTTACAACGATAATCGTTACATATATGTCTCGTTTAAAAATCATTAAGTTAGTAGTCTTGTTTTTACATATGTAGTTCATTGTTAATATACTTAATGATATGTTTACTTATCATAGTATCATGTTAACTATATATATATATATATATATATATATATATATATATATATATATATATATATATATCCATATATATGTCATCATATAGTTTTTACAAGTTTTAACGTTCGTGAATCACCGGTCAACTTGGGTGGTAAATTGTCTATATGAAACATATTTCAATTAATCAAGTCTTGACAAGTTTGATTGCTTAACATGTTGGAAACATTTAATCATGTAAATATCAATCTCAATTAATATATATAAACATGGAAAAGTTCGGGTCACTACAGTACCTACCCGTTAAATAAATTTCGTCCCGAAATTTTAAGCTGTTGAAGGTGTTGACGAATCTTCTGGAAATAGATGCGGGTATTTCTTCTTCATCTGATCTTCACGCTCCCAGGTGAACTCGGGTCCTCTACGAGCATTCCATCGAACCTTAACAATTGGTATCTTGTTTTGTTTAAGTCTTTTAACCTCATAATCCATTATTTCGACGGGTTCTTCGATGAATTGAAGTTTTTCGTTGATTTGGATTTCATCTAACGGAATAGTGAGATCTTCTTTAGCAAAACATTTCTTCAAATTCGAGACGTGGAAAGTGTTATGTACAGCCGCGAGTTGTTGAGGTAACTCAAGTCGGTAAGCTACTGGTCCAACACGATCAATAATCTTGAATGGTCCAATATACCTTGGATTTAATTTCCCTCGTTTACCAAATCGAACAACGCCTTTCCAAGGTGCAACTTTAAGCATGACCATCTCTCCAATTTCAAATTCTATATCTTTTCTTTTAATGTCAGCGTAGCTCTTTTGTCGACTTTGGGCGGTTTTCAACCGTTATTGAATTTGGATGATCTTCTCGGTAGTTTCTTGTATAATCTCCAGACCCGTAATCTGTCTATCCCCCACTTCACTCCAACAAATCGGAGACCTGAACTTTCTACCATAAAGTGCTTCAAACGGCGCCATCTCAATGCTTGAATGGTAGCTGTTGTTGTAGGAAAATTCTGCTAACGGTAGATGTCGATCCCAACTGTTTCCGAAATCAATAACATATGCTCGTAGCATGTTTTCAAGCGTTTGTATCGTCCTTTCACTTTGCCCATCAGTTTGTGGATGATAGGCAGTACTCATGTCTAGACGAGTTCCTAATGCTTGCTGTAATGTCTGCCAGAATCTTGAAATAAATCTGACATCCCTATCAGAGATAATAGAGATTGGTATTCCATGTCTGGAGACGACTTCCTTCAAATACAATCGTGCTAACTTCTCCATCTTGTCATCTTCTCTTATTGGCAGGAAGTGTGCTGATTTGGTGAGACGATCAACTATTACCCAAATAGTATCAAAACCACTTGCAGTCCTTGGCAATTTAGTGATGAAATCCATGGTAATGTTTTCCCATTTCCATTTCGGGATTTCGGGTTGTTGAAGTAGACCTGATGGTTTCTGATGCTCAGCTTTGACCTTAGAACACGTCAAACATTCTCCTACGTATTTAGCAACATCGGCTTTCATACCTGAAATGTCCCGTTCTTATTGATTAAAAACGTTCCATATTAATTGATTTCGTTGCGAGGTTTTGACCTCTATATGAGACGTTTTTCAAAGACTGCATTCATTTTTAAAACAAACCATAACCTTTATTTCATAAATAAAGGTTTAAAAAGCTTTACGTAGATTATCAAATAATGATAATCTAAAATATCCTGTTTACACACGACCATTACATAATGGTTTACAATACAAATATGCTACATCGAAATCAGTTTCTTGAATGCCTGTTTTTACACAATATCATACAAGCATGGACTCCAAATCTCGTCCTTATTTAAGTATGCGATAGCGGAAGCTCTTAATATTCACCTGAGAATAAACATGCTTTAAACATCAACAAAAATGTTGGTGAGTTATAGGTTTAACCTATATATATCAAATCGTAACAATAGACCACAAGATTTCATATTTCAATACACATCCCATACATAGAGATAAAAATCATTCATATGGTGAACACCTGGTAACCGACAATAACAAGATGCATATATAAGAATATCCCCATCATTCCGGGACACCCTTCGGATATGATATAAATTTCGAAGTACTAAAGCATCCGGTACTTTGGATGGGGTTTGTTAGGCCCAATAGATCTATCTTTAGGATTCGCGTCAATTAGGGTGTCTGTTCCCTAATTCTTAGATTACCAGACTTAATAAAAAGGGGCATATTCGATTTCGATAATTCAACCATAGAATGTAGTTTCACGTACTTGTGTCTATTTTGTAAATCATTTATAAAACCTGCATGTATTCTCATCCCAAAAATATTAGATTTTAAAAGTGGGACTATAACTCACTTTCACATATTTTTACTTCGTCGGGAAGTAAGACTTGGCCACTGTTGATTCACGAACCTATAACAATATATACATATATATCAAAGTATGTTCAAAATATATTTACAACACTTTTAATATATTTTGATGTTTTAAGTTTATTAAGTCAGCTGTCCTCGTTAGTAACCTACAACTAGTTATCCACAGTTAGATGTACAGAAATAAATCGATAAATATTATCTTGAATCAATCCACGACCCAGTGTATACGTATCTCAGTATTGATCACAACTCAAACTATATATATTTTGGAATCAACCTCAACCCTGTATAGCTAACTCCAACATTCACATATAGAGTGTCTATGGTTGTTCCGAAATATATATAGATGTGTCGACATGATAGGTCGAAACATTGTATACGTGTCTATGGTATCTCAAGATTACATAATATACAATACAAGTTGATTAAGTTATGGTTGGAATAGATTTGTTACCAATTTTCACGTAGCTAAAATGAGAAAAATTATCCAATCTTGTTTTACCCATAACTTCTTCATTTTAAATCCGTTTTGAGTGAATCAAATTGCAATGGTTTCATATTTAACTCTATTTTATGAATATAAATATAAAAAGTATAGGTTTATAGTTGGAAAAATAAGTTACAAGTCGTTTTTGTAAAGGTAGTCATTTCAGTCGAAAGAACGACGTCTAGATGACCATTTTAGAAAACATACTTCCACTTTGAGTTTAACCATAATTTTTGGATATAGTTTCATGTTCATAATAAAAATAATTTTCTCAGAATAACAACTTTTAAATCAAAGTTTATCATAGTTTTTAATTAACTAACCCAAAACAGCCCGCGGTGTTACTACGACGGCGTAAATCTGGTTTTACGGTGTTTTTCGTGTTTCCAGGTTTTAAATCATTAAGTTAGAATATCATATAGATATAGAACATGTGTTTAGTTGATTTTAAAAGTCAAGTTAGAAGGATTAACTCTTGTTTGCGAACAAGTTTAGAATTAACTAAACTATGTTCTAGTGATTACAAGTTTAAACCTTCGAATAAGATAGCTTTATATGTATGAATCGAATGATGTTATGAACATCATTACTACCTTAAGTTCCTTGGATAAACCTACTGGAAAAGAGAAAAATGGATCTAGCTTCAACGGATGCTTGGTTGGCTCGAAGTTCTTGAAGCAGAATAATGACACGAAAACAAGTTCAAGTAAGATCATCACTTGAAATAAGATTGTTATAGTTATAGAAATTGAACCAAAGTTTGAATATGATTATTACCTTGTATTAGAATGATAACCTACTGTAAGAAACAAAGATTTCTTGAGGTTGGATGATCACCTTACAAGATTGGAAGTGAGCTAGCAAACTTGAAAGTATTCTTGATTTTATGTAACTAGAACTTGTAGAATTTATGAAGAACACTTAGAACTTGAAGATAGAACTTGAGAGAGATCAATTAGATGAAGAAAATTGAAGAATGAAAGTGTTTGTAGGTGTTTTTGATCGTTGGTGTATGGATTAGATATAAAGGATATGTAATTTTGTTTTCATGTAAATAAGTCATGAATGATTACTCATATTTTTGTAATTTTATGAGATATTTCATGCTAGTTGCCAAATGATGGTTCTCACATGTGTTAGGTGACTCACATGGGCTGCTAAGAGCTGATCATTGGAGTGTATATAAAAATAGTACACACATCTAAAAGCTGTGTATTGTACGAGTACGAATACGGGTGCATACGAGTAGAATTGTTGATGAAACTGAACGAGGATGTAATTGTAAGCATTTTTGTTAAGTAGAAGTATTTTGATAAGTGTATTGAAGTCTTTCAAAAGTGTATAAATACATATTAAAGCACTACATGTATATACATTTTAACTGAGTCGTTAAGTCATCGTTAGTCGTTACATGTAAGTGTTGTTTTGAAACCTTTAGGTTAACGATCTTGTTAAATGTTGTTAACCCAATGTTTATAATATCAAATGAGATTTTAAATCATTATATTATCATGATATTATCATGTATGAATATCTCTTAATATGATATATATACATTAAATATCTTTACAATGATAATCGTTACATATATGTCTCGTTTAAAAATCATTAAGTTAGTAGTCTTGTTTTTACATATGTAGTTCATTGTTAATATACTTAATGATATGTTTACTTATCATAGTATCATGTTAACTATATATATATATATATATATATATATATATATATATATATATATATATATATATATATATATATATATATATATATATATGTCATCATATAGTTTTTACAAGTTTTAACGTTCGTGAATCACCGGTCAACTTGGGTGGTCAATTGTCTATATGAAACATATTTCAATTAATCAAGTCTTAACAAGTTTGATTGCTTAACATGTTGGAAACATTTAATCATGTAAATATCAATCTCAATTAATATATATAAACATGGAAAAGTTCGGGTCACTGCACTCAGCATCAAACATGGTCGCCAAGTGGTCAGACTTATCATAACCATGAGAGGATCTGTCTCGTAAAATGGGGAGGGCGCTGTGCAAATTAGCTTGATAAGACTAATGAATCAGATCCCCGGAAAGGATAATCTCCTTAAAGATCAAAAAATTAGCTATTAAGACTGATATTACTCAATCCTTGAGATTGACCTTAAAGATTGAGAATTCAAACTCATGGAATTCGATGATATCTAAACTCGAGCTTGAACGAGAAAATATTTTGATCAAATTACAAACCGATTTGTTTTCTGAAAACCCATTTTCAATGCGTTCATTATCATTGAACGTAAAATCCTAGGAATTCACCTGGAATTCATTATGTCACCTGAACCAAATCGGGTGTCAACCGTAAGAACGGTGGTTGCATAGCGTGGTCGAAGACAGGACCTTGTGCCAGACCGAAAAACCATAAGGGTGAGCTTTACTATTGCTCCTACAAAGGATAATAATTGCATCCGACACGATATCGAACATAATTAAAAGCATGTCATGGGACATTGCCTTAACAGTTGCTTGTTCAACGCTTTCCTTTACAATCGGACGGTAGTTTACCTAAAGGTAAAATACGGAGCAATTAAACTGGACTTGTTGCTTTCCCAATACAAGGTTAGCAAGTGGTTGACACAAAACCATAAGTTTTGAGCTAGAATTTTCAAATCTGAAACCCACCAAACCCACAAAAACATTTTGCAAACACCGGTGAAGGGTTATTCCGGAAAACTTATCTAGGGTAAAAGCTAGATTGAATTTTCAAAAGATCAAATGTTTTTATAAAGATCCAATTTCCTAAAGGATCTAAATTTTCATAGTCATGTGGGACTGTAAACCACAACGTTACTATCATTGTTTATACTGCCGTATAGAAATCACTGATGTACAAAGTGTGAAGAATAAAAGAAGTGATTCTAGTATTTTTATTTTCAATACTATATTGCTTGAGGACAAGCAACGCTCAAGTGTGGGAATATTTGATAATGCTAAAAACGAATATATATTTCATAGCGTTATCCCTCAAGAAAGACAAGCTTTTGGTTGTAATTGTTCTATTTACAAGTGATATTCGTTTAAATAATAAAAGGTGAAGACAAAAGACAGATTCGACGAATTGAAGACGCAAATGACCAAAAAGCTCAAAAGTACAAAGTACAATCAAAGTGGTTCAAATTATTGATGAGAAACGTCTCAAAATTACAAGAGTACAAGACGCGAAACGCAAAATACAAGATATTAAATTGTACGCAAGGACGTTCGAAAATCCGGAACCGGGACCAAAGTTAAATTTCAATGCGCGACGCAACGGAGCAAAAATTACAAGTCAACTATGCACATATATATAATATAATATATAAATAATTCTTAAAATTATTTATATATTATATATATTTATTTAAAACAGTCGGCAAGAAGCAAACAACAATATGTGAGCTGAATCCCAGGCCATGCGATCGCATGGCCAGGATGAAGAATTTTCATGCGGTCGCATGGCCCCAATTTTTGGGTCAGGTCCTATAAATTTTGCAGTTTTGGTCGAACAAAAACACATCTTTTTCCTTCTCTATCTCTCAAACGTATATATATATATATATATATATATATATATATATATATATATATATATATATTATAATTTTAATTTTAATTTTAATAATAAGGATATGTTAGCGAATGTTGTAAGAGTGTAAGTCGAAATTCTGTCCGTGTAATGCTACGCTATTATTAATCATTGTAAGTTATGTTCAACCTTTTTAAATTAATATCTCGTAGCTAAGTTATTATTATGCTTATTTAAGCCGAAGTAATCGTGATGTTGGGCTAAATATTAAAATTAGATAATTGGACTTTGTACCATAATTGGGGTTTGGACAAAAGAACGACACTTGTGGAAATTGGACTATGGGCTATTAATGGGCTTTATATTTGTTTAATTTAATGATAGTTTGTTAATTTAATATAAAGATTTACAATTGGACGTACCTATAAATAACCACATACACTCGATCGGACACGATGGGCGGGATATTTATAAGTACTAATAATCGTTCATTTAACCGGACACGGGAATGGATTAATAATTTATGGACTTATTAAAACAGGGGTGAATTATATACAAGGAAAATTGGTGTAATTATAGTTTTTATGTCCCCAATTAGTTGGAATATTTGACTTCGGATATAAGGATAATTTGACGAGGACACTCGCACTTTATATTTATGACTGATGGACTGTTATGGACAAAAACCAGACGGACATAGTGAATAATCCAGGACAAAGGACAATTAACCCATGGTAATAAAACTAAAATCAACACGTCAAACATCATGATTACGGAAGTTTAAATAAGCATAATTCCTTTATTTCATATTTAATTGCACTTTTAATTATCGCACTTTTTAATTATCGCAATTTTATTTTATCGCACTTTAATTATTCGCACTTTAATTATTGTTATTTACTTTACGCTTTAAATTAAGTCTTTTATATATTTAAGATTTTACATTATGTTTTAACTGCGATTAAAGTTTTAAAATCGACAAACCGGTCATTAAACGGTAAAAACCCCCTTTTATAATAATAATAATACTACTTATTTATATATATATTTACAAATATAGTTTTAAAAATATATCGTTAAACTTGGCTAGCTCCCTGTGGAACGAACCGGACTTACTAAAAACTACACTACTGTACGATTATGTACACTGCCTATAAGTGTTGTAGCAAGGTTTAGGTATATCCACTCTATAAATAAATAAATAACTTGTGTAAAATTGTATCATATTTAATAGTATTTCGCAGTAAAAATACTACTATTTTGTACCCCTTCGCTCGCACATCAATTATAACCGATTCACAATAGTTGATTTCATTGCGAGGTACTTGACCTCTATATGATACATTTTACAAACATTTCATTCATTTTTAAAAAGACAAACTTTCATTACATCGAAAGTTGACGGCATGTATACCATTTCATAATATATCCAAACTATAAATGACTTGATAATAATCTTGATGAACTTAACAACTCGAATGCAATGTCTTTTGAAATATGTCATGAATGACTCCAAGTAATATCCTTAAAATGAGCAAATGCACAGCAGAAGATTTCTTTCATACCTGAGAATAAACATGCTTTAAAGTGTCAACCAAAAGGTTGGTGAGTTCATAGGTTTATAGTAATCAATCATTTCCATAATTTTAATAGACCACAAGATTTCATTTTTCGTTTCAATATACATCTCATATCAGGCATTTTGCAAACTGCATAGAGATAAAAATCATTCATATGGTGAACACCTGGTAACCGACCTTAACAAGATGCATATAGAATATCCCCATCATTCTATGACTCCCTTCGGACATGATAAATTCGAAGTTCTAAAGCATCTGGTACTTTCGATGGGGCTTGTTGGGCCCAATAGATGTATCTTTAGGATTCGCGTCAATTAGGGTGTCTGTTCCCTAATTCTTAGATTACCAGACTAAAAAGGGGCATATTCGGTTTAATAATCCAACCATAGAATGAAATTTTAAGTATTTGTGTCTATTTCGTCAAACATTTATAAATCAGCGCATATATTCTCAGTCCCAAAAATATATATTGCAAAAGCATTTAAAAAGGGAGCAAATGAAACTCACGGTAATGTATTTTGTAGTAAAAATACATATGACGACATTAAACAACTGAACAATGCTGGGTTGACCTCGGATTCACGAACCTATATCAATTGTATATCTTATTAAAACATATAATGAAATTCACATAAATTTTCATTTATTAATTATTTAATATTTATATTTATTTGTTATTGTAGTTTATATAGAATTTGTACCAGATTTAGCCTATATATTATGTTATATACTATATATATATATATATATATATATATATATATATATATATATATATATATATATATATATATATATATATATATATATATATATATATATATATATATATATATATATTATATAACATAATATATATGTTAATATGTTTATTATATAGTTATAGTTAATATAAATATATCTTATGTACAACATCTTTACTGGTTATAATATAGTAATAATATTGATAATGATAATTTTAATAAGAGTGGTAGTTTTAATATCTATTAGAATTTTTAATATTAATGATACTTTACATAAATATGATAATAAAATGATATTACTAATAAAATTGATATTAATAATAATTATACTATATGTGATAATTTTTATATAAAGTAATAGTTTTGATAAAAGTGATAATTTTTATAAAATGATACTACTACTCATATTCTTGATTATAATACTATTACAAATGTTAATAATAATATTACTAATAATAATAATAATAATAGACTTAAAACTATGTTAATACTAATGATAATACTAATACTAGTAATAATGATAATAACTATAAGAATAGTAATTCTTAATGGTGATATTAGTAACAACAATAATGATAATACTATTAATTAAATTAATGATAATAATAATCATACTTGTAGATGTTAGGAATTCATAATAATTATCATAATAATAACAATAATTAGTAATAATAATAATAATACTCATAATTGTAATTATAATCATAATAATAATAATAATAATAATAATAATAATAATAATAATAATAATAATAATAATAATAATAATAATAATAATAATAATAATAATAATAATAATAATAATAATAATAATAATAATAATAATAATAATAATAAGTGTTAACTAATAATACTAATAATAATAATAATCAAAATAATGATAATAATAATAACAATGATAGTAATAATTATAACAATGATAATAATAACAATAATAATAATAATAATAATAATAATAATAATAATAATAATACTAAAAATAAAAATATGATAATAAAAATATGTAGCAGGTTCTGAGGCTCACGACCCAACTCGAAATCAATTTAAAAATTCTGTAAAGTTTTAGACCATGATTATAACATGAAAGATGTTTAAAATCCCTCCTAGAAACTATAGGAATCGTTAATTTCAATAAAAACTTTAAAACAGATTCGAATTTAGCGATGAACACAGAGTTGACTTTTTTGAAAAATAAGTTTGACTCGAAAATTCGATCTTGATAAGAAAAATTGGATCTTGAAACTTTCCAGATAGTTTATTTGGAATGTTTCTAACATAAATGCATTTATACAATTTAAAATTTCATTCGAATTCGAAGAATTTGAAAAAAATGACCAAGAACAGAGATCGTGAGCTGTGTTCTTCGATTTAAGTTTTGATGTTTTTGTTCTTTCTGCTCGAATTGTATTAGTAAAGTATTATATAAAGTTTAACAGATATATTTACAACTGGATTAACTCAATTATCGCTTGGATTATAGCTTGATTAGCTCGACAACTCAATATTATGTCAGAAAGAAAAATATAAAAGTGAAATTGTCCCTTAACAGAATTTGTTTGATTATAAGACTAATTGAAATTGATCGTACCAGTTTGCAGCTATAAAATGATTTATAACATAGTTTGATAATGAAAGCAAATTGATTTTGATTCTCTTAAGATTAAATACGCATTTATTTTTTTATTTTTTTTATAACCGTAATTATATATATATTCAATATCTGTATATATATCTATATATAAAAATCTGTATTTTTTTATATACGTATGTTTTTATATATAACTGTATATATATATATTTTTATATACATATCAAATTCTTAATTTATTTGATAATGAAAATTTAAATATATATATACTACTAATAATTAATAATACAAATAATAATAATAATAATAATAATAATAATAATAATAATAATAATAATAATAATAATAATAATAATAATAATAATAATAATAATAATATTGATAATAATAATATGATAATGTCAATACCAACAATAATGATAATTTAAATAAATTTAGGTTTCTAATAATGAGAATGATGATAATAATCTTATTAATGGTACTAAAATAATATTAGTTATAATGATATTAATATTATTAATGATATTAATAATAATAATAATAATAATAATAATAATAATAATATAATAACTTATACTTATCAAATTTTATATATTCTATATAATACTATTAATAATACAAATACTAATATTAACATTTATAATGGAAGTAATGTTAATAATATAACCTTAACATTTTAACTTGTACTTAATTTTTATTATTAATATTATATAATAATATATTAAATATTCAATGTTTATACATTTAATATATTTTACAATATATAATACTACTTATATTGAGTAGTAATTTCTTATATATATATATATATATATATATATATATATATATATATATATATATATATATATATATATATATATATATATATATATATATATATCACAATGTACAACTAATAAGTATTAATAGGTATCACATATATGCATATAGATTCATAATAATATCATGTATATATATTTATATATAAGTACTTAATTGTTTATTATTTTATATGTTTAATTCCAATTGATTGAAGTTTATTTTATTAACTCTAAATATCATACATACACTTTTATATTTATATATTTACATACACACAATGGTTCGTGAATCGTTGGGAATAGCCAAAGGTTAATTGAATTCATAATAAAAATAAAAAAATTAGACTCAATATTACAGACTTTGCTTATCATGTTGGAATCATATAAAGATCAAGTTTAAATTTTGTCGGAAATTTCTGGGTCGTCACAGTACCTACCCGTTAAAGAAATTTCTTCCCAAAATTTGATCGGGATCGTCATGGCTAACAGTAAGAATGTTTTCCTAACGAATATGGGCTGATAAATAGTGTTTTATTACTGTTGAGTAATATGGATAAGATAATTCGATTGATCGAAGCGTATGAGTGAAGCTATCACAAAAAAATGGAATGAATAAATGTAGATTCGTCTTGTCTGGTGACGTAGTCATGGTTGATTTCCGAAATTTGAGGGATTTAGAGAAAATCTTTGTAATAAGATTTGAATCTTCAGAATTTAAGGAAATTAGGATCCTCTTTGATTAAATGCGATAATTTGTCTCGATTGCTTTGCCTGATATATCATTATAAATCCACTTCTTCATTTCCTTTATATTTTTGAAGTTTCATCCTCTTGTTTTCTCTTCCCGAATTTAAATCAAGCGAATAATGGTCCAGAATTCGTAGGTATGAAGTTTCGAATGAACATGACTAATGTTCTAAGAGAGAGATTATAATAGCACGATCTTGATTGGTTAAATTACCAGAATCACGAAAGATAGAACTATCAAGAATATATGTTCTTGATATGTTTAGAAGTTAAGCAAAATGAAAGAGTTATGTAACATGGCACATGATGACGTTATGATCTGTGAATCATCACGTTTCATTAGAAACTCAGCATGACTTACTGTAATATAATCACATTGATCAAGTGTCATTATATTATACTAACTCATGCATCAATTTCCAACATTACTTCAAAATCATTCATAATCCAAACTCTAAGTTTTCAGAGATTTAGAAACTAAAACAGTTTCCTTTCTGATGTAACACTGATATCGCGAAGAGATAAATGATTTCGGATAGGAATAGTTATGAAAATATCTTCAGAAGTATCGAGGATATTTATAATGAACGATACGATGATATCTTAGAATTTCTAACATAGATGGATGATGATGAAGATTTGTCTGTAACAGTTTAGAGTCAGGAGCAAGGTATTCATTAATGACTTCAGTAGATATTGAATCATTTGGATTCTTTAAGTACAGGTTTAATCCTGGTAATTTGTCCACAGCCTCCTTCATAGTTTTACATAATCCACTTTACAGTATCATTTTTTCGATTGAGTGTTTCCAGCACTCTATTCTTTATCATCAAACTTTTGACTTTTAAAGTCATTTATAGTTTTTGCTGCTTCATTCAGCTTTTTCAACATTGCATAAACTGAGTGCTTTTCAGAATTTCAGAATGGAAGATCGTAATTCTAAGAGATAAATGTTATATACATATAACTATTGATGTAGAAACGCTGCAAAATTCAAAATACTAATTGCTGATTTCTGGTAATTGGTATGGCAATTCTAGTTACAAGCTGCGGATGAGTATATGATAGGGTTTTTAATGAACGAATATAATGGTTCTTTGGATAGACTTAAGCCAATGAGTAATGAAGTTACTGGTAAGTCTACTGTTAATGTGGTAGGATATAAACGGTTCCCCGGTAACGATAACGAAAGGCAAACTTATATATCAAGGTTATAATAAGGCTTATTCGAATAAAAAGTCAAAGTTGACTTGCTGGAGCTGTGACAAAACTGGCTAATTTGAAAAGAAATTGCAAAGTTATCTTCGGTAATGACAATGCCAAATGAGCTAGCACAGACACGTGTTAAACGTTTACTCTGTTTCCGAGAGTTTTTCAGGTGCATAACTATATGCTTCAATCTTTTCTTCCATGGATGACATGCGGTTGGTTCATCCTTTCGATTGAGGTGTTTTCAAGATTCATGAAAGGTTTAAACGCAGATTGTAATCGTCAGGATACAAATGACGTTTAAGATGGAATCAAGTGGCAAACTTGAAGAATTGTTTAGTTTCATATGTTATAATCAATATTTTAATTTATTCTAATTGTCCAATGTTAGTAGTTCACAGTTGAAAGTCCACAATTAACAGTTCAATAATTCATATATAGTTTAATATATAATATTCGAATTAATTAATACGTATTCGTGACCCATTGTATACATGTCTCAGACTCGATCACAACTCAAAGTATATATATTATTATAGAATCAACCTCAACCCTGTATAGCTAACTCGATCATTACCGCATATAGAGTGTCTATGGTTATTCCAAATAATATATATAGATGCGTCGATATGATATGTTAAAACCTTGTATACGTGTCCCGATATTTAAAGTGCGTAAAATAAATAACAAAAATTAAATGACGATAAATAAAATTGCGAGAATTAAAATTGCGATAAATAAAATGTAATAAGGAATTAATAGTTAGCTAAGAATAGTTAGCTAGGATTTTGTTAGCGTGGATTCTTAACACAATTTCTCATAGTTAATTTGTTTGTTTCTAACAAATTTTATTTTTGTCCAATGTTTTCTTCATTATGCCACTTATTGGATTCTGATAAGTCAAAATCCAAATATAAAATTGAATGAAAATGGTTACTCTGTGGTGAACGGATTCGTATATCTGTGGATGTAAGTAGGATAGTAAATGACTGTTGAATCAGATTGAAAGAATGTACAGTGTAACTTATTAATGTGAAACTAAATATTCCTCGGATATTACCTACCCGTTAAAATATTTTCACCATTAACAGTTTGTACAAAAGAATTTTTAATTACAATCTTTATGAAAACATATATAGATATATATTTTCTTCATATGTAATCATGAATTTAATGAGTTAATATAGTATTAAACTCATTTGGTTTACCGTCAAAACTAGAATACATAATCTCTAAAACATTAGAGATTACATATTCGCCATGAAGAACGAAGATAATTGATGTAGAACGATGATTATTCTCGAGGTACATAATGAGATGTTGAGGCGTGTGATGTTGAAACTTGGGTTGTTGGTGCCGGTGATATTGTTGAAGCTGGTACATTTTGCACCATATTTTCCAAGGCTACAACTTCGGTGCGAAGCTCGTTGACTTATTACTTCATGATAATTATCAGTAGGAACGAGCGAATGAATAAGTTTTAGAATCTGAGTTATGATATAGTCGTGGCGAGATACTCTGGAAATGAGAGAGAAAATGGTGTTTCGAACAGGTTCGCCGATAAGTGCTTCAGGTTCTTTGCCAAGAGTGTAGGTTGGTGGGTGGAAAGGATCGCCTTCCTCTCGTCTCCATCGGTTAAGTCGACTATGAACCCATCAGATGAATTGGGGATGGCTGTTTGGTTGATTCATTTTGGTGACGCTGCTTTCGGAGCTTAGGTGAACATCCATGTCGAAATAGCTGTCGAATTCCGAAGAACTTGAACTAGTGGCGAGTTCTATTTCGTACGATTGAGTAAAGGATTTTTCGGTATGAAATGATTTTCGGCTATCGGATGGTATTCTAATTACATAGAATATCTATATATATAGAACAAAAGATTTTGTAGAATACGGAGGAATTTACGGAATATGTCAGGCAAAGTTTACAGTAACAAATACGCTAAGATATGAATTTTGTCTATACACTATTCATGCAATCAATGCAGTAAGATGTGTCTAGACTAAGAATGATAAGTAAATGATTCCCTAAGAATGATAAGCAGGTAATTTTCGACACGAAATGATAAGCAAAACTTTTGACATGCAGACACGGTCGAAGTCCAGACTCACTAATGCATCTAAACAACTATCAGTTAGACACACTAATGCAAGACCTGGTTCGCTAAGACCACTGATCTGATACCACCTATAATGACCCATCCTAATCCATCTGGACGAAGTCCATATCGATTATAAACGATTCACAATAGTTAATTTCATTGCGAGGTACTTGACCTCTATATGATACATTTTACAAACATTGCATTCGTTTTTAAAAAGACAAACTTTTATTACATCGAAAGTTGACGGCATGCATACCATTTCATAATATATCCAAACTATAAATGACTTGATAATAATCTTGATGAACTTAACAACTCGAATGTAACGTCTTTTGAAATATGTCATGAATGACTCCAAGTAATATCCTTAAAATGAGCAAATTCACAGCGGAAGATTTCTTTCATACCTGAGAATAAACATGCTTTAAAGTGTCAACCAAAAGATTGGTGAGTTCATAGGTTTATAGTAATCAATCATTTCCATAATTTTAATAGACCACAAGATTTCATTTTTTGTTTCAATACACATCTCATATCAGGCATTTCACAAACTGCATAGAGATAAAAATCATTCATATGGTGAACACCTGGTAACCGACCTTAACAAGATGCATATAGAATATCCCCATCATTCCGGAACTCCCTTTAGACATGATAAATACGAAGTTCTAAAACATCCGGTACTTTGAATGGGGCTTGTTGGGCCCAATAGATCTATCTTTAGGATTCGCGTCAATTAGGGTGTCTGTTCCCTAATTCTTAGATTACCAGACTAAAAAGGGGCATATTCGGTTTAATAATCCAGCCATATAATGTAATTTTAAGTACCTGTGTCTATTTCGTCAAACATTTATAAAGCAGCGCATGTATTCTCAGTCCCAAAAATATATATTGCAAAAGCATTTAAAAAGGGAGCAAATGAAACTCACGGTAATGTATTTTATAGTAAAAATACATATGATGACATTGAACAACAGAACAATGCAGTGTTGGCCTCGGATTCACGAACCTATATCAATTGTATATCTATTAAAACATATAATGGAATTCACATAAATTTTCATTTATTAATTATTTAATATTTATATTTATTTGTTATTGTAGTTTATATAGAATTTGTACCAGATTTAGCCTATATATTATGTTATATATATATATATATATATATATATATATATATATATATATATATATATATATATATATATATATATATATATATGTGTGTGTGTGTGTGTGTGTGTGTGTGTGTGTGTGTATGTGTGTGTGTATGTGTATCTGTGTGTGTGTGTGTGTGTGTGTGTGTGTGTGTGTGTGTTAATATGTTTATTATATAGTTATAGTTAATATAAATATATCTTATGTACAACATCTTTACTGGTTATAATATAGTAATAATATTGATAATGATAATTTTAATAAGAGTGGTAGTTTTAATATCTATGAGAATTTTTAATATTAATGATACTTTACATAAATGTGATAATGAAATGATATTACTAATAAAATTGATATTAATAATAATTATACTATACGTGATAATTTTTATATAAAGTAATAGTTTTGATAAAAGTGATAATTTTTATAAAATGATACTAATACTCATATTCTTGATTATAATACTATTACTAATGTTAATAATAATATTACTAATAATAATAATAATAGACTTAAAACTATGTTAATACTAATGATAATACTAATACTAGTAATAATGATAATAACTATAAGAATCGTAATTCTTAATGGTGATATTAGTAACAGCAATAATGATAATACTATTAATTAAATTAATGATAATAATAATCATACTTGTAGATGTTAGGAATTCATAACAATTATCATAATAATAATAATAATAATAATTAGTAATAATAATAATATTCATTATAATATTCATTATAATAATAATAATAATAATAATAATAATAATAATAATAATAATAATAATAATAATAATAATAATAATAAGTGTTAACTAATAATACTAATAATTATAATACTAATATTAATAATAATCAAAATAATGATAATAATAATAATAATAACAATGATAGTAATAATTATAACAATGATAATAATAACAATAATAACAATAATAATACTAAAAATAAAAATATGATAATAAAACTACCTTTAAACCAAGCTTTTAAAAAAAATACGTCGGTGTCCCGACTCGAACCCGTGACCTTTCGCTAAACTAAACCCCCAACAAACCATCTGCTCCAATTCATTTATCTATTTTAAAACTTACACTAAATATTTATAAACCGTATATCTAACTGTTTGTGTTCTTCTTCCTCATACAGCATGACTGATAATGCTAAAAACGAACATATATTTCATAGCATTATTCCTCAAGAAAGACAAGCTTTTAGTTGCAATTGTTCTATTTAAAAGTGATATTCGTTTAAATAATAAAAGGTGAAGACAAAAGACAGATTCGACGAATTGAAGACGCAAACGACCAAAAAGCTCAAAAGTACAAAATACAATCAAAGAGGTTCCAATTATTGATAAGAAACGTCTCGAAATTACAAGAGTACAAGATTCAAAACGCAAAGTACAAGATATTAAATTGTACGCAAGGACGTTCAAAAATCCGGAACCGGGACCAGAGTCAACTCTCAACGCTCGACGCAACGGACTAAAAATTACAAGTCAACTATGCACATAAATATAATATAATATTTAAATAATTCTTATAATTATTTATATATTATATAAATAATAAAAATCCGTCGGCAAGAAAGACTCCAAAGTTTGTGAGCTGTATTTACAAACTCCGCGACTCGCGGAGTTTGAAGGCAAAAAGGGCCGCGAGTCGCGAAGCCCCAAATTCTGAAATTCCCTATAAAGCCAACCGAATTCTGATCATTATTCATAACATATATCCATCCATCTCTCTATCTATATCGTAATATTTATATTTATAATTTATATTTTAATTTTAATTTTAATTATAATTCTAATAATAAGGGTATGTTAGCGAATGTTGTAAGGGTGTAAGTCGAAATTCTGTCCGTGTAACGCTACGCTATTTTTAATCATTGTAAGTTATGTTCAACCTTTTTATATTAATGTCTCGTAGCTAAGTTATTATTATGCTTATTTAAAACGAAGTAATCATGATGTTGGGCTAATTACTAAAATTGGGTAATTGGGCTTTGTACCATAATTGGGGTTTGGACAAAAGAACGACACTTGTGGAAATTAGACTATGGGCTATTAATGGGCTTTATATTTGTTTAACTAAATGATAGTTTGTTAATGTTAATATAAAGATTTACAATTGGGCGTCCCTATAAATTACCATATATACTCGATCGGACACGATGGGCGGGGTATTTATATGTACGAATAATCGTTCATTTAACCGGACACGGGAATGGATTAATAGCCACTAGAATAATTAAAACAGGGGTGAAATTATGTACAAGGACACTTGGTATAATTGATAACAAAATATTAAAACCTTGGGTTACACTCAGTCGACATCCTGGTGTAATTATTAAACAAAGTATTAAAATCTTGTTACAGTTTAAGTCCCCAATTAGTTGGAATATTTAACTTCGGGTATAAGGATAATTTGACGAGGACACTCGCACTTTATATTTATGACTGATGGACTGTTATGGACAAAACCAGACGGATATATTAAATAATCCAGGACAAAGGACAATTAACCCATGGGCATAAAACTAAAATCAACACGTCAAACATCATGATTACGGAAGTTTAAATAAGCATAATTCTTTTATTTCATATTTAATTTCCTTTATTTTATATTTAATTGCACTTCTAATTATAGCACTTTTATTTATTGTTATTATATTTAACTGCACTTTTAATTATCGTACTTTTTAATTATCGCAAGTTTATTTTATCGCATTTTTATTAATCGCAATTTCATTATCGTTATTTACTTTACGCTTTAAATTAAGTCTTTTATTTATTATTTTACATTTGGTTTTAACTGCGACTAAAGTTTTAAAATCGACAAACCGGTCATTAAACGGTAAAAACCCCCCTTTATAATAATAATATTACTTATATATATATTTGTATTTTTATAAAAGTAAATTAATATAGCGTTAAGCTTTGTTTAAAGATTTTCCCTGTGGAACGAACCGGACTTACTAAAACTACACTACTGTACGATTAGGTACACTGCCTATAAGTGTTGTAGCAAGGTTTAAGTATATCCATTCTCTAAATAAATAAATATCTTGTGTAAAATTGTATCGTATTTAATAGTATTTTCTTCTAAAATATAATAGCTATTTTATATACACCTCGCATAAACATCAAGTTATTTTTGGCGCCACTGCCGGGGAACAATCTAGCTTAAAAGCCGGAAGCGCAACGCTAATATAAAAAAAAGATTTTTAGTTTACTTTTATTAAAATTCGTTTTTATAAAAATACGTTTTAAATATTCGAAAATATAAAAAGAAAAACAAAAATATAAATATTTTTAGGAGTTTGATAAATATTTAAGTTTTATAAAGTTTCTTTAGTTTGTAAAAATATAAGTTTTATTTAATTTATTTTATAAATATAAAACCGAAAAAAATAATAATAAAAAAAACATTTATAAATCTAGTTTTAAGCATTTTATTTATAAAATTATAAAATATTTCTATTTTTATTTTAGGTTTTAAAATATAAGTTTTATTAAATTTATATAAATATATTTTATTTAAAACAGAAAAATAAATAAATAAAATATAAATAAAACTGACCTGTTAAATTTTGACCTGCATCTCGTCTGAGCCTGAACCCTCCGCGACTCGCGGAGTTATTGAACCGGACCAACCGTAACTCGCGGAGCCGTTTGACACGGGCCACACAGAACCCTAATATCGCATTAATTACGGAGTATATTTTAATTTTTATTATTAACACCCTAATTAGGGATTGTTTAGTTAATTAATATTAATTAATTTAGTTTTATTTATTTAATTTGTAATATTAAGTTTATTTAGTTTTATTAATATATAAAAATTAATAGTTTTAATAAATAATTAATATAAAAATAATATTTTTATAAAAATTGTATTTTTTACAACTTTTAGTTTATTTTTATATTTTATCCCTTTTTAATCGTTTTAGCGTAATATTTGTATTTTTAGCCCATATTTAGTTTTAAACTTAGTTTTTGCCATAGTTATTTTTACTTCTAGATTTTTAGGCTTTGCCGTAGAATTCCTTAAGTGCTTTTTATTTAGACTAAGATTTAGGTGCTTTAGAATTTTGCGACGCCTTTTTAAGTTTTAGTTTCTTTTTAAGTGATTTCCATTTGGGATATAGTTTTTCCTGTAAGCTTTAATATTTTTAGACGACTTTTTCCTATGTATCAATTATCATTCCAATTAGTAATCTCAATTTGCGATTATAATTTTAAGTTAGTTGTAGTAATAAGGTTAGGTTAGTCAAGTGTTTTTAAGTTTTATAAGTTTCTTTTATTTTTCCGTCACCTTTTATTTTTCAACTATTTTTCTTTTTCGACCTTTTTCCGACGAACTCTTTTTCTTTCTTATTTCTCGCTATTCTAGTTTTAGGACATAGATTTTTATTCTACTTCTTATCTAAATTTCTTAAAATTACGAAAATTTATTTTAAGTGGTTAAATTGATAGACATCAAAATTTTCTGGTTCGTAGTAATAGTTGGATTTGTACGTGGACCGGGTTATTGGAGCCAAACAGTCCTCAATTATATTGAGACCAAACGAATCCTGCCCCTCTGCTGCATCTTTTGGCTATTCGAAACGTGGGCAAAATCAGAAAAGTCTATTGATTGGATAACTTATTATAATTTTTCTTTCCTTTTAAAAACTAATAGGATATTTAGTGAATGCACCGAGCAAGACGTTCACCACCTTTTGTACGTTCACCACCTTTTATACGTTCACCACCTGTAACTAGATCAAGACATTTAGCAAATATTACCACCGTTGATTTTTCTTTAGAATCGTCATCCAGTCAACCAAGTACTCCAGTTCAAATTTCCGATAATCCATTTTTTGAACCCGACCTCACAATTGAGAATCCGGAGAATATTCAGGAACGATTCGTAGATCCTGAACCACTAAACTTTCCTCCGGAACCACCAATCATTCAAACAGAGATTGTTAAGGAACGAACCATTAAATCAGAATCCTCTAGTGATTCCGATTCAACAAATTCAATTATGGAGAATCTGGAACCTTTAAGTATGGAAGACCGAATGAGAGCTAAACGCACTGGCCAAGGTCACGCAATTACTCATCCAGACATTAATGCGCCATATTATAAAATCAAAGGACAAATTCTACACATGGTGACTAATCAATGCCAATTTAGTGGTGCGCCGAAGGAAGATCCAAATGAACATCTTCGTACCTTTAATAGGATCTGCACTCTATTTAAAATAAGAGAAGTGGAGGATGAACAGATATATCTCATGTTATTTCCCTGGACTTTAAAGGGAGAAGCCAAAGATTGGTTGGAATCGTTACCTGAAGGGGCGATTGATACATGGGATGTTTTAGTTGAAAATTTTCTTAAACAATTTTTTCCGGCATCTAAAGCCGTAAGACTTCAAGGAGAAATTGTTACGTTCACACAAAAGCCAAACAAAACTCTATATGAAGCGTGGACAAGATTTGGAAAGTTGTTAAGAGGATGTCCGCAACATGGTTTAGACACTTATCAAATAGTACAAATATTCTACCAAGGATGCGACATCACTACACGAAAAGACATAGATATAGCAGCTGGTGGTTCTATTATGAAGAAAACCGAAACTGATGCTTACAAAATTATTGATAACACTGCTTCCCACTCACATGAGTGGCACTAAGAAAAAGATATCGTTAGATCATCTAAAGCAGCTAGAGCCAATTCTAGCCATGACTTAGATTCCATTTCCGCAAAGATAGATGCTGTCGAGAGACGAATGGAAAAGATGACTAAAGATATTCACTCAATACGAATTAGTTGTGAGCAATGTGGAGGACCACATTTGACAAAAGATTGTCTCAGTATTGAATTAACAATGGAACAAAGAGAGAATATTTCATACATAAATCAAAGGCCTGGAAATAATTATCAGAATAATTATCAACCGCCAAGACCGATTTACAATCAAAACCAGAATTATAACAGAAATATTCCATACAACAACCAACAAGGTCCTAGCAATCAACAAGTATCCAATAATAATTACAATCAGCAAAGACCTAATTTTTAAAACAAACCACCACAACAAACCGATGATAAAAAGCCGAATTTAGAAGATATGATGACGAAGCTAGTTGAAACTCAAACGCAGTTTTTCACATCTCAAAAACAAACTAATGAACAAAATGCTCAAGCATTTAGAAATCAACAAGCTTCAATTCAAAATCTGGAACAAGAAGTAAGTAACCTAGCAAGGTTAATAGGTGAAAGAAAACCGGGAAGTCTACCTAGTGATACAAATGCTAACCCCCTGAATGAAACAGCTAAAGCCATTACCACAAGAAGTGGTACAACACTTAAACCACCTGAAATACCTGTAACTTCTGATGAAGCTATTCCTACTCCACAAGAACCCCAACCTAATCAAGATAAGGAAAAAGAACCGGTAGTTGAAAAGGTTAATGAAGATAACACAGTTAAGGCTAAACCTTATGTTAAACCATACCAACCACCACTTCCTTACCCGAGTAAAATGAAGAAAGAGAAACTTGAAGCCGAGCAATCCAAATTCTTGGATATGTTTAAACAGATAAATGTAAATCTTCCTTTCATTGATGTGATTTCAGGAATGCCTAGATATGCTAAATTCTTGAAAGATCTAATCTCAAATAGAAAGAAAATGGAAGAACTCTCGGCTGTTACCATGAATGCTAATTGTTCAGCAGTGCTGTTGAATAAGATACCAGAAAAATTATCTGATCCAGGAAGTTTCACAATTCCATGTTTTCTGGGTAGTCTTAGTTCAATAGAAGCATTGGCAGACTTAGGTGCTAGTATAAATCTAATGCCGTATTCACTATACGCTAAACTAGACCTTGGAGAATTAAAACCAACTAGAATAAGCATACAACTAGCCGATAGATCAATAAAATATCCTAGAGGGATAATGGAGAACATGCTAGTTAAAGTTGGTACTTTAGTATTTCCAGTAGATTTTGTTGTTCTGGACATGGAAGAAGATTCTCAAGTTCCTCTCATATTAGGAAGACCATTCTTAAACACGGCTAAAGCAATGATAGACGTGTTCGGTAAGAAATTGACCCTAAGTATAGAGGACGAGAGTGTTACCTTTTCAGTTGATAGAGCAATGCAACAACCACAATCTGCAGATGATACATGTTATTATATTCAAACTATAGATGCACATGCAGAATTATTAGAAGAATTTTCAGAATTACAAGGAACAGGAGAATGTTCTTTAGGAGAAGGTAATGAACCAATGGATGAAGCTGAAATGTTAGCTAGTCTTATAGCTAATGGATATGAACCAACAACAGAAGAAATTCAAATGCTAAAAGAAGAAGACAGATATCGATACAAATCATCGATAGAAGAACCTCCGAAATTAGAGTTAAAGCCACTTCCAAACCATTTGGAATACGCTTATTTACATGGTGAATCTGAATTACCTGTAATAATATCGTCTTCTCTTACTGAAAATGAGAAATCACAACTCATTTCTGTGTTGAAAGCTCATAAACCAGCCATTGCATGGAAGATTCATGATATTAAAGGAATAAGTCCTTCGTATTACACACATAAAATCCTTATGGAAGAAGGTCATAAAACGTATGTGCAACGCCAATGAAGACTAAATCCTAATATGCAAGATGTAGTTAAGAAAGAGATTATTAAACTGCTAGATGCAGGTCTAATTTATCCAATCTCTGATAGTCCATGGGTAAGCCCAGTTCAATGCGTGCCTAAGAAGGGTGGCATGACTGTCATTACAAATGAGAAAAATGAGCTTATTCCTACTAGGACTGTAACAGGATGGCGTGTGTGTATTGATTATAGAAAATTAAATGACGCCACCAGAAAAGATCACTTTCCCTTACCTTTCATAGATCAAATGTTGGAAAGATTAGCCGGAAATAGTTACTATTGTTTTCTAGATGGATTTTTCGGATATTTTCAAATTCCAATAGCACCCGAAGATCAAGAGAAAACCACATTCACGTGCCCTTATGGTACTTTTGCTTACAAACGCATGCCATTTGGACTTTGCAACGCCCCTGCAACCTTTCAAAGGTGTATGATGGCGATTTTTCACGACATGATAGAAGAATGCATGGAAGTTTTCATGGATGACTTTTCAGTCTTCGGTGATACATTTGAATCATGTCTAGTTAATCTAGAACGAATGCTTATTAGATGCGAACAATCAAATCTAGTACTTAATTGGGAGAAATGCCATTTTATGGTTAAAGAAGGCATCGTTCTTGGTCATAAAATTTCAAAAGAAGGAATTGAAGTGGATAGAGCTAAAGTAGATGTAATTGCTAAACTTTCATATCCCACCAATGTTAGAGGAGTTAGGAGTTTTCTAGGGCATGCCGGTTTTTACCGACGTTTCATAAAAGATTTTTCTAAAATTGCCACTCCTATGAATAAACTCCTAGAAAAGGATGCTCCATTCATCTTTTCAGATGAGTGTATCAAATCTTTTAATATTCTTAAAGAGAAACTCACTAATGCACCGATCATGATAACACCAAATTGGAATCTACCATTTGAACTAATGTGCGATGCAAGTGATTTTGCAATGGGAGCCGTTTTAGGACAAAGGATTGAAAAACGATTTCAACCTATATATTATGCTAGTAAGACGTTACAAGGAGCACAAACGAACTATACAACTACTGAAAAAGAACTCCTTGCTATTGTCTTTGCTTTTGACAAATTTCGATCATATCTCGTTCTAGCAAAAACGGTGGTCGATACCGACCATTCTGCTCTTAGATACCTATTTTCAAAACAAGATGCTAAACCAAGATTAATCCGTTGGATCTTACTCTTACAAGAGTTTGATATTTAAATCCGAGATAAAAGAGGAGCAGAAAATCTCGCCGCTGATCATCTTTCTCGTCTTGAAAATCCCGAATTAGAAGTTCTAAATGAATCGGCCATACAAGACAACTTTCCTGATGAATATCTATTGAAGATAGATTATAAAGAAATTCCATGGTTTGCAGACTATGCAAACTACTTAGTTTGTGGATTCCTTGAAAAAGGATTATCGTACCAAAGACGAAAGAAATTATTCAGTGATATAAAACACTATTTTTGGGAAGATCCACATCTGTTTAAAAGTTGTCCCGATGGAATAATACGCCGATGTGTATTTGGAGATGAAACTAGTAAAATATTAAACCATTGTCACACAGGACCAACAGGAGGGCATTATGGGCCTCAATAACAGCAAGAAAAGTTTATGATGATGGATTCTATTGGCCTACAATTTACAAAGATGCACACCTTCTTTGAAAATCCTGTGATGCTTGTCAAAGGGCCGGAAAAATAAGTCAACGTGATGAAATGCCACAAAATGACATCCAAGTATGTGAAGTATTTGACATTTGGGGTATTGACTTTATGGGTCCATTTCCAAAATCTCATAATAATCTATATATACTCGTAGCCATTGATTATGTATCTAAATGGGCAGAAGCACAAGCTCTCCCAACTAACGATGCACGAGTTGTAGTAAACTTTTTAAAACGTCTTTTTGCAAGGTTTGGAACACCGAAAGCTTTAATAAGTGATCGGGGCACTCATTTTTGTAATAATCAACTTGAGAAAGTTCTTAAAAGATATGGAGTAATGTGAAAACCCGTCCTAATCCATCCAGACGAAGTCCATATCGATTATAAATGATTCACAATAGTTGATTACATCGCGAGGTACTTGACCTCTATATGATAAATTTTACAAACATTGCATTCGTTTTTTTTAAAAGACAATCTTTCATTATATCGAAAGTTGACGGCATGCATACCATTTCATAATATATCTAACTATAATTGACTTAATAATAATTCTGATGAACTTGACGACTCGAATGCAACGGCTTATGTAATATGACATGAATGACTTCAAGTAATATCTCTAAAATGAGCAAATGCACAGCGGAAGATTTCTTTCGTACCTGAGAATAAACATGCTTTCAAGTGTCAACCAAAAGGTTGGTGAGTTCATTAGTTTATCATAAATAATCATTTCATAATTTTAATAGACCACAAGATTTCATATTTCCATTTCTCATAAACATACGTCCCATGCATAGAGACAAAAATATCATTCATATGGATTGAACACCTGGTAACCGATATTCACAATATGCATATAAGAATATCCCCATCATTCCGGGATCCTCCTTCGGACATAATATAAATTTCGAAGTACTAAAGCATCCGGTACTTTGGATGGGGCTTGTTGGGCCCGATAGATCTATCGTTAGGATTCGCGTCAATTAGGGTGTCTGTTCCTTAATTCTTAGATTACCAGACTTAATAAAAAGGGGCATATTCGATTTCGATAATTCAACCATATAATGTAGTTTCGATTACTTGTGTCTATTTCGTAAAACATTTATAAAAATTGCGCATGTATTCTCAGCCCAAAAGTATAAAGGGTAAAAAGACAAATGAAACTCACCATACTGTATTTTGTAGTAAAAATACATATGACATCATTTATCAAGTGTAGGGTTGGCCTCGAATTCACGAACCTATAATAGTTCTAATTATATTAAAACACATAATTGAATTCGAACATCTTTATATATATATATATATATATATATATATATATATATATATATATATATATATATATATATATATATATATATATATAATTCATTAGTTATATCCTTTTTATATTAATAATATATATATATTTCATATTTTCATTTTATACAAATATTAATTTTGTTAAAAATGATAATAGTCATAATACTTGATTTTACTAATAAAGGTAACACTTTATATTAGTGATAATAATAATGATATTTATAATAATAGCTTTAAAATATTAATTTTGTGTTAATGATATTTATGATAATGATAGTAATAATAGTAATAATAAGGATAATCATAATTCTTAATATTGATAACTTTTAATAAATATAATAACTCTAGTAAAAATGTTAATTTTTAAAAAAATGATATCTTTGATAGTTTTCATAAATTGATACTTTTGGTAATAATAATTATAATAGTAATAATACTTATCTTAATAATAATAAAATGGTAAAATCATATTTGTTAATGATGTTATTAAGTAATAATAATAATATAATAATAATAATAATAATACTTAAATGATAAAATTTATAATAATAAATTTTAATAATACATATAAGACTAATAATAATAATAACGATTATAATACTTATAATTATGATCATGCTAATAATAATACTTATAATATCGATAGTAACAATAATAATAATAATAATCTTAATAATAACAGTAATAATTGTAATCCTAATAATAATAATAATAATAATAATAATAATAATAATAATAATAATAATAATAACAATAATAATAAATTTAAAAATGAAAACTACCTTAAGAGCTAGCTTGTAAAATAAATGCCCAAAACGGGACTCGAACCCAAGACCTCTCATTTGTCCGAATACACCACTAACCATCCCACCATTTTTATTTTTCTATTTTTACTCCCAGCTAAACTATTTAAGCCGTTTATTATTAGTCCGGCCCAAACATGAAATGGTACACGGCTCATCAATTAATTCGGCCCAACATGGCAGCCTACATCAAGTTCCAGCCCAAGCTTCCATTGTAAATAAAAAAAATGTTTTGCAGTGGCCTAGTTTCGAACTTAAGACCTCTCGCTCAACACAATCCTCCTTAACCATGGGGCTGTTGCCCTCTTTCTGTTTTATAAATCATTTCGTATGTATATAACCCTTAGAACATGTTCTCTAATTTCTTCTTCTTCCTTTTAATATCCAAATCGAACCAAGTACTCTTAAACTTAATATTAGTTACAAAAAAAAAACGATTTTTAGGATGTAGTATCCAATACAGAATAGTTTTTTTTTCTTGCGATTAAATAAATACAAAAAAAAATAAATAAATAAATAAAAAAGAGATGCTATCGCTACTTAGTTTTAAAAAAATTTTATTTTCGATATCAATCACGTAATACGCTATGATCATAACATAAAATAGTTTGATAATCGTATCCAGAAACTAGTGAACTCGTCAATTGAACTTTAAACACAACCATGAAATTGAATTTGATTGAAGAACACTTGTTGACTTTTAAAAAAACAAAACTTTGACTCTCAAATACATCTTTGATTTTTCAAATTAAGATTTGTAAAGTTGCAGATAGAATCAAGACTAGATTTAGAACCTTTCTGCATTTAAGGATTTCGAAATTCAGCTCATATTCGAAGTTTTGGAAAAATTAGTCAAAAACAGAGGTAAGTGGTGTGTTCTTGCCTTTTTTTTAAAAAAAAAAATTCAATCAATTAAAATAGGTAAAAGTGATATTTGATATTGAGGATGTGTAGTTGATTGAATGGGTCATTAACATTGAACGTTTATTGATTTTTTTTAACTCATTGATTCTTGACAGGCTATTATTCGATCAGTAGGAGTTAAACAACAAAAAATAAAAAGTGGAAAAGGACTTTCAAAGAATTCGTACCAATTTGCTATAGTCATAAATCAATTCAGCAGACCATTTAAATGATTTAGATGTTGATTAGTAATAATATCAAAATAATCAAAATAATATTAGTTATAGTAAAAGTATTAAGATTAATGATATTAATAAATTTAAATAAAAAGATAGTTTTTGGTACTTATCATAATAATAACTAGGATTATAATTTTCTCTACTAATTATGACATTGTTAATAATAATAATAATAATATTAGTAATTAAATATATATTCATTTAATGACAACCTAATTATTCGGTATGTTATTTTACATTTTTAATTCCAATTGATTAATTGTACTTTACTAATTCAACTATTGTATATATACCTATATTTATTTTTGTGTATATATATTTATATTTATTTACACACAAATGTTCGTGAATCGTCGGAAACAGTCAAAGGGTAATTGAACATATGAACATAGTTCCAAAGTTTTCGAGACTCAACATCACAGATTTTGCTTATCGTGTCGAAACTATAATAAGATTAAGTTTAAATTTGGTCGGAAATTGACGGGTCATCACAGTACCTACCCGTTAAAGAAATTTCGTCCCGAAATTTGAGTGGGGTGGTCATGGCTAATAATAAAAATGTTTCCATGATGAATATGAGTTGATAAATAGAGTTTTATCATCATTGAGTAATATGGATAAAACAATTCGATTATTCGAAGAGCACGAATGAAGCTATTACAAAAGAGTGAAATGAGTATATGCAGGTTTGTCCTAACCGGTGACGTAGTCACGGTTGAACTTATAAAACAAGGTGCGTCTTAACTTTTGACATTGTCTTGGTTGAATTTAGAAAATAAGATGTGTCTTAACTTTTGACGTGGAGGGTTGAATTTCCGAAATTCAAGGGATTTAAGAAAATCTTCAAAATCTAAAAGATTTGATTCTTCGGCAAATAATAAAATTAAGATCTCTTTAATTAAATGCGGAGATATGCCTTGATTTCTCTATCAAACATTTTTCTATAATTTAACTTCTTCCGTTCCATTACTTTTATCATTTCTATACTAAATTCTCAATTTCAAGAGATTATGAAAATGCTTAATCCAGTTCTAATCCTTGTCCTTATTCTTACTATCGCAACAATTATTCTTCTTTTCCAACTTCCACCAGAGGAATCTACTTACTTCTATTTTGCCCTTGGGGTTATAGTACTTATAATTCTCCCGTGTCTTTATGTTGCGATAAACATTGATATACACGGTTTGTAATTTAGGTGTTGTTATCGGGCTTTATATCTCCCCTTATATTTCAATGTTCCTATTTCTGTTTCCTATAATCATTGTCATCCACAGTTAATACTCCTTCCTATTTGCTGCGATTTATACTCCAATTTCTATTTTCTTTGGAGCTTTGTCCCTTCGTTTCTTCTGTTTACGATTGGACATCTCTTGTGATGATCCATAATTCATAGATTTAAGTTTTAGAATGAGCAAAGTTAATGTTCTAAGAAGGAAACGGTAATAGCACAATTTGACTTGTCAAATTACCAGAATTCAAGGAAAAGATAGGACTATCAAGAAAGATATGTTCTTGATATGTTTATAGATTAGACATAACGTAAGGGTTGTGTAACATGGCACATGATAACGTTAGAGTCTGTGAATCATCACGTTCCATTAGAAACTCAACATGACTTACTGTAATATAATCACGTTGATCAAGTGTCATTATATTATACTAACTCATGCATCAGTTCCCAACATTACTTCAATAACATTCGTATTTTAAGCTTAAAAGTTTACAGAATATAGAAACTAACAGTTTCTATATGATGTAACACTGATAGCACGAAGAGATAAATGATTTCAGATAAGATTAGTTATAAAAATATATTCAGAAATATCGAGGATATTTATAATGAAAGATACGATAATATCTTTGAATATCTAAGATTAGAGGATGATGGAGACTATTGTCCGCAAGGGTTTAGAGTAAGGAGCAAGATATTCGCTAAAGACTTCAGCAGACATTGAATCATTTAGATTCTTTGAAGTCAAACTTATTCTTTGTGATTTGTCCACGGCTTCTTTCATAGTTTCGCATAATACGCTTTTCGGTACTAAATTTTCTATTGAGTGCTTCCAATACTCCATTCTTTATCATCAAACTCTCGATGATTAAGGTCGTTTACGGTTGCCTACATTTTCTGCTGCTTCATTCAGCTTTTTCAAAGTTCAATGTATTGATTCGTAGACTGGTGCTTTTCAAAATTTCAGAATTGGAATTCGTAAATCCAGGAGATAGAAGTTATATATATATATATATATATATATATATATATATATATATATATATATATATATATATATATATATATATATATATATATATATATATATATTTATATATATATAAATTGTTGTCGTAGAATCGCTGAGAATTTTAAGATTATCGATTGATGCCTTCCGGTATTTGGTATGATAATTATCGTTACAAGATACCGATGAGTTCATGATAAGACTTCAATAGATAAATATATTGATTTGTCGTAGAGATTTGAGCCAAGGAACAACGAGGTTGCTGGTACGTCTGTTGGTAATATAGTGGAATATAAAATAATTCTCCGGTATCAAAAGGGTAATCGTATATATCAGGATTATAGTAAGGCTACTTCGAATGAAAAGTCGAAGTTGACTTGTTGGAGCTGTGACAAAATTGGCTACTTTGAAAAGGGATCGCAAAGTTATTTTTGCTAATAAATGCCAAAGGATCTGACGCGGCTACGTGTTAAACTTTTACTCAGTTGCCGGGAGTTTCTCAGGTGCAATACTATATACATAAATCTTTCCTTCCGTAGATGAAGTGTGGTTGGTTCATCCTCTCGATTGAGGTGTTTTCAAGAATCATGAAAGGTTTGAACGTAGATTGTAATCGTCAAGATACAAATGAGATTAAGATGAAATCAAGTGGCAAACTTGAAGAATTGTTTTAGTTTCATATGTTATAATCAATATTTTAATTCATTTTAATTATCCAATGTTGGTAGTCCCCAGTTGATAGTCCACAGTTAACAGTCCAATAATTCATATATAATTCAATATATAATATTCGAATTAATTAATAAGTATCGTGACCCGTGTACATGTCTCAGACTCGATCACAACTCAAAGTATATATATTATTATAGAATCAACCTCAACCCTGTATAGAGAACTCGATCATTACTGCATATAGAGTGTCTATGGTTATTTCAAATAATATATATATATATATATATATATATATATATATATATATATATATATATATATATATATATATATATATATATATATATATATATATATATATATATATATATATATATATATATATGCGTCGATATGATATGTCAAAACCTTGTATACATGTCCCGATACTTAAAGTGCGTAAAATAAATAACAGAAATTAAATGACGATAAATAAAATACGTAAAGTAAATAACAAAAATTAAATGACGATAAATAAAATTGCGATAATTAAATTGCGATGAAATAAAAAGTAATACGGAATTATCAGTTAGCTAGGAACAGTTAGCTAGGATCTTGTTAGCGTGAATTCTTAACAAAATTTCTCGTAGTTAATTCGTTTGTTTCTAACAAATTTTATTTTGACCAATGTTTTCTTCATTATGCCACTTTTTGAATTCTGATAAGTCAAAATCCAGATATAAAATTGAATGAAAATGGTTATTCTGTGGTGAACGGATTCGTATATCGGTAGATGTAAATAGGATAATAAATGGCTGTTGAATCAGATTTGATAGAATGTACAGTGTACTTATTAATGTGAAATCTAAGTATTCCTCGGGTATTACCTACCCGTTAAAATATTTTCACCATTAACAGTTTGTACGAAAAAAAAATTTAATTACAATCTTTATGAAACAATATATATACATATATATTTTCTTCAGACGTAATCATGGATTTAATGAGTCAATGTGATATTAAACTCATTAGATTTATGGCTTAGAACTAGAGTACATAATCTCTAAAACCTTAAGATTAAATAATTGCCATGAATGACGAAGATAGTTTATGTAGAACGATTCGTAGAACGATGATTATGCTTGAGGTATAGATTGCGAGGTTGAGATGTGTAATGATGTTGTTGTTATTGGTACTGATTTATGCTGCTGGTGCTGCTGATGGTGGTACTGTTGCTGTCAGTGCTACAAGTGTTGTTGGTGCTGAAGTTGGTAATGATGTTGGTGTAGTAAGTATAGCTTGTAGATCACGCACCATTCTTGTCAGGTTTTCTATCCTACCCTCTATCATTTCTATCCATCCACTCATCTGATTCGATAGATCTTGATTATCAATTCGAAGTTCCCTAACTTCTTCTAATATTTCCCTTTGATTGGTATTCAGAAGTAGAGGTTGAATATTTTCTGAGATTGCAGTAATGCGACCTTCGAGGTGGAAAACTTTAGCAAGAAGGGTGAATACAATGTTGCGCATAGGTTCACCGGTGAGTACATCGTTTTCTCTGATGTTAGGAGGTAAGTTTGGTTCGCGGTAGGGCTCGACTTCTTCATTTCTCCATCGAGTGAGTAAGTCTCGGACCCACCCCCATCTCCTCCAGAAAGAAAAATAATTAAATGGTTGAGGCACTTCTGGTTCATTATCTTCGGAGTCTGCTTCAATATACATCTCGAAATCGCTTCCGGAACTAATGGAATCCAAGCTAGGTGTAGGATCCATCTCTCACGTTAGTTAAAGGGTTTTGATATGAAATGATTTTCGAATATCGAATGATATTCCAATTATATATAGAATATCTATACATACTTCCAAAGATCTAGTGAATTACGGAGAAAATTAAGGAAACATGTCAGATAAAGTCTACAGTGACAGATACGCTAAGATATGGATTAGTAGATATGCTAAGATATGAATTTTGTCTATACACTATTCATGCAATCAATGCAGTAAGATGTGTCTAGACTAAGAATGATAAGCAGATGATTTCCGACTAGAAATGATAAGCAAAACTTTTGACATGCAGACACGGTCGAAGTCCAGACTCACTAAGGCATTCTAACGACTATCAGTTAGACACACTAATGCAAGACCTGGTTCTCTAAGACCACCGCTCTGATACCAACTATGAAAACCCGTCCTAATCCATCCGGACGAAGTCCATATCAATTATAAATGATTCACAACAGTTGATTACATCGCGAGGTACTTGACCTCTATATGATAAATTTTACTAACATTGCATTCGTTTTTTTTAAAAGACAATCTTTCATTACATCGAAAGTTGACGGCATGCATACCATTTCATAATATATCTAACTATAATTGACTTAATAATAATTCTGATGAACTTGACGACTCGAATGCAACGGCTTATGTAATATGACATGAATGACTTCAAGTAATATCTCTAAAATGAGCAAATGCACAGCGGAAGATTTCTTTCGTACCTGAGAATAAACATGCTTTCAAGTGTCAACCAAAAGGTTGGTGAGTTCATTAGTTTATCATAAATAATCATTTCATAATTTTAATAGACCACAAGATTTCATATTTCCATTTCTCATAAACATACGTCCCATGCATAGAGACAAAAATATCATTCATATGGATTGAACACCTGGTAACCGACATTCACAATATGCATATAAGAATATCCCCATCATTCCGGGATCCTCCTTCGGACATGATATAAATTTCGAAGTACTAAAGCATTCGGTACTTTGGATGGGGCTTGTTGGGCCCGATAGATCTATCGTTAGGATTCGCGTCAATTAGGGTGTCTGTTCCTTAATTCTTAGATTACCAGACTTAATAAAAAGGGGCATATTCGATTTCGATAATTCAACCATATAATGTAGTTTCGATTACTTGTGTCTATTTCGTAAAACATTTAAAAAAATTGCGCATGTATTCTCAGCCCAAAAGTATAAAGGGTAAAAAGACAAATGAAACTCACCATACTGTATTTTGTAGTAAAAATACATATGACGTCATTTATCAAGTGTAGGGTTGGCCTCGAATTCACGAACCTATAATAGTTCTAATTATATTAAAACACATAATTGAATTCGAACATCTTTATTTATATATATATATATATATATGTATATATATATATATATATATATATATATATATATATATATATATATATATATATATATATATATATATATATATATATATATATATATATATATATATATATATATATATATATATATATATATATATATAAATTCATTAGTTATATCCTTTTTATATTAATAATATATATATATTTCATATTTTCATTTTATACAAATATTAATTTTGTTAAAAATAATAATAGTCATAATACTTGATTTTACTAATAAAGGTAACACTTTATATTAGTGATAATAATAATGATATTTATAATAATAGCTGTAAAATATTAATTTTGTGTTAATGATATTTATGATAATGATAGTAATAATAGTAATAATAAGGATAATCATAATTCTTAATATTGATAACTTTTAATAAATATAATAACTCTAGTAAAAATGTTAATTTTTATAAAAATGATATCTTTGATAGTTTTCATAAATTGATACTTTTGGTAATAATAATTATAATAGTAATAATACTTATCTTAATAATAATAAAATGGTAAAATCATATTTGTTAATGATGTTATTAAGTAATAATAATAATATAATAATAATAATAATAATACTTAAATGATAAAATTTATAATAATAAATTTTAATAATACATATAAGACTAATAATAATAATAACGATTATAATACTTATAATTATGATCATGCTAATAATAATACTTATAATATCGATAGTAACAATAATAATAATAATAATCTTAATAATAACAGTAATAATTGTAATCCTAATAATAATAATAATAATAATAATAATAATAATAATAATAATAACAATAATAATAAATTTAAAAATGAAAACTACCTTAAGAGCTAGCTTGTAAAATAAATGCCCAAAACGGGACTCGAACCCAAGACCTCTCATTTGTCCGAATACACCACTAACCATCCCACCATTTTTATTTTTCTATTTTTATTCCCAGCTAAACTATTTAAGCCGTTTATTATTAGTCCGGCCCAAACATGAAATGGTACACGGCTCATCAATTAATTCGGCCCAACATGGCAGCCTACATCAAGTTCCAGCCCAAGCTTCCATTGTAAATAAAAAAATGTTTTGCAGTGGCCTAGTTTCGAACTTAAGACCTCTCGCTCAACACAATCCTCCTTAACCATGGGGCTGTTGCCCTCTTTCTGTTTTATAAATCATTTCGTATGTATATAACCGTTGGAAGATGTTCTCTAATTTCTTCTTCTTCCTTTTAATATCCAAATCGAACCAAGTACTCTTAAACTTAATATTAGTTACAAAAAAAAACGATTTTTAGGATGTAGTATCCAATACAGAATAGTTTTTTTTTCTTGCGATTAAATAAATACAAAAAAAAATAAATAAATAAATAAATAAAAAAGAGATGCTATCGCTACTTAGTTTTAAAAAAATTTGATTTTCGATATCGATCACGTAATACGCTATGATCATAACATAAAATAGTTTGATAATCGTATCCAGAAACTAGTGAACTCGTCAATTGAACTTTAAACACAACCATGAAATTGAATTTGATTGAAGAACACTTGTTGACTTTTAAAAAAACAAAACTTTGACTCTGAAATACATCTTTGATTTTTCAAATTAAGATTTGTAAAGTTGCAGATAGAATCAAGACTAGATTTAGAACCTTTCTGCATTTAAGGATTTCGAAATTTAGCTCATATTCGAAGTTTTGGAAAAATTAGTCAAAAACAGAGGTAAGTGGTGTGTTCTTGCCTTTTTTTAAAAAAAAAAAATTCAATCAATTAAAATAGGTAAAAGTGATATTTGATATTGAGGATTTGTAGTTGATTGAATGGGTCATTAACATTGAACGTTTATTGATTTTTTTTTTAACTCATTGATTCTTGACAGGCTATTATTCGATCAGTAGGAGTTAAACAACAAAAAATAAAAAGTGGAAAAGGACTTTCAAAGAATTCGTACCAATTTGCTATAGTCATAAATCAATTCAGCAGACCATTTAAAAGATTTAGATGTTGATTAGTAATAATATCAAAATAATCAAAATAATATTAGTTATAGTTAAAGTATTAAGATTAATGATATTAATAAATTTAAATAAAAAGATAGTTTTTGGTACTTATCATAATAATAACTAGGATTATAATTTTCTCTACTAATTATGACATTGTTAATAATAATAATAATAATATTAGTAATTAAATATATATTCATTTAATGACAACCTAATTATTCGGTATGTTATTTTACATTTTTAATTCCAATTGATTAATTGTACTTTACTAATTCAACTATTGTATATATACCTATATTTATTTTTGTGTATATATATTTATATTTATTTACACACAAATGTTCGTGAATCGTCGGAAACAGTCAAAGGGTAATTGAACATATGAACATAGTTCCAAAGTTTTCGAGACTCAACATCACAGATTTTGCTTATCGTGTCGAAACTATAATAAGATTAAGTTTAAATTTGGTCGAAAATTGACGGGTCATCACAGTACCTACCCGTTAAAGAAATTTCGTCCCGAAATTTGAGTGAGGTGGTCATGGCTAATAATAAAAATGTTTCCATGATGAATATGAGTTGATAAATATAGTTTTATCATCATTGAGTAATATGGATAAAACAATTCGATTATTCGAAGAGCACGAATGAAGCTATTACAAAAGAGTGAAATGAGTATATGCAGGTTTGTCCTAACCGGTGACGTAGTCACGGTTGAACTTATAAAACAAGGTGCGTCTTAACTTTTGACATTGTCTTGGTTGAATTTAGAAAATAAGATGTGTCTTAACTTTTGACGTGGAGGGTTGAATTTCCGAAATTCAAGGGATTTAAGAAAATCTTCAAAATCTAAAAGATTTGATTCTTCGGCAAATAATAAAATTAAGATCTCTTTAATTAAATGCGGAGATATGCCTTGATTTCTCTATCAAACATTTTTCTACAATTTAACTTCTTCCGTTCCATTACTTTTATCATTTCTATACTAAATTCTCAATTTCAAGAGATTATGAAAATGCTTAATCCAGTTCTAATCCTTGTCCTTATTCTTACTATCACAACAATTATTCTTCTTTTCCAACTTCCACCAGAGGAATCTACTTACTTCTATTTTGCCCTTGGGGTTATAGTACTTATAATTCTCCCGTGTCTTTATGTTGCGATAAACATTGATATACACGGTTTGTAATTTAGGTGTTGTTATCGGGCTTTATATCTCCCCTTATATTTCAATGTTCCTATTTCTGTTTCCTATAATCATTGTCATCCACAGTTAATACTCCTTCCTATTTGCTGCGATTTATACTCCAATTTCTATTTTCTTTGGAGCTTTGTCCCTTCGTTTCTTCTGTTTACGATTGGACATCTCTTGTGATGATCCAGAATTCATAGATTTAAGTTTTAGAATGAGCAAAGTTAATGTTCTAAGAAGGAAACGGTAATAGCATAATTTGACTTGTCAAATTACCAGAATTCAAGGAAAAGATAGGACTATCAAGAAAGATATGTTCTTGATATGTTTATAGATTAGACATAACGTAAGGGTCGTGTAACATGGCACATGATAACGTTAGAGTCTGTGAATCATCACGTTCCATTAGAAACTCAACATGACTTACTGTAATATAATCACGTTGATCAAGTGTCATTATATTATACTAACTCATGCATCAGTTCCCAACATTACTTCAATAACATTCGTATTTTAAGCTTAAAAGTTTACAGAATATAGAAACTAACAGTTTCTATATGATGTAACACTGATAGCACGAAGAGATAAATGATTTCAGATAAGATTAGTTATAAAAATATATTCAGAAATATCGAGGATATTTATAATGAAAGATACGATAATATCTTTGAATATCTAAGATTAGAGGATGATGGAGACTATTGTCCGCAAGGGTTTAGAGTAAGGAGCAATATATTCGCTAAAGACTTCAGCAGACATTGAATCATTTAGATTCTTTGAAGTCAAACTTATTCTTTGTGATTTGTCCACGGCTTCTTTCATAGTTTCGCATAATCCGCTTTTCGATACTAAATTTTCTATTGAGTACTTCCAATACTCCATTCTTTATCATCAAACTCTCGATGATTAAGGTCGTTTACGGTTGCCTACATTTTATGCTGCTTCATTCAGCTTTTTCAAAGTTCAATGTATTGATTCGTAGACTGGTGCTTTTCAAAATTTCAGAATTGGAATTCGTAAATCCAGGAGATAGAAGTTATATATATATATATATATATATATATATATATATATATATATATATATATATATATATATATATATATATATATATATATATATATATATATATATATATATATATATATATATATATATAAATTGTTGTCGTAGAATCGCTGAGAATTTTAAGATTATCGATTGATGCCTTCCGGTATTTGGTATGATAATTATCGTTACAAGATACCGATGAGTTCATGATAAGACTTCAATAGATAAATATATTGATTTGTCGTAGAGATTTGAGCCAAGGAGCAACGAGGTTGCTGGTACGTCTGTTGGTAATATAGTGGAATATAAAATAATTCTCCGGTATCAAAAGGGTAATCGTATATATCAGGATTATAGTAAGGCTACTTCGAATGAAAAGTCGAAGTTGACTTGTTGGAGCTGTGACAAAATTGGCTACTTTGAAAAGGGATCGCAAAGTTATTTTTGCTAATAAATGCCAAAGGATCTGACGCGGCTACGTGTTAAACTTTTACTCAGTTGCCGAGAGTTTCTCAGGTGCAATACTATATACATAAATCTTTCCTTCCGTAGATGAAGTGTGGTTGGTTCATCCTCTCGATTGAGGTGTTTTCAAGAATCATGAAAGGTTTGAACGTAGATTGTAATCGTCAAGATACAAATGAGATTAAGATGAAATCAAGTGGCAAACTTGAAGAATTGTTTTAGTTTCATATATTATAATCAATATTTTAATTCATTTTAATTGTCCAATGTTGGTAGTCCCCAGTTGATAGTCCACAGTTAACAGTCCAATAATTCATATATAATTCAATATATAATATTCGAATTAATTAATATGTATCGTGACCCGTGTACATGTCTCAGACTCGATCACAACTCAAAGTATATATATTATTATAGAATCAACCTCAACCCTGTATAGAGAACTCGATCATTACTGCATATAGAGTGTCTATGGTTATTTCAAATAATATATATATATATATATATATATATATATATATATATATATATATATATATATATATGCGTCGATATGATATGTCAAAACCTTGTATACATGTCCCGATACTTAAAGTGCGTAAAATAAATAACAGAAATTAAATGACGATAAATAAAATACGTAAAGTAAATAACAAAAATTAAATGACGATAAATAAAATTGCGATAATTAAATTGCGATGAAATAAAAAGTAATACGGAATTATCAGTTAGCTAGGAACAGTTAGCTAGGATCTTGTTAGCGTGGATTCTTAACAAAATTTCTCGTAGTTAATTCGTTTGTTTCTAACAAATTTTATTTTGTCCAATGTTTTCTTCATTATGCCACTTTTTGAATTCTGATAAGTCAAAATCCAGATATAAAATTGAATGAAAATGGTTATTCTGTGGTGAACGGATTCGTATATCGGTAGATGTAAATAGGATAATAAATGGCTGTTGAATCAGATTTGATAGAATGTACAGTGTACTTATTAATGTGAAATCTAAGTATTCCTCGGGTATTACCTACCCGTTAAAATATTTTCACCATTAACAGTTTGTACGAAAAAAAATTTAATTACAATCTTTATGAAACAATATATATACATATATATTTTCTTCAGACGTAATCATAGATTTAATGAGTCAATGTGATATTAAACTCATTAGATTTATGGCTTAGAACTAGAGTACATAATCTCTAAAACCTTAGAGATTACATAATTGCCATGAATGACGAAGATAGTTTATGTAGAACGATTCGTAGAACGATGATTATGCTTGAGGTATAGATTGCGAGGTTGAGATGTGTAATGATGTTGTTATTATTGGTACTGATTTATGCTGCTGGTGCTGCTGATGGTGGTACTGTTGCTGTCGGTGCTACAAGTGTTGTTGGTGCTGAAGTTGGTAATGATGTTGGTGTAGTAAGTATAGCTTGTAGATCACGCACCATTCTTGTCAGGTTTTCTATCCTACCCTCTATCATTTCTATCCATCCACTCATCTGATTCGATAGATCTTGATTATCAATTCGAAGTTCCCTAACTTCTTCTAATGTAACGACCCGCACTTTTTTGATCGTTCTATACTTATAAGATTAATATTTACATAAATTAAACCTTACCAACATGATAAGAAATCCAAACTGTCGAGACTTATGTTTTTCGAAAAGAGTTTTACACAACGTTTGACCGTCTAGTTTGACCGATGATATCACGAACTATACAATATATGATAATTATACGTTTGTGTATATATATGTATTTATATATATTTAACATGATCTAAGGATGTTTAACATCTCATTGGGTACTAATAACAATGAGTTATAAGTATATTTTGAAACTACTAACTTAAGTTTTCAAAACGATAACTATACGTAACGTTCTTCGACATAAATACTTATAACCTATAATACTTATACATGCATCGTATAGATATGTATTTTATCACTTTTAAAGGGCTTACATACATAAAACAATATAAGTATATTTACAAAAGATAGCTATATTTGAATCCTCGTTCCGTTTTCTCAAAGATTTCTACACGTATATCTAGGGTATATGTACCCGTATCATACGCAGCTTCTAGATGTATTTACTATTGGTATATACCAATAAAAATCTGCTCCTTAGCAGCCTTAAATGATTAAGAAACATGTGGAACCAACCATTTGTCAAGTAGCATGAATTATTTAGCAAGAAAACAAAGTTAGGTATCTTTTTTTTCCTTTATAACCTAAAAACGTTTTTATGCATGCACACCATTTCTTCACCCCATTTTCTCATACTTACACTCCCATTTCTCTCTCAAAATACTCTTAACTTCATATTTGATCATCTCCAAGCATTTTCCCCATCATTTAGCTTCAAAAACAACCCTTAATCATCATAAGAAAAACCATACAAGAACACTTCAAGAATCCTTTCAAGAACACAAGTTTACTTCCAATCTTTCATCCAATTCCATCACTCTTTTGGTTCTAGGTTTTTACTCCTCTTTTACAGCAATCTTGTCCAAGTAACTTGAGGTAGTAACTTTGTTCATAACCTTATTCGATTCATATATATATAGCTATCTTATTTTATGGTATAAAATTTTAACAACAAGAACATAGTTTGAATGTTTTCAAACTTGTTTGCAAACTAAATAGATCCTTCTAACTTAACTTTTAAAATACTTCAAGACCTGTAATATAACATAAATATATGCTAATTTAACAAGGTATAACTTGGTTTTTCAAAGAACACCTTAAAACTGAATCTACGGTGTCGGAGTGTAACCGGGGGCTGTTTTGGGTTGGATAATTAAAAACTATTTTGAACTTTGAATTGGAGGCTTATTTTCTGGAAAATTGATATTTACTATGAATATGTTAACACATAAAAATTTCATGATTTAACTCAAAGTATAAGTATTTTTAGAAAAATAATCATTTAAGGTTGTTTACATGATGGAAAATGATCAACTCCATAAGTTTCACTAAAGTTTGACCTATGACCTGTGATTTCGAATACAAACTAAGGTATTTACAGTTCATAGTCTTAAAGAGGGACTCGATCCAAGGAAGTGGCAAGTTGAATCAACGAAAACGGAGTTGTAACGAAGAAACTATGACCAAAACGAGATCGGATATCTAAGACTAGTTTAGCTACGAAAATAATTGGAGAAAATTAAATAAATCACATCTTTTTAAAATAACATGATATTTTATATATATGTACTCATAATTTAAGTTTATATGGTTCAGGATCACCCGTAAACAATACGAGAAGATTAATCATAAGATCCCATGATTGTACGCAACACGTCATTTGACAACACCGGTACTTTATGTACGCAACACGTCATTTGACAACACCGGTACCGTGGGTCAAGATTAATCTCGACCAATACATATACGATGGGGGTTTTTATTTATTTCATTAGAGGTTTATTAAACACCTAAAAATGAACCATTAAAATTGAATTACTAACATCGGACTGCTAACTACGGACTAAGAAATTATTAAAACTATTAAAAGTATAAAAAGTATATATATGTGACGATTGTTTAAAATAGAAATATATTGATAAACTATATATGGATAGGTTCGTGATATCAACCGGAAGACCAAGTCAAAAATATATATATCTTCAAGACGAACGTGAGTATATAGTCCCACTTTTAAACTCTAAATATTTCGGGATGAGAATACATGTATTTTATGTTTTACATTATGGACACAAGTAACTGAAAAATATATTCTACGTTGAGTTGTACCACTGGCATACTTCCCTGTAGCTTGGTAACTAATATTTACAGCGGTATTGTAAACGCGAATCCTGTTGATAGATCTATCGGGCTTGACAACCCCAACCGGACTGGACGACCAGTATTCAACGGTTGCACAGTACTTCGTTTCGTGACTACACTTGGTACAGTGTAGTAAGATTTCATATTAAAGGGAATATGCGACGTGATTAATTGTTAAGTATGGTTACCAAGTGCTCAACCACTTAGAATATTTTTATTAAACTGTTTATATACGAAATCTTGTGGTCTATATATATATATTGCTGCCGGCACTAAACCTATATCTCACCAACTTTATGTTGACCTTTTAAAACATGTCTATTCTCAGGAGATTACTAAAGCTTCCGCTGCATTATGTTGAATTTGAGCAGGATCTTGCGTACGCATACATGTGTCAAAAATAAAACTGCATATCCAAGGACTTGTGTTGTAAAATATGCTCGAAATCGTGTTGTTATCATTATTTGTAAAGTTTGTAAGTCTAAGATTATCGCTAAACGATAGTCATCTTTTTATTGTCCAAAGCTTGTATCAAAAATAAGAATCATGGTTTGTAATGTATAATATATGCAGTTTTTCTTTTAAAAATGTCGCATATAGAGGTCAATACCTCGCAATGAAATCATACGTTATCTAACACGTTCTTATGGTTAAGGACGGGTTATGACATGTGGTATCAGAGCGGTGGTCTTAGCGAACCAGGTTTGCATTAGTGTGTCTAACTGATAAGTCGTTAGGATACATTAGTAAGTCTGGACTTTGACCGGGTCTGATTTAAAAACCATTGCTTATCATTGTTGGTTAAAATTTATATGTAAATATTATGTAGTACTAATGGGTTAGTTGTTGTGTGATAGATGTCGGGCTCAAAACTTGTCATCACGTTCAGCGACTCCGAACCAGAATCTTCAGATGGTGTTCCAGTCATTAACCTATCCGATGACGAAAATAATATCTTTGGGGAAGACTCACAAATTCCGGATGAACCGACTATAGAGAACCCGGAAAGTGAACCCGAGGAGGAAAGTGAACCCGAGGAGGAAAGTGAACCCGAGGAGGAAAGTGAACCCGAGGAGGAAAGTGAACCCGAGGAAGAAATACAGGAAATTACAAAAGACGAGTTCGAACTAGGAAAGAAACGAAAGGCTAATGAATTAGAAAATTCAAATCCCGAGTTTAGTAAGGATGATGTGGAACCAACTCCACTAGACACTACCACCCCTATTCCCGCTATTCCTATTCGTTCTATCCCGGCATCCAGTTCTTCAGTCCCACAGCCAAAATATAGGCAGACAGCCAGGATAAGCGTTAAGCGATTCTTTGAACCTAAACGTCCTAGAAAATAGACCAAACGATGCGCTGCCGTATTAAACCATGGGATCATATAATGTTTTGTATAATATTATTAGTGTGGTTTGCTTAATGTTCGATGTAAGATAAGCATATGTAAAATAGTGAAGTGTGAAATGCAATAATTTTCCATGGTTAAGTATTATTTGGGTGGTAGTAATTGATTTTCGTACTAAGCTATTAAGTATGAACTTTAACGGGTAGGTACTACCCTAGATATAATTATAAAATGCTAATAAGAAGAAAAGGCTTTTATAATAATACCTGGTTCATATTATTAATAAGCTATAATGTACTGTAAATATACACTACATCTATAATATTCCATGTGAATAATTATTTTCTTTTCATTCTTATAGAAGAATATGGCGCGATTGAACCGAATGACGGAACAAGAAATCCAGGAACTCATCAATCAGCGAGTGAACGACAGAATGTTATGGGTCGAGGCTGCAAGAGCTGCTGCAGTTAACCCAAATCCTCGTGTAGGATGCACCTACAAAACTTTTCAAGCTTGCAAGCCCTCATCATTCAGTGGAACGGAAGGACCGATCGGTTTAACCCGGTGGATAGAAAAGATGGAGACTGTGTTTAAAATCAGTGGTTGTATTGAAAAGGACATGACCAAGTATGCATCGTGCACTTTACAAGATAGTGCACTCACGTGGTGGAAAAATTATGTGAAGGCTGTAGGAGGAGATGTAGCTTATGATACTCCATGGGAAGAATTCAAAATAATGTTAATCAACGAGTATTGTCCAAGGAACAAGGTTAGAAAGTTGGAAGATGAATTACGAAGCCTGAAGGTTGTTGGTACTGAAATCACCAACTACAATCAGCGATTCATGGAATTAGTTTTGCTATGTCCTGAATTGGTTCCAACCGAAGAACGGAAGATTGAAATGTACAAAGATGGTTTGCCCAAAAAGGTCAAGGCAAATGTTACAGCATCGAAACCTAAGACAATTCATGAAGCTATAACCATGGCAAACGAGCTAATGGATCAGGTCATCATGGATAAGAAAGCATCCAATACTGATGTGAAGGTATCAGGTAACAAAAGAAAGTGGAATGGAAATTATGATCGAGGTAACCAACAACAATCTTTTAAGAAACAAGAAACCACGCAAGGTGCAGGTAGTGGTTCAAGCTTTGGTTACAAAGGACAAAATCCTTTATGTAACTGATGCCACAAACATCACTCTGGCTACTGTAATGTGGTATGCAACAAATGTAATCGAAAGGATCATCTTGCTGAAGATTGTAGGACTCTCGTTACAAATACAAATGGTACCAAGACTCCTGCCACCAATGCAAATAGAACTGCTTTGGCTACCATTACTTGTTATGGGTGTGGAAAACAAGGTCACTATAAGAGCCAGTGCCCGAATCCAGAGAAGAATATCAGACCTGCATGAGGGAGAGCATTTGTTATTAATGCTAGAGAGGCATGTGAAGACCCGGAGCTTGTTACGGGTACGTTTACCATTAATAACTTATCCGCATCTATTATATTTGATACTGGTGCTGATAGAAGTTACGTGTGTAGAGACTTTCACGCTAAATTGAATTGTTCATCATTACCTCTAGATGCTAAGTACATGATTGAGTTAGCTAATGGTAAACTAATTAAAGCCGATAAAATTTGCCGTGATTGTAAAATAAATTTAGCCGGAGAAACGTTTAAAATTGACTTAATACCCGTAGAATTAGGAAGTTTTGATGTAATAGTCGGCATGGACTGGATGTCCAAAATAGGAGCTGAAGTTGTGTGTGCCAAGAAGGCAATTCGCATTCCTCGTAAGGATAAAACGCCAGTAATGATTTATGGAGAGAAGGGTAACTCAAAGCTAAAACTCATTAGTTATTTGAAAGCTCAAAAGTGCTTGAAGAAAGGGTGCTATGCTATCTTAGCACATGTTAATAAAGTCGAAAAGAAAGAAAAAGAGAAGTGCATCAACGACGTGCCTGTGGCAAGAGATTTTCCTGAAGTTTTTCCGGAAGAGTTGCCGGGATTACCTCCATTTAGATCTGTAGAATTTCAAATAGATTTAGTACCAGGAGCCGCACCAGTGGCTCGTGCTCCATATAGACTTGCACCGTCCGAGTTAAAAGAACTTCAGAGTCAATTAAAAGAATTACTGGATCATGGATTCATACGACCAAGTACTTCACCGTGGGGAGCTCCGATTCTATTTGTTAAAAAGAAAGATGGATCTTTTAGGATGTGTATAGATTATCGTGAATTAAATAAGTTAACTATCAAAAATCGGTATCCACTACCGAGAATTGACGACTTATTTGATCAACTCCAGGGATCATGTGTTTATTCGAAAATCGACCTAAGATCGGGCTATCATCAACTACGTGTCAAAGAAGAGGACATTCCGAAAACTGCTTTTCGGACACGTTATGGTCATTACGAATTTTTGGTCATGCCGTTTGGATTGACGAATGCGCCAGCTGTATTCATGGACCTCATGAATCGAGTTTGTAGTCCATATTTAGATAAGTTTGTTATCGTTTTCATTGATGATATTCTTATCTATTCCAAGAGTGAGCAAGAGCATGAGCAGCATTTAAGGTTGATATTAGAGTTGTTGAGAAAAGAACAGCTATATGCTAAATTTTCTAAGTGTGCTTTTTGGTTGAAAGAAGTGCAATTTCTTGGCCACGTTGTTAGTAGCAAAGGAATTCAGGTTGATCCAGCAAAAATTGAAGCCATTGAAAAATGGGAGACTCCTAAGACACCAACGCAGATACGCCAATTTTTGGGTTTAGCCGGTTATTATAGAAGGTTTATTCAAGATTTTTCCCGAATAGCTAAGCCGTTGACAGCGTTAACACAAAAAGGGAAGAAATATGAATGGACTTCTGAGCAGGAGAGTGCATTTCAATTACTAAAGAAGAAGTTGACTACGGCGCCTATTTTATCGTTACCAGAAGGGAACGATGATTTTGAAATATATTGTGACGCTTCGCGACAAGGTTTTGGTTGTGTTCTTATGCAACGAAAGAAAGTTATTGCATACGCATCCCGACAATTAAAGATTCACGAGCGGAATTATACGACGCATGATCTAGAACTGGGAGCAGTCGTGTTTGCATTGAAGATATGGAGACACTACTTGTATGGGGTTAAATGCACTGTGTTTACTGATCATAAAAGCCTTCAACATATTTTCGATCAAAAACAGCTGAACATGAGGCAACGTAGGTGGGTTGAGTTAATAAATGACTATGATTGTGAAATTCGTTATCATCCCGGGAAAGCGAACGTGGTGGCCGACGCTCTAAGCAGAAAGGAACAAGAACCAATTCGAGTACGAGCGATGAACATAAAAATTCGCATGAATCTCAACTCACAAATCAAAGAAGTTCAACGAGAAGCACTTACTAAAGAAAATATAGGAAATGAAATAATGAAGAAGTATGAGAAGCAACTCGTTATGCGGGAAGATGGAATTCGATATTTTGCAAATCGTATTTGGGTACCGAAGTCGGGTGGATTAAGGAAGTTGATATTGAACGAGGCACATAAGACAAGATATTCGATACATCCTGGAGTTGGAAAGATGTTCCAAGATCTTAAAACGCGTTATTGGTGGCCTAATTTAAAGACAGACGTAGCAACATATGTTGGGGAGTGTTTAACTTGTTCCAAGGTCAAAGCAGAACACCAGAAGCCGTCAGGGTTACTTCAACAACCAGAAATCCCAGAATGGAAATGGGATGGTATTACCATGGATTTCATCACGAAGTTACCAAAGACTGCCTGGGGTTACGACACCATTTGGGTGATTGTTGATCGTCTCACCAAGTCTGCACATTTCTTGCCTATAAAGGAAACGGATAGAATGGAGAAACTATTACGATTGTATATAAAGGAAGTTGTTTCAAGGCATGGAATACCTATTTCCATTATATCTGATCGTGATAGTAGATTTACCTCAAAGTTCTGGCAATCACTACAGGAGGCACTAGGAACTCGTCTGGATATGAGTACCGCATATCATCCGCAAACCGACGGGCAGAGTGAAAGAACAATTCAGACTCTTGAAGACATGCTCAGGGCATGTGTGATCGATTTTGGAAACGGATGGGATAAGTATTTACCGTTAGCAGAATTCTCGTATAATAATAGTTATCATGCGAGCATTAAAGCTGCACCATTCGAAGCATTGTATGGAAGGAAGTGTAGATCTCCTATCTGTTGGAATGAAGTAGGAGATCGACATTTAACTGGTCCCGAGATCATACACGAAACGACTGAGAAGATAGTATAAATCAAGGAGAGATTGAAAACAGCTCGTAGTCGCCAAAAGAGCTACGCCGATGTCCGAAGGAAACCATTAGAGTTTCAGATCGGTGAAATGGTTATGCTAAAGGTGTCACCTTGGAAAGGTGTGATACGTTTTGGAAAAAGGGGTAAACTGAACCCAAGATATGTAGGCCCGTTCAAGATCATCGAACGCATTGGACCGGTAGCTTATCGACTCGAATTACCGCAACAACTCGCTGGAGTACATAATACCTTTCACGTCTCGAACCTTAAGAAGTGTCTTGCAAAGGAAGACCTCACCATTCCTCTTGAAGAAATCCATGTCGACGAGAAACTACAATTCGTCGAAGAACCAATCGAAATCATGGACCGTGAAGTTAAACAGCTCAAGCAGAGCAACATACCGATCGTTAAGGTTCGTTGGAATGCTCGAAGAGGTCCCGAGTTTACGTGAGAACGAGAGGATCAGATGAAACAAAAGTATCCACACTTGTTTCTCGATGACGCAAAATAGGTACAATTTTAAAATTTCGGGACGAAATTTATTTAACGGGGAGGTAATGTAACGACCCGCACTTTTTTGATCGTTCTATACTTATAAGATTAATATTTACATAAATTAAACCTTACCAACATGATAAGCAATCCAAACTGTCGAGACTTATGTTTTTCGAAAAGAGTTTTACACAACGTTTGACCGTCTAGTTTGACCGATGATATCACGAACTATACAATATATGATAATTATACGTTTGTGTATATATATGTATTTATATATATTTAACATGATCTAAGGATGTTTAACATCTCATTGGGTACTAATAACAATGAGTTATAAGTATATTTTGAAACTACTAACTTAAGTTTTCAAAACGATAACTATACGTAACGTTCTTCGACATAAATACTTATAACCTATAATACTTATACATGCATCGTATAGATATGTATTTTATCACTTTTAAAGGGCTTACATACATAAAACAATATAAGTATATTTACAAAAGATAGCTATATTTGAATCCTCGTTCCGTTTTCTCAAAGATTTCTACACGTATATCTAGGGTATATGTACCCGTATCATACGCAGCTTCTAGATGTATTTACTATTGGTATATACCAATAAAAATCTGCTCCTTAGCAGCCTTAAATGATTAAGAAATATGTGGAACCAACCATTTGTCAAGTAGCATGAATTATTTAGCAAGAAAACAAAGTTAGGTATCTTTTTTTTCCTTTATAACCTAAAAACGTTTTTATGCATGCACACCATTTCTTCACCCCATTTTCTCATACTTACACTCCCATTTCTCTCTCAAAATACTCTTAACTTCATATTTGATCATCTCCAAGCATTTTCCCCATCATTTAGCTTCAAAAACAACCCTTAATCATCATAAGAAAAACCATACAAGAACACTTCAAGAATCCTTTCAAGAACACAAGTTTACTTCCAATCTTTCATCCAATTCCATCACTCTTTTGGTTCTAGGTTCTTACTCCTATTTTACAGCAATCTTGTCCAAGTAACTTGAGGTAGTAACTTTGTTCATAACCTTATTCGATTCATATATATATAGCTATCTTATTTTATGGTATAAAATTTTAACAACAAGAACATAGTTTGAATGTTTTCAAACTTGTTTGCAAACTAAATAGATCCTTCTAACTTAACTTTTAAAATACTTCAAGACCTGTAATATAACATAAATATATGCTAATTTAACAAGGTATAACTTGGTTTTTCAAAGAACACCTTAAAACTGAATCTACGGTGTCGGAGTGTAACCGGGGGCTGTTTTGGGTTGGATAATTAAAAACTATTTTGAACTTTGAATTGGAGGCTTATTTTCTGGAAAATTGATATTTACTATGAATATGTTAACACATAAAAATTTCATGATTTAACTCAAAGTATAAGTATTTTTAGAAAAATAATCATTTAAGGTTGTTTACATGATGGAAAATGATCAACTCCATAAGTTTCACTAAAGTTTGACCTATGACCTGTGATTTCGAATACAAACTAAGGTATTTACAGTTCATAGTCTTAAAGAGGGACTCGATCCAAGGAAGTGGCAAGTTGAATCAACGAAAACGGAGTTGTAACGAAGAAACTATGACCAAAACGAGATCGGATATCTAAGACTAGTTTAGCTACGAAAATAATTGGAGAAAATTAAATAAATCACATCTTTTTAAAATAACATGATATTTTATATATATGTACTCATAATTTAATTTTATATGGTTCAGGATCACCCGTAAACAATACGAGAAGATTAATCATAAGATCCCATGATTGTACGCAACACGTCATTTGACAACACCGGTACTTTATGTACGCAACACGTCATTTGACAACACCGGTACCGTGGGTCAAGATTAATCTCGACCAATACATATACGATGGGGGTTTTTATTTATTTCATTGGGGGTTTATTAAACACCTAAAAATGAACCATTAAAATTGAATTACTAACATCGGACTGCTAACTACGGACTAAGAAATTATTAAAACTATTAAAAGTATAAAAAGTATATATATGTGACGATTGTTTAAAATAGAAATATATTGATAAACTATATATGGATAGGTTCGTGATATCAACCGGAAGACCAAGTCAAAAATATATATATCTTCAAGACGAACGTGAGTATATAGTCCCACTTTTAAACTCTAAATATTTCGGGATGAGAATACATGTATTTTATGTTTTACGTTATGGACACAAGTAACTGAAAAATATATTCTACGTTGAGTTGTACCACTGGCATACTTCCCTGTAGCTTGGTAACTAATATTTACAGCGGTATTGTAAACGCGAATCCTGTTGATAGATCTATCGGGCTTGACAACCCCAACCGGACTGGACGACCAGTATTCAACGGTTGCACAGTACTTCGTTTCGTGACTACACTTGGTACAGTGTAGTAAGATTTCATATTAAAGGGAATATGCGACGTGATTAATTGTTAAGTATGGTTACCAAGTGCTCAACCACTTAGAATATTTTTATTAAACTGTTTATATACGAAATCTTGTGGTCTATATATATATATTGCTGCCGGCACTAAACCTATATCTCACCAACTTTATGTTGACCTTTTAAAACATGTCTATTCTCAGGAGATTACTAAAGCTTCCGCTGCATTATGTTGAATTTGAGCAGGATCTTGCGTACGCATACATGTGTCAAAAATAAAACTGCATATCCAAGGACTTGTGTTGTAAAATATGCTCGAAATCGTGTTGTTATCATTATTTGTAAAGTTTGTAAGTCTAAGATTATCGCTAAACGATAGTCATCTTTTTATTGTCCAAAGCTTGTATCAAAAATAAGAATCATGGTTTGTAATGTATAATATATGCAGTTTTTCTTTTAAAAATGTCGCATATAGAGGTCAATACCTCGCAATGAAATCATACGTTATCTAACACGTTCTTATGGTTAAGGAATGTTATGACATCTAATATTCCCCTTTGATTGGTATTCAGAAGCAGAGGTTGAATATTTTCTGAGATTGCAGTAATGCGACCTTCGAGATGGAAAACTTTAGCAAGAAGGGTGAATACAATGTTGCGCATAGGTTCACCGGTGAGTACATCGTTTTCTCCGATGTTAGGAGGTAAGTTTGGTTCGCGGTAGGGCTCGACTTCTTCATTTCTCCATCGAGTGAGTAAGTCTCGGACCCACCCCCATCTCCTCCAGAAAGAAAAATAATTAAATGGTTGAGGCACTTCTGGATCATTATCTTCGGAGTCTGCTTCAATATACATCTCGAAATCGCTTCCGGAACTAATGGAATCCAAGCTAGGTGTAGGATCCATCTCTCACGTCAGTTAAAGGGTTTTGATATGAAATGATTTTCGAATATCGAATGATATTCCTATTATATATAGAATATCTATACATACTTCCAAAGATCTCGTGAATTACGGAGAAAATTAAGGAAACATGTCAGATAAAGTCTACAGTGACAGATACGCTAAGATATGGATTAGTAGATATGCTAAGATATGAATTTTGTCTATACACTATTCATACAATCAATGCAGTAAGATGTGTCTAGACTAAGAATGATAAGCAAATGATTTCCGACTAGAAATGATAAGCAAAACTTTTAACATGCAGACACGGTCGAAGTCCAGACTCACTAAGGCATTCTAACGACTATCAGTTAGACACACTAATGCAAGACCTGGTTCTCTAAGACCACCGCTCTGATACCAACTATGAAAACCCGTCCTAATCCATCCGGATGAAGTCCATATCGATTATAAATGATTCACAACAGTTGATTACATCGCGAGGTACTTGACCTCTATATGATAAATTTTACTAACATTGCATTCGTTTTTTTTAAAAGACAATCTTTCATTACATCGAAAGTTGACGGCATGCATACCATTTCATAATATATCTAACTATAATTGACTTAATAATAATTCTGATGAACTTGACGACTCGAATGCAACGGCTTATGTAATATGACATGAATGACTTCAAGTAATATCTCTAAAATGAGCAAATGCACAGCGGAAGATTTCTTTCGTACCTGAGAATAAACATGCTTTCAAGTGTCAATCAAAAGGTTGGTGAGTTCATTAGTTTATCATAAATAATCATTTCATAATTTTAATAGACCACAAGATTTCATATTTCCATTTCTCATAAACATACGTCCCATGCATAGAGACAAAAATATCATTCATATGGATTGAACACCTGGTAACCGACATTCACAATATGCATATAAGAATATCCCCATCATTCCGGGATCCTCCTTCGGACATGATATAAATTTCGAAGTACTAAAGCATCCGGTACTTTGGATGGGGCTTGTTGGGCCCGATAGATCTATCGTTAGGATTCGCGTCAATTAGGGTGTCTGTTCCTTAATTCTTAGATTACCAGACTTAATAAAAAGGGGCATATTCGATTTCGATAATTCAACCATATAATGTAGTTTCGATTACTTGTGTCTATTTCGTAAAACATTTATAAAAATTGCGCATGTATTCTCAGCCCAAAAGTATAAAGGGTAAAAAGATAAATGAAACTCACCATACTGTATTTTGTAGTAAAAATACATATGACGTCATTTATCAAGTGTAGGGTTGGCCTCGAATTCACGAACCTATAATAGTTCTAATTATATTAAAACACATAATTGAATTCGAACATCTTTATATATATATATATATATATATATATATATATATATATATATATATATATATATATATATATAAATTCATTAGTTATATCCTTTTTATATTAATAATATATATATATTTCATATTTTCATTTTATACAAATATTAATTTTGTTAAAAATGATAATAGTCATAATACTTGATTTTACTAATAAAGGTAACACTTTATATTAGTGATAATAATAATGATATTTATAATAATAGCTGTAAAATATTAATTTTGTGTTAATGATATTTATGATAATGATAGTAATAATAGTAATAATAAGGATAATCATAATTCTTAATATTGATAACTTTTAATAAATATAATAACTCTAGTAAAAATGTTAATTTTTAAAAAAAATGATATCTTTGATAGTTTTCATAAATTGATACTTTTGGTAATAATAATTATAATAGTAATAATACTTATCTTAATAATAATAAAATGGTAAAATCATATTTGTTAATGATGTTATTAAGTAATAATAATAATAATAATAATAATAATAATAATAATAATACTTAAATGATAAAATTTATAATAATAAATTTTAATAATACATATAAGACTAATAATAATAATAACGATTATAATACTTATAATTATGATCATGCTAATAATAATACTTATAATATCGATAGTAACAATAATAATAATAATAATCTTAATAATAACAGTAATAATTGTAATCCTAATAATAATAATAATAATAATAATAATAATAATAATAATAATAATAATAATAATAATAACAATAATAATAAATTTAAAAATGAAAACTACCTTAAGAGCTAGCTTGTAAAATAAATGCCCAAAACGGGACTCGAACCCAAGACCTCTCATTTGTCCGAATACACCACTAACCATCCCACCATTTTTATTTTTCTATTTATACTCCCAGCTAAACTATTTAAGCCGTTTATTATTAGTCCGGCCCAAACACGAAATGGTACACGGCTCATCAATTAATTCGGCCCAACATGGCAGCCTACATCAAGTTCCAGCCCAAGCTTCCATTGTAAATAAAAAAAATGTTTTGCAGTGGCCTAGTTTCGAACTTAAGACCTCTCGCTCAACACAATCCTCCTTAACCATGGGGCTGTTGCCCTCTTTCTGTTTTATAAATCATTTCGTATGTATATAACCCTTGGAACATGTTCTCTAATTTCTTCTTCTTCCTTTTAATATCCAAATCGAACCAAGTACTCTTAAACTTAATATTAGTTAAAAAAAAAACGATTTTTAGGATGTAGTATCCAATACAGAATAGTTTTTTTTCTTGCGATTAAATAAATACAAAAAAAAATAAATAAATAAATAAAAAAGAGATGCTATCGCTACTTAGTTTTAAAAAAATTTGATTTTCGATATCAATCACGTAATACGCTATGATCATAACATAAAATAGTTTGATAATCGTATCCAGAAACTAGTGAACTCGTCAATTGAACTTTAAACACAACCATGAAATCGAATTTGATTGAAGAACACTTGTTGACTTTTAAAAAAACAAAACTTTGACTCTCAAATACATCTTTGATTTTTCAAATTAAGATTTGTAAAGTTGCAGATAGAATCAAGACTAGATTTAGAACCTTTCTGCATTTAAGGATTTCGAAATTCAGCTCATATTCGAAGTTTTGGAAAAATTAGTCAAAAACAGAGGTAAGTGGTGTGTTCTTGCCTTTTTTTTTAAAAAAAAAATTCAATCAATTAAAATAGGTAAAAGTGATATTTGATATTGAGGATGTGTAGTTGATTGAATGGGTCATTAACATTGAACGTTTATTGATTTTTTTAACTCATTGATTCTTGACAGGCTATTATTCGATCAGTAGGAGTTAAACAACAAAAAATAAAAAGTGGAAAAGGACTTTCAAAGAATTCGTACCAATTTGCTATAGTCATAAATCAATTCAGCAGACCATTTAAAAGATTTAGATGTTGATTAGTAATAATATCAAAATAATCAAAATAATATTAGTTATAGTAAAAGTATTAAGATTAATGATATTAATAAATTTAAATAAAAAGATAGTTTTTGGTACTTATCATAATAATAACTAGGATTATAATTTTCTCTACTAATTATGACATTGTTAATAATAATAATAATAATATTAGTAATTAAATATATATTCATTTAATGACAACCTAATTATTCGGTATGTTATTTTACATTTTTAATTCCAATTGATTAATTGTACTTTACTAATTCAACTATTGTATATATACCTATATTTATTTTTGTGTATATATATTTATATTTATTTACACACAAATGTTCGTGAATCGTCGGAAACAGTCAAAGGGTAATTGAACATATGAACATAGTTCCAAAGTTTTCGAGACTCAACATCACAGATTTTGCTTATCGTGTCGAAACTATAATAAGATTAAGTTTAAATTTGGTCGGAAATTGACGGGTCGTCACAAGTAACTCATAAAATCTCCACCGCATATCATCCACAAACAAGTGGACAAGTTGAAAATACAAACCGAGCTTTAAAACGTATTCTAGAGAAAACCGTAGGATCAAATCCGAAGGAATGGTCCATTAAATTGGAGGATGCACTCTGGGCTTTTAGAACAGCCTACAAAACTCCAATTGGAACCACACCTTTTAGACTTGTTTATGGAAAAGCATGTCATCTTCCAGTAGAAATTGAACACAAAGCATTTTGGGCTTTGAAGGCATGTAATCTTGATTTACATGAAGCCGGACGTCTACGATTAAGTCAACTAAACGAATTAGAAGAATTAAGACATGAAGCATACGATAATTCGTTAATCTATAAGGAAAGAACGAAGAAATGGCATGATAAAAGAATCAGAAGTTTAAAAGAATTTAAAGAAGGAGACAGAGTTCTTCTTTTCAATTCACGATTCAAGCTATTTCCTGGAAAATTGAAATCAAGATGGTCTGGACCATTCATAGTTAAAAGAGTTTTCCCATACGGAATGATAGAATTAATAAATTCAAATGGGATTGAATTTAAAGTTAATGGTCACATAGTTAAACATTACATACATGGTCCAATGGAAGTTGACAACGAAGTTAATCACAATTTCGACACCACAGCTAACTAAGTGTGGGGAGAATCAAGTCTTTAAAGGGTTTATGTATTTCTGTTAGAGTTAGATTGTCTGTTTTCGTGTAGTTCTCGAAAATGGAACCCGAATGGTCTTTCCCTAGCAGACCCTAAAGAACTAGTCTTCTCCCCCCATTCTGAATTTTTATTTTTTTTAGAAAATGAAGACTGCCTGTGAACTAAACCATGGTCTAATGCTACACGCTTTGATCACTAAACGTAATAATGACACACTACCGAGTGAAATAGTATCAGTAATCAGAGAAAGATTGGACGGAGTTAGAAAAGAATCCAGATGCGAAGATAATAAGTTACAATTTGGTAAAGGAAAATCAAAATCCGCAGCGAAAAGAAGAGCACGACACCTAGAAAGATGTCACAAATGCGGAAAATGGTCACATGGAGGTAAATGTTCAAATAATCAAACCTATTCAAATACTGAATTTGTTACTTTATGCAGAGACGGACCGTTCGTATGTTTAGAAGAAAAAACACTGAATGCTCGAGGTTACGCCTATGTAGCCATGGAAAACCAATTAAACCGACTATCTAATGAATGGGATAGATCATATAACTAAAAATACTATCTCACAGGTAAGTCTGTACAGTCTTTATTTTTATTTTTATTTTTAACCTTTTGATAATAAATGTTAATTTGTTCGCTATAAAGTATTAAATTGGTATTGAATAAAATTAGGTTTGGCGACCGAAATTATTGATATCATACAAAAATTTATTACATCACTGCGAAATTTAACGTTTATTCTTAAGGTATAAATATCTTTAATCAATCAACACAAAATATTTCAAAAATTCATCATGAGTTAAATTAGGTCTTGGAACCGAAATTACTTTACCGAAAAGAGGGGCGCATATTTTTGATAATATTTGATTGATTAAAGTGGGATAAAAAGCCAAAAAGATTTTTAATTTTATTTTTACCATGTTTTTAAAATTAATATTTAAATCTTAAATTAATATTGTAAACTTTGTAAAAACAATATTTTTAAAAATTGTAAATATTTGAAAAATTAATATAAGTTTGGTGTGAATTTATAATATGAATTTTTAAATTAAGTTTGGTGTGAATTTTTAAAATATAAATTTTATTTTTATGCATTTTAAATTGTAAGTTTGGTGTGAATTTTTAATATTAATTTTGAATTTTATATTTAATTTGTGTGAATTTAAAAACAAAAATTTACTTTATCTCATTAAGTTAAAAATATGATTTTTAAAATTCTTCGTGAGTTGAAGACTAGGTCTTTGAACCGAAATTGCTTTACCCGAGGGAGGGACGAGAACTTTTATTATCATTATTTTTAATCTTATTGAATTAAAGTATGCCAAAAACATTTAAAAAACCCAAAAATCTTAGCTTTTAAAACAATCGCTACAAAAAGACAAATTTTAAAATTTTATCGAAGGACGGACTAGGACATCGATCCGAAACGACCTCGTCCTAAATAACAAGGGAAACAAAATTTTAAAATTAATTACTTAATTGTTTTAATTAGTATAAGATATAAAAAAAATAATAATAATAACAAACTCCGCGAGTCGCGGAGTTTGAAAGGGAAATCCACCGCGACTCGCGGAGGATGAAAAATCCAGAAAAAAATATATACTGATTGAACTGATCAGTCCCAACCCACAACACAGAAAAAAAAAACTGCGAAAATAAAGCCGCAAAAACCCGAAAAAACACCCCCAAAATCACAATTTTTAACCGTTAATCATCAAATCTTTTACTAAAATCATGTTGAGAAGGATGCTATCAAGGAATTACTCAAGAAAAACGGTAAATTTCTACACCTAAACACCATTTAATCCGAAAATTAGTGTTCTTGAGCAATTTTTTTCCCCAATTTGATTTTGATGCTTTTTAGTGTAATTATGCTTAAATTGTTTATGTATTATGCTTGTATAACCTAGATTGATACTATTTAACATGATTAGAAGCCTTAAACTTCAAATTTTGAGTAATCTAGGGTTTGTGTTCTTGAGCAAATTTGGGGCTTTTTGATATAAACAGGTTATGGCCGATTTTTGTCATGAATTGTTGCTAAATTAAGTAGTGTAACATGTTTAGGTAGTTAAATGATCCAAACTTTGAGCCTAAACATGATTTTGAGAATTAAAGTGGACTTTTTCAAGTCTAAAATTCATGAACTTGATTTTTGAGAGATAATGCCATTTGAAACTTATTTAATTGCTAGTAATGATTATTTTGACATGTTATTTGAGTTGAATGCTTATGAACTTGGCGTACATTTTCGTATATGCTTATTTGAAAAAATGTAGATTTGATAAAAATGTGAAAATGAGCTTAAGTTTAATATAAATTGATCATGTCATTGTAATTATTTTGATTGATGATTTTGCTGACACTAATGCATATTTGGATGCACAAAAATTGTGTTTGATGTGTTTTGCAGACTGAAAGGGGTGCATCTTCATCCCAAGCTCGCAATGCTCCTGCTGAGAATGCGGAACAACAGGAGGTGGATAACTACTACAAGCAAGATATACCTCATCCAGTCATGACATTTTCTGATATGCACTTGGAAGATTTGCACCCGAACCTGAGATTTGACAGACTTTGGATAGATTATCCAAAATACCAAAGGGGTTTGCATACTCTTCATTCTAAAGTTGTTGAGGTACCGAGGGTCACAGAATGGGGACCATTAGAAGCTGTAGAATTGGCCGGTCCAATTAGGGAATTACTTGCACAGAGGTATGGTAATTCTACTTTTAATGACTGGGTACGTTTATTCACCATACGTAGACCTGTATATAAAGTATGGTGTGAAGAATTGTTGTGTAGTATAGACTTAAATGATCGGGTAGCTAGTTTAACCGATCGATCTTTTATTAGATTTTTGTTAGGAGGTTCGATGCGCCACATGTCTTTACTAGACATGGCTCAGGCTTTACGTATATATACGCCTGAGGAGTTAGCATCTGCCGATTGTAGAGGGTTGATACTAAATGGTAGAAAGATAGATGAAAATTTTGATACACATGGTGTATGGAGTCAAATGACAAGCCATCACCGATTCAAAGGGGGAAATTACTCTTATTTGGATATAGATAGAGCTGAATTAAGAGTGATTCATAGGTTTTTAGCTAATTCGATTACACAAAGAGGTAAGAACAAGGAAAAGGTAAATGAACGGGATTTGTTTTACCATATGTGTATTCGAGACCCACAAAGCGCTGTAAGTATACCTTATTGTGTGAGTTATTATTTATCAGCTATGGTTAGGGGGATGAGACCGCATAGCATAATAGGAGGTGGTATATTTATTACTTTGATTGCTGAATATCTCGGTGTGGATATAAGTCGGGGGGGATTATTAGTCGAAGAACCAGAACCCCGCGATACAATAGGTTTAAATGTATACCATGGTGCGAAAGTTTTGAAGAGGCGAAATAACGCCGCAGTACAATACCATGGTAGACATCCACAGGTTGAGAGAAACCAACAGCAAGGTAATGTAGGAGGGGGAAATGAAATGCAAGAAATGCAAAGGTTTATAGCTTCACAGGAGTACGAAAATGCTAGACAGAGAGCATTTGAAGATTGGCAAGTTCATCAAAACCAAATCATAGCTCATTGCCAACATATAGGTAGAAACTATATTCCTACTCCAAAACCCATATTCCCTCCCTGGTCTATAGAGATGCAACCACCGTATCCTACGTATAACCCAGCCGAAGCATTTTATAGCACCTATGGTTATGCATGGAACCCCTATTGGTATCAGTATCATCCCTAGTCTACTTAGTTTTATTTATTTTGTAATTTGTAATGTTGATACATTTAATACTTATGTTAATATTGTAATAGTTTTTATAATTTTCTAACTTTTATTCTTAGATTTTAATAATTTTTGAATGTGGGGTAATATACCAAACTTCAAAAATATGTATATATGTTTGCAGTTTATCTTATGTACACAACAGGGTAAAACAACGCATTTTCAAAGACTGGCATTAAGTTCAGCAAAAGCAACTAATTTTGACGACAAGATGCAAAATATATGTGAAATAACAACAAGACGGAATGAACAAATGATGTGCACCATTTATCATTCAGCAAACAAACGCCAATATGTTTGGAAACTTTGGTAAAATTTAATCATTTTCACACAAATCACCCTCAATAATTTAAATTGTTACTGATTTCTTGCAAATGAGGGCATTGCAAGATCTTAAGTGTGGGAAGGGGTTAAATTCTTTCGGATTTTAAAATTTTTATCTTAAACACTGGGTTACCATTAAAAATACTAGTAAAGCAGTAGTTGTATTAGAATCTAGTGCTCTCTGATAATAAAGAACAGCCCTAGTCTTATATACTGACTACCCAATTCTAGTAAAAATTTTCAAAATTTTCAATTAAATGAACTCAAGATCATGTTTATACATATTTATGAACGATAAAACTAGGTTTTAACACCGAAATTATTGTAACCTCGGAAAGGACATAAATTGAGAAACAAACCAAAATGTTAAAATTCATTTAAAATGGAATAGAGGACAATAAAAAGGAAAATAAAAGCCAAGTGTGGGAAAATTCTCCAAGTTATTCAAAACATATATCACATATTTTTGTACAAATAACTGAAAATACTTTTGCTTTGGACTAAACTAAAAAGTTTTACCTGATTTACTGTAAGAAAGATGGATCTACACAATGAATCAATTCCATCAATAAAAGGAAGTAAAGTCTTCCGAAAAAGACACGCGCTTCTTGATTTAGGTCAAGAAGTTGTCGTCCAGACCAGCTGTAGGTTGACGAAAAATCTAGCAAAATCATCACTAAAATCAGCAGGAAATCCACGGACCTCAGCATTAAACAGGGTCGCCAAGTGGTCAGATTTATCCTAACCATGAGAAGGATTTATCTCGTAAAATGGGGGGCACCATGCAAATTAGCTGGATAAGACTAATGAATCAGATCCCCAGAAAGGATAATCTCCTTAAAAGATCAAAAATCAGCTTTTAAGCCTGATATTACTCAATCCTTGAGATTGACCTTAAAGATTGAGAATTACAAACTCATGGAATTCGATGATATCTAAACTCGAGCTTGAACGAGAAAATATTTTGATCAAAATTACAAACCGATTTGTTTTCTAAAAACCCATTTTCAATGCGTTCATTACCATTGAACGTAAAATCCTAGGAATTCACCTGGAATTCATTAGGTCACCTGAACTAAATCGGGTGTCAACCGTAAGAACGGTGGCTGAATAGCATGGTCAAGGACAGGACCTTGTGCCAGAACGAAAAATTATAAGGGTGAGCTTTACTATTGCTCCTACCAAGGATAGTAATTGCATCCGACACATTATAGACCATAATTAAAAGCATGTCAGGGGACATTGCCTTAACAGTTGCTTGTTCAACGCTTTCCTTTACAACCGGACGGTAGTTTACCGAAAGGTAATATACGGGACAAGTAAACTGGACGTGTTGCTTTCCAAATACAAGGTTAGCAAGTGGGTGACACAAAACCGCAAGTTTTGAGCTAAAATTTTCAAATCTGAAACCCACCAAACCCACAAAAATATTTTGCAAACACCGGTAAAGGGTTATTCCAGAAAACTTATCTAGGGTAAAAACTAGATTTAATTTTCAAAAGATCAAATGTTTTCATAAAGATCCAATTTCCTTAATGGATCTAAATTTTTATAGTCATGTGGGACTGTAAACCATATCGTTACTACCATTGTTTATACCGCCGTATAGAAATCACTGATGTACAAAGTGTGAAGAATAAAGAAGTGATTCTAGTATTTCAAGACGATATTGCTTGAGGACAAGCAACGCTCAAGTGTGGGAATATTTGATAATGCTAAAAACGAACATATAATTCATAGCATTATTCCTCAAGAAAGACAAGCTTTTAGTTGCAATTGTTCTATTTAAAAGTGATATTCGTTTAAATAATAAAAGGTGAAGACAAAAGACAGATTCGACGAATTGAAGACGCAAACGACCAAAAAGCTCAAAAGTACAAAATACAATCAAAGAGGTTCCAATTATTGATAAGAAACGTCTCGAAATTACAAGAGTACAAGATTCAAAACGCAAAGTACAAGATATTAAATTGTACGCAAGGACGTTCGAAAATCCGGAACCGGGACCAGAGTCAACTCTCAACGCTCGACGCAACGGACTAAAAATTACAAGTCAACTATGCACATAAATATAATATAATATTTAAATAATTCTTATAATTATTTATATATTATATAAATAATAAAAATCCGTCGGCAAGAAAGACTCCAAAGTTTGTGAGCTGTATTTACAAACTCCGTGACTCGCGGAGTTTGAAGGCAAAAAGGGTCGCGAGTCGCGGAGCCCCAAATTCTGAAATTCCCTATAAAGCCAACCGAATTCTGATCATTTTTCATAACATATATCCATCCATCTCTCTATCTATATCGTAATATTTATATTTATAATTTATATTTTAATTTTAATTTTAATTATAATTCTAATAATAAGGGTATGTTAGCGAATGTTGTAAGGGTGTAAGTCGAAATTCTGTCCGTGTAACGCTACGCTATTTTTAATCATTGTAAGTTTTGTTCAACCTTTTTATATTAATGTATCGTAGCTAAGTTATTATTATGCTTATTTAAAACGAAGTAATCATGATGTTGGGCTAATTACTAAAATTGGGTAATTGGGCTTTGTACCATAATTGGGGTTTGGACAAAAGAACGACACTTGTGGAAATTAGACTATGGGCTATTAATGGGCTTTATATTTGTTTAACTAAATGATAGTTTGTTAATGTTAATATAAAGATTTACAATTGGGCGTCCCTATAAATTACCATATACACTCGATCGGACACGATGGGCGGGGTATTTATATGTACGAATAATCGTTCATTTAACCGGACATGGGAATGGATTAATAGCTACTAGAATAATTAAAACAGGGGTGAAATTATGTACAAGGACACTTGGTATAATTGATAACAAAATATTAAAACCTTGGGTTACACTCAGTCGACATCCTGGTGTAATTATTAAACAAAGTATTAAAATCTTGTTACAGTTTAAGTCCCCAATTAGTTGGAATATTTAACTTCGGGTATAAGGATAATTTGACGAGGACACTCGCACTTTATATTTATGACTGATGGACTGTTATGGACAAAAACCAGACGGACATATTAAATAATCCAGGACAAAGGACAATTAACCCATGGGCATAAAACTAAAATCAACACGTCAAACATCATGATTACGGAAGTTTAAATAAGCATAATTCTTTTATTTCATATTTAATTTCCTTTATTTTATATTTAATTGCACTTTTAATTATAGCACTTTTATTTATTGTTATTATATTTAATTGCACTTTTAATTATCGTACTTTTTAATTATCGCAAGTTTATTTTATCGCATTTTTATTAATCGCAATTTCATTATCGTTATTTACTTTACGCTTTAAATTAAGTCTTTTATTTATTATTTTACATTTGGTTTTAACTGCGACTAAAGTTTTAAAATCGACAAACCGGTCATTAAACGGTAAAAACCCCCCTTTATAATAATAATATTACTTATATATATATTTGTATTTTTATAAAAGTAAATTAATATAGCGTTAAGCTTTGTTTAAAGATTTTCCCTGTGGAACGAACCGGACTTACTAAAAACTACACTACTGTACGATTAGGTACACTGCCTATAAGTGTTGTAGCAAGGTTTAAGTATATCCATTCTCTAAATAAATAAATATCTTGTGTAAAATTGTATCGTATTTAATAGTATTTTCTGCTAAAATATAATAGCTATTTTATATACACCTCGCATAAACATCAACGACCATGGTTCAAGACCAAATAGTAACGATTTTTATGATTAGTTTTAGGATTTGAAATATATACAGAAACATTTAGAAATTGAGTTAAATTATTTAAAACGGAAAAAAAAATAAAAGAAAAAGATGCTGTAGCAGGTTCTGAAGCTCACGACCCAACTCGAAATCAATTTAAAAATTCTGTAAAGTTTTAGACCATGATTATAACATGAAAGATGTTTAAAATCCCTCCTAGAAACTATAGGAATCATTAATTTCAACAAAAACTTTAAAATAGATTCAAATTTAGCGATGAACACATAGTTGACTTTTTTGAAAAATAAGTTTGACTCGAAAATTCGAACTTGATAAGAAAAATTGGAACTTGAAACTTTCCAGATAGTTTATTTGGAATGTTTCTAACATAACTGCATTTATACAATTTAAAATTTCATTCAAATTCGAAGAATTTGAAAAAAATGACCAAGAACAGAGACTGTGAGCTGTGTTCTTCGATTTAAGTTTTGATTTTTTTGTTCTTTCTGCTCAAATTGTATTAGTAAAGTATTATATAAAGTTTAACATATATATTTACAACTGGATTAACTTAATTATCACTTGGATTACAGCTTGATTAGCTCGACTGTAACGACTCTGGATTTTCCAACGTTTACTTATTAATATTTATTATTAATGCTTGTGATTTAATGAATGTATTGTTTACATACATTTACTTGTTACCATACTTGACTTTAAATGCCCAAAGCATCTTTGTGACACACGAAACTTTCACGAATAATATTTTAAATATTATTTACATTCATGATTATTTTTATTAATCATTTTAATTAACTAAGACTACTAGTTAATTACTTGGGCTTTTATTTGGATTATTACTTAATTGGACTTGGGCTCATGATTAGTGGACTTAGAAGCCCACCCTACATCTTTAATGGACTAACTAGCCCAACTCATTATGTAAGTATTACATTTAAGATGAAACTAGTTAGTTTAGTGCATATAGAATCTTGTTACAAGTTACTTACAACACATTCCCATAACAACACCCCTAATAACCATCTTTTTAGTCAAATGCATGCAAGGACCTCATGGACTTCTCCTTCCCCCCTTTTTGATCCCCTAACCGTCGGCTTTGGGGTAGTACAAGGGAGGGTTCAATTTTTTTTGTGACTACTTGTTTACTAGTATTACTTCCTCACTTCTCACACACACAAAATACTTCAAACTTGCTTCTCATTTTGCTCTCTTTTTCTCTCAAGACTTGTAAGTAATATGAACAAATTCTCTCTTCTTTTCCTTGCTAAAAACCGAAACCAAACACATGAACATCATCATCATTCACTTGTTTAAGTTACTTGTTCTTTGTTGTAGCTTACTTACTTGTTATTGTAGTTGTTACTTACTAGTATTTAAGAATCAAACTCTCTAGTTTGTTCTTCATTCTATCTTGTATTTACAAGAACACACAAGAATCTAGACTTACTAGTTTATGGTTCTACCTTTAAAGTTTTAAAAGATTAAAGTTCATGTGTTGTAAAAACCATACTTGTAATTCATGTTTGTAAACTTAAAGTTTACATTCTTAAAGATCAAGCCTTGGCTTGAATCTTTAAAGTATGAACAACCATGACTTGTTACTTGTTTAAATTAGTTTATTTCTTCATTTCCTAGCATCTTTAATTTGTGATTTTGGTTGTTGTTGGTCAAGTGTTACTAGTTAACTTTGACCTCATTTTTCTTGAACAAAAGTTAACTTGAAAGTTCAAGAACATGGAAGTGTAACTCTTTAGTTATAACTTCATATACTTATGTAAGATCTAAGTTTATATAGCTTATGGTCTTCTAGTTTTGTCATAATCATGAGCTTATGAGCTTACATACACTTTACTAGATGAGAATCTAAGTTTTGTAGCTTATGGTTTCATTAAAGTAAAGATTCAAGTGTTGTTACTTAGAATTTAAATTAATAACTTTAGATCTAGACTTTTGGGTCTAGGATCTTCAAGATCTAACTATGAACTATGTTCTACATCTTAAGATCTTGATTAGTTAGTTTACTTTCAAGTTTGTAGTTCAATATTACTTTTATAGTTCATGTATGTGTCGGATCTAAGATTTTGATGTAACTTTGGTTCATCAAGCTACTTGCAGCACTTAAATGAGTTGTGCTACATGTCTTAGACTTACACAAGTGTTATGATGGTCAAACCTTGGTTAAGATGATGCAGACACATCAACGAGTTGTACACTTGAAGCTATATGCATCAAGGATGAGAACCGTGATAAGCATCGAGCACCAAGAACCCACTGGAACCTACTGTTTACTATTTTCTAGAATAGACCCGAATACCTGAACTACTGTAAAGTTGATTTTCAGTTAGCTCTATTCGAGTAGATAATTTTTCGTTTAAGACTCGTCTTAATCCGAGTTACGGTTTAGGATCTATGGCCCTCCGAGTGTCACTATGTCCTTTAACGTTGTGCTGAAAATTCTGACCTACTCGCACTTAGACCTACTTGCCAAGTGTACTTTCAGGGGGTTATAAACGTTAAGTTAGTTACCAAGTGCCCACAGTTAAACCTATACTTTATCATACTGTTTTGAAAAGCTCTTTGTAGCACTGAAATCTCGTGGCCTACCTTACATTACTGTTATACTTAAACTATAGCTCACCAACCTTTGTGTTGACGTTTTTAAGCATGTTTTTCTCAGGTGCTTAAGGTTAGCCGCTTCCGCTGTTGTACTAGTCTTGCTGTAGACACCCGCTGCTTTAGAGATATCACCGCATGAACGTTTATCTTGCATTCATAAACATTATTACTTTTGAAACTATGATTTGTAACAACCTATGGGTCACATACTATTATCCTTGCTTCTATTCATTGAAGCATACTTTTGGATGTAAAACATTTGACGTTGTTTATGACGTCACCTTTTATCATGAATGCAACTTGTTTTGAAAACGCATATAGTGTTTGACCTTGTAATGATCCTGTTGTTGATGGTCCGTACATGTTGATTTAGTACAGGGTGTGACATTTGGTATCAGAGCATTGGTTGTAAGGAATTATTTTGCATTAGTGAGTCTGGACCGACCCGAGTAGGATTCACTAATAGGACTAATCTACAACTTGCTAGTTTGCTTGTTTCCGCTGAACTTACTGCATGCTGCTGCTTACTTTTACTACTATATGCCGTATGCTATTACATGATTTCACTACTGCATGCTATTATCTGCTTTCAATTGCATGATACTTGTCGTTATTGCCATGCTACTTACTGTTACACATGATCTAGACTGTTGTAGTTACTTGGCCTAATACGTGCTTGCTTTATGACTTACTGACATGGAAAATTTATTTTTCCATGTTCAGATGTTGGATATTCCACCTGCTATCATTTTGGGCAGCGATTCAGACACTTCAGCCACTTCACCTACTACTGTTGCCGCTCCCCCAATCCCGTCGGCGACACACTCTAGTGACCCAGGCACTTCGTCCTCCGGAGCTAGTAGTCATGCGCCTGCCCCAGTGGGTACTGCAGACGGAGCCCAAGACCTCCCGGAGATTCCAGCTCCACTTGCCCCGGTAGCTCAGGAGCCACAGCACCATCCCGGTGGTGTTGTGATTCCCGCGGAATTTGGGGAAGGTCCATTCCATAATCAGTATCGTCATTGGTGCCGACGCGCTCCTGATGGACATCTCGTGCCGATCCCGCCTTTTAGATACTGACAGATGATGGCCACCCGAGGAGAGCCAGTACAGCCACCCGTGCAGCCACCTCCACATGATTCAGATGACCCGTCATCCGACGACTCATCCACAGACGACTCTAGTGACGATGACTCAGACGAGGAGGACCCTGATGATGCACCTGTACAGCCACCCTCCACCCCGCCGAAGAAGCGGTATCGTTTCAATGGTACCGTCATTCCAGGGATCAACGGAGGTCGAGCATTCACTGACGCATATGGTCGGCGTCGTAGGGTTACCGCCCGTAAGCAGCTTGTGCCGTATCCTGCTGATCCCTTCATCCGTAAGCCTTACCGCTTTGCAGCCTCAACTTCTGGATCCGGACCGTCTGTACCACCAGCTCCACCAGCACCACCCGTGCCGACTGCACCGCCTGCCCCACCATCTCCCTCTGTCGAGGAACTGATGAGGGAGGTGGAGATCCTCCGTGCTCGGGTAACTGAGCTCGAGGACCAGATGTCCCACGTATTGGACATCCTACACCCACCTTCACCGTAGGGCTTTTGTAGTAGATTTCATTATGTAATCTAGTTGTAGTTTTATGTATTACTTATGTATTGTACGAACCTTTACAGATGTATGCAACTTATTATTAATGAATGGAACTCTGTGTTGTTTACTTTTTGCACAAGTGTTCTGTTTACATTACTATACGATGGTTTTGTGATATCGGTATCTAGTTGTTCTACTTAATTAACATGTGTTGTGCTGCTTACATGTTGATTGTTGTATATTGTATTATTACTATTTGAATACTGGATTTTGACTTGAGTCAAAATTTTTGTTTAGAACATCATGGCCAACGGACGATCAACACCTACTGCAGCCCAAATCGAGGAGATGATCAATGAGCGAGTCACCGCAGCTTTAGCAGAAAGGAACCTCCAAGCTCCACCGCCACCGCAAACTTCAGTGGAACGAAGGGGCCGGTTGGTCTCACTAGATGGTTCGAGAAATTAGAATCTGTGTTTCGAGTTAGTAACTGTTCAGAGGCGAATAAAACCAAGTTTGCTTCATGCACTCTGTCTGACGGCGCACTAACGTGGTGGAACACGTTGGCTTAAGCAAAAGGTATTGATGAGGCGTTTGCTACTCCATGGGAGGAATTCAAAGTGGCCCTGATTGAGGAATATTGCCCTCGGACCGAGATCCAGAAGATGGAGATTGAGTTTATGCAGTTGAAGGTCGTGGGGAACGATCTTGATGGTTACAATCGTAGATATTTGGAACTAGCCCTTATGTGTCCTACCATGGTCACCCCAGAATTCAAGCGTATGGAGAGGTATTTGTGGGGACTTCCTAAGTCCATTAAGGGAAACGTCATCTCGTCCAAACCACCCAATGTCCCGGAAGCGATGCGCATGGCGCATACTTTAATGAATCAAATTATCATCGATGAACCGGAGAAGGCTAAGTCTGAAGCGGGTAGTAGTGAGAAGCGCAAATGGGATAACAACAGGGGAAGGACCTATGATCAAAACCCAACGAAACCACATGAGGGTTTCAGAGGAAACAACAATGGTGGAAACCCCAATCCGAACACCAACTCAAACCCCAACTACAAGGGTACCCTACCACAATGTAAGAGGTGCTACAAGCACCATACTAGGTATTGTAACGTTGTTTGTGAAAAGTGCCAACGGACTGGACATATCGGTAAAGACTGCAAGGTCACCACCCTGAATGTGAAGGCAAACCCCAATGGACCGAAAAAGTGCTACGAATACGGACAAACGGGCCATTTCATAAATGCGTTCCCCAACAAAAGAAAAGACAGTGGATCACCGCGTGGTAGAGCTTTCAACGTTAACGCAAGGGATGCACACGAGAATCCTGACTTGGTGACAGGTATATTCACTATCAACAATCTATTAGCTTCTGTCTTATTTGATACTGGTGCCGATAGAAGTTATGTATGTAGACACTTTTGCGATAAGATTAATTGGTCATTAGTCCCTTTAAAAGAGAGTATGCTTGTCGAGGTCGCCAATGGGAAACTTGAGAAAGTTGACCATATTAGTCGAGGAGCTATTATCAACATAGCTGGTGCAGATTTCGAAATTGATTTGATACCCATCAAATTGGGAAGTTTTGATGTGATCGTCGGTATGGATTGGTTGGCCAAGATAACGGCCGACATTATCTGTGGAGATAAAGCTCTTCGTATACCGCAAGGAGATGGTGAGCCACTAATCATTTACGGAGAGAGATGTACCTCGAAGCTGAACCTCATCAGATCGATTTAGTACCAGGAGCTGCACCTGTAGCGCAAAAGATCATGAAGAAGGGATGTCTTGCTGTCCTAGCACATGTGAAAACGGTAGAAACCAAGGTGAAGAGTGTGAACGACGTTCGAATTGTGAAGGAATTTTCTGATGTCTTCCCTGAAGAATTGCCTGGATTACCGCCGCCGAGAGCAGTAGAGTTTCAGATCGATTTAGTACCAGGAGCTGCACCTGTAGCTCGCGAACCTTATCGACTCGCACCTTCCGAGATGCAAGAATTACAGAGCCAATTACAAGAACTACTTGACCGTAAATTTATCCAACCAAATTTCTCACCTTGGGGCGCACCTGTGTTGTTTGTGAAGAAGAAGGATGGATCCTTCCGTATGTGTATCGACTACTGTGAACTCAACAAATTGACAATCAAGAATCGGTATCCTCTTCCCCGTATTGACGATCTTTTTAACCAACTACAAGGATCGAGCGTTTATTCCAAGATCGATTTACGATCCGGATATCACCAGTTGAGGGTGAAAGAAAGCGATGTGATGAAAACTGCGTTCAGAACTCGTTATTGTGACGCCCCGTACAAAACCATCGTGTACGGTTCGTCAATCAACAGGATCATCACAAGGTCAAACACTATATGTTGTTTGAAAATCGATTTGCATTCATAAAAAGATAACGTTTTACAAAAGATAGCGTGCATCCTATGAATAGGAGCATAACATAATTATTTGACCCTAAGGTCGTTACAAAACCATTGTTTGAAATTAACATAAACTACGAATGCAAAAGAAAAGTTCCATGATTGAGACATCTCTAGTAATGCAGCGGATATCTAATACAGCAGGTCCATAACAGCAAGTCTATAACAGCCAGTTTATAACACCAAGGCAGCAAGTCTAACAGCGGAAGCAACAACGTATAAGCACCTGAGAAATACATGCTTAAAAAGTCAACACGAATGTTGGTGAGTTATAGTTTATTTGTATTCAGTAATGTAATGTAGGCCACGAGATTTCAGTGTTGCAAACAGCGTATCAAAACAGTATGAAAAGTATATGCATAACCGTGGGCACCCGGTAACTAGACTTAACGTTTATAACCCCCTGAAAGTACACTTGGCGAGTGCGTATGTTCACGAAGTATTAAACACCCGTTAAATGCTAGCGCAACTAGCCCGAGTGGGGATGTCAAACCCTATGGATCCATATCTAAGATTCGCGTTCACCGGTTCAAAAACCAATGACTAAACGTTACCGTGCTAAGGGGAATGTTTATGCCATTGTATAACCCACACACATATAAAGTTTAAGTACTCGTGCCTAACATGTAAAATGTAAAAAGCGCATGTATTCTCAGTCCCAAAATAGTTAAAGTAAAAGGGGATGCTATAACTCACAGTGATAAAAGTGGTAAAGTCGGTAATGAAAGTACGCAAGTAGTAAGTCGGTCCAAAAGGTCGTCAACCTAAATCAAAGGTTACTAGGTCAGTAGATTGTATTTATAAATTCTAATAGTGCATAAAGTAAGTTTAAGTGTCATCATCATCATTATTCATCATCATAAAAGCTAAGTAAGTTCGACAAGAATAGAGATCGAAACAATAGGCTGACTTTGGTCAGCTGCTACGACCTCTACTTAAATCTAAAAGACGCATAGTCAGTGGCTATAGCTCCGTATATGAGTCCCCTAACAACTAAACAATTTTCGGAACCTAACTCGTCTTCGTTTGACCGTGGCGATGGTTTAAGTGCGAGTAGGTCAGAAATTTCAGCACAACGTTAATAGGGTGTAGTGACTCTCGGAGGGCCATAACTCCTAAACCGTAACTCGGATTAAGACGAGGCCTAAACGGAAAATCATCTACTCAAATCGAACTAACTGAAAATCAACTTTCCAGTAGCCTAGGTGGCTTGATCCGATACGAAAATCAGTGGACAAGTGCTCCTGTGGGGTTCTTGGTGCTTGATGCTCATCACGGTTCTCATCCTTGATGCTTGTAGCTTCAAATGTACAACTCGTTGATGGTTTAGCATCACTTTTGACCAAGATTCACCATCAATACACAATATGTTAAGACCAAGTAAGAATACAACTCATTCATGAGTCTTAGATGGATGATGAACCAAGGTTACATCATATCCTTAGTCTTAACACAAATACAAGTCACAATAACAACTAAAGCTACAAACTTTACATCAATTCAACAAGTATAAGCACAATCCAAGTCAAAAGAGGTGATGGAACCCTAAGCTAGAGAGATTGGATCCATTTCACACAGGTTACAAGGTTACAAAGCTAGAAAGCTTGAACCTTTAAGTGTTCTTGAAGATCTTGAAGCATAAAGCTTGGATCTTGAAGATACATGAAGATTACAAACAAAAGTTTGAATCTTTTCAACAAAATAACAAGATCAAAGCAAAAAGAACTTAAATCTAACAAAAAGATATGAAGATTCAAGCTAGTAAGCTTGCATCTTAATTGTTCTTGAAGATCTTGAAGCATAAAGCTTGGATCTTGAAGATGCATGAAGATTACAAACAAAAGTTTGAATCTTTATCATAAAATAACAAGGTTAAAGTAAAAGAAAGATGAATCTACAAAGTTGGTGAAGATTCAAGCTAGAAAGCTTGAATCTTCCATGTTCTTGAAAGATTCATGCTTGAATCAACAAGATATAAGCAAGATCAAAGCTAAAAGGAACTTTGATCTCCATAATATGAAGATGATGACCACGAAATTGAAAGGAAAAGAAGAAGAAAAAGAAGACTTACAAGAAGAACTAGAGAGGAAAGAAAGAAAGAATCAAGTGTGTGTGAAAACCAAAATGAGAGCAAGTGTAAAATGGGAGGTAAATGGATAGTATTTATAAGCAAATGGGATTGACATGGATTGTTGACATGGCACCTATGGTGGCCGTGATTTTGAGGGGAGGGGGAGGGAGACACAACTTTGCTTTATGGATAATTGTTGTCTAAAGTGTGTACTAATGCTAGAATCCCATGTGACAAATAGATAATCCTTATCCATTATGCTAGTATGACTCATTAATTAATTAATTTATTTATTTATTTATTATTATGGGTCACTAGTAATAATACTTGGGCTAATTAATTGAGTCACTAGCTAGAGTAGGGTTGGCTTGAGCCCAACAAGGTAGAAAGTCCAACAAGACTAACTATTGGGCTTTAGCAATTAAATAAATAAAATTAAGCATCCAAAGGCCCAAGTAATTATTATTATAAAATAATAATTAATATTTTGCTGTCCAAATATTCTGATTCCGACAAAAGTCAAACGTGCGCGCAGTCCGCGGTTTATTCGTAACGGCAAGTAACACCAACGGTTATAAGGCATCCGGTGGACAACTTAAGCATTCTACATACACCAAGGCACGTTTTAAAGTATATATGAATATAAAACACGTGTACCAAGGTTCCAGAGTAATAAAGTAACACAGTATGCACAAATACGCAGTTTCGCAAAAATACAAGGCATAAAAGCAAGTCGAAAAAGCCGGGTCGTTACATTACCCACCTGTTAATGGAAATTTCGTCCCGAAATTTGAGGAGTGACTAAAAAATGGTACCGTATTTAAATAAGAAGTAGCGTATCAAAGTTCTGAAAGATTCGTGGGCTCAAAGTGAGCTATTTACCTTGAAAGGTACTTGGGCGTATAAAAGTAAGAATAGGCATGTGCCATTATTTAAGTCTCTTGTCCTAAGAGATCAACAAATTGATTTTGTTTCTGGTTAACATGAGTATGTCATCGTGTACGGTTCGGCAATCAACAGGATCATCACAAGGTCAAACACTATATGCTATTTGAAAATCGATTTCCATTCATAAAAAGATAACGTTTTACAAAAGATAACGTGCATCCTATGAATAGGAGCATAACATAATTATTTGACCCTAAGGTCATTACAAAACCATTGTTTGAAATTAACATAAACTACGAATGCAAAAGAAAAGTTCCATGATTGAGACATCTCTAGTAATGCAGCGGATATCTAATATAGAAGGTCCATAACAGCAAGTCTATAACAGCCAGTTTATAACACCAAGGCAGCAAGTCTAACAGCGGAAGCAACAACGTCTAAGCACCTGAGAAATACATGCTTAAAAAGTCAACACGAATGTTGGTAAGCTATAGTTTATTTGTATTCAGTAATGTAATGTAGGCCACGAGATTTCAGTGTTGCAAACAGCGTATCAAAACAGTATGAAAAGTATATGCATAACCGTGGGCACCCGGTAACTAGACTTAACGTTTATAATCCCCTGAAAGTACACTTGGCGAGTGCGTATGTTCACGAAGTATTAAACACCCGTTAAATGCTAGCGCAACTAGCCCGAGTGGGGATGTCAAACCCTATGGATCCATATCTAAGATTCGCGTTCACCGGTTCAAAAACCAATGACTAAACGTTACCGTGCTAAGGGGAATGTTTATGCCATTGTATAACCCACACACATATAAAGTTTAAGTACTCGTGCCTAACATGTAAAATGTAAAAAGCGCATGTATTCTTAGTCCCAAAATAGTTAAAGTAAAAGGGGATGCTATAACTCACAGTGATAAAAGCGGTAAAGTCGGTAATGAAAGTACGCAAGTAGTAAGTCGGTCCAAAAGGTCGTCAACCTAAATCAAAGGTTACTAGGTCAGTAGATTGTATTTATAAATTCTAATAGTGCATAAAATAAGTTTAAGTGTGTGATGACCCGGAAATTTCTGACCAAATTTAAACTTTATCTTTAAATGATTTAATGTTTCCGACACGATAAGCAAAGTCTATGAAGTTGAATCACAAAATTTTAGAACTGTTTCATGTATTAAATTACATTTGACTGCTCTCGACGATTCATGAACAATTATATGTATGTATATATATATATATATATATATATATATATATATATATATATATATATATATATATATATATATATGTACAAGTAAAAACGACTTTTCTACCGTAAAACACTATTTGCTACAGTAAAATGACTTTGCTACAGTAAAACACTATTTGCTACAGTAAAACACTATTTGCTACAGTGAAACCGTATTTTGCTACAGTGCTACAGTGATTTGCTACAGTAAATACTATTTGCTACAGTAAACGCTATTTGCTACAGTAACACTATTTGCTACAGTAACACTATTTGATGTCGGCGAACTAGGAAACAAAAACAGGATAAGGCGGCCATGCGATCGCATGGAAAAAACACTGAAAACTCATGCGATCGCATGAGGTACTGTAGCAAGCCACATACTATAAAAGCTCGATTCATTCCTCTGTATTATTATTTTTTTTATATTATTGTTATTATTATTATTATTATTAAGATTAATATTATTATTATTAATCTTATTATAATATTATTATTAGTAGTATATATACCTAAAATACTACGACGAGGTTATGAGCGTGTCACCTTTAAAATGGGTTTTTGAGCGGGATAGAGCTAAGGAAATTATGGGTTATTGCCAAGGAGGTTATGGGTAATGTTCGAGGGTATATTTGTGAATCAAATCTAGTGTTTATCATCTCTGTTGCGTCTACGTACTTTCCTACAATATTGAATCTCAATATTGATACGTAAGCACTCATATTTTATCTTTTATACATTAATTGTGTATCCATGTCTAGTGCTCGAGTATATATATTTATGCATGCATGTATGCTAAATTTCATCGTTAAACAGTGTATAATAAATCACGAATTAAATACATATATTACTGGTAAAAGGTATATGATATACATATTTTTGGAAAGCTGGCGAAAAATCAATAACTTTTCATTTAGATATCGAATAATTTCGATGAACGGATTAAAAGATATGATCAACTGAATTATGATTAACGTTAATTGAAATTGCTTTTAAATCTATAATTAAGATTTAAACAACTTGTTTACGAGATTGATAAATTGGATTTTTGAATATTACCAACCGAGTAAATGAATCCTTATATAAGGTATGTCTCGTTTTGTTGAACTATTATCAAAATTGACTTTTTAAAACGACTTTGGATAACTTTTGTATGTCGATCTCGATCATTAGGATTGTTATACACTATGACCTGACCTAGCTTGATAGACATTTATTGACCAACATATGTTCTCTAGGTTGAGATCTACGGTTATTTGGTAATCCGAGTTTCGATCACATTTTGGTGAACGACTTTATATGCTGCTAAGGTGAGTTCATTTGCTTCCTTTTACTCATTACATTTTTGGGCTGAGAATACATGCAATATTTTAATAACTATTTTGTAATATTTATATACGTGAGTTTCATTTGCTCCCTTTTACTCATTACATTTTTGGGCTGAGAATACATGCAATATTTTAATAACTATTTTGTAATATTTATATGCGTGAGTTCATTTGCTCCCTTTTACTCATTACATTTTTGGGCTGAAAATACATGCAATATTTTAATAACTATTTTGTAATATTTATATGCGTGAGTTTCATTTGCTCCCTTTTTAATTGCTTTTGCAATCTATATTTTTGGGCTGAGAATACATGCACTTTATTTTAAACGCAATGGATACAAGTACATACTAAATTCTACACTGAGTTTGAACTGAAAATCCCTTAGCTTTGGTAACTAGTAGCTGCCGGTTATAAGAACTGGTGGGCGCGAATAGTTGTATATGGATCCATAGGGCTTGATATCCCCGTCCGAGCTAGAGCACTAGCCTTTTAACGGACGTATGCTATTTGAGAAGCATACACGTTGGTTTGCGTGTATTATTAAGATGATTATACAAAGGGTATAAAATATATATACGTTAAGTTTAGTTACCAGGGTGCTCAATTTCGTAGAATATTTTGATAAACGTTTCTGGATGAAACAACTGAAAACTTGTGATTCACCTTTACATACAGATTATACGAAACAATAAAACTATGAACTTACCAACCTTTGTGTTGACACTTGTTAGCATGTTTATTCTCAGGTTTACTAGAAGTCTTCCGCTGTTGCTTATATGTTAGACAAGCTATGTGCATGGAGTCTTACATGACATACTTTTCAAGGAAACGTTGCATTCACCAAATCATCACCATGTATCTTATTTTGACTGCATTGTCAACGGAAGTACTATTGTAAACTATTATTTACGGTGATTGTCTATATGTAGAAATCATCAGATGTCAAAAACCTTTGATTTAAATATTCATTTATGGTGTGCCTTTTCAAAAGAATGCAATGTTTACAAAACGTATCATATAGAGGTCAAATACCTCGCAATGAAATCAATGAATGACGTATTGTCCATATGGATTTGGAGCGATCGTCACAAAGTGTCATCATCATCATTATTCATCATCATAAAAGCTAAGTAAGTTCGACAAGAATAGAGATCGAAACAATAGGCTGACTTCGGTCAGCTGCTACGACCTCTACGTAAATCGAAAAGATGCATAGTCAGTGGCTATGGCTCCGTATATGAGTCCCCTAACAACTGAAAAATTTTCAGAACCTAACTCGTCTTCGTTTGACCGTGGCGACGGTTTAAGTGCGAGTATGTCAGAAATTTTAGCACAACGTTAATAGGGTGTAGTGACTCTCGGAGGGCCATAACTCCTAAACCGTAACTCGGATTAAGACGAGGCCTATACGGAAAATCATCTAATCGAACCAAAATAACTGAAAATCAACTTTCTAGTAGCTCAGGTGGTCTGATCAGATACGAAAATCAGTGGACAAGTGCTCCGGTGGGGTTCTTGGTGCTTGATGCTCATCACGGTTCTCATCCTTGATGCTTGTAGCTTCAAGTGTACAACTCGTTGATGGTTTAGCATCACTTTTGACCAAGATTCACCATCAATACACAATATGTTAAGACCAAGTAAAAATACAACTCATTCATGAGTCTTAGATGGATGATGAACCAAGGTTACATCATATCCTTAGTCTTAACACAAATACAAGTCACAATAACAACTAAAGCTACAAACTTTACATCAATTCAACAAGTATAAGCACAATCCAAGCCAAAAGAGGAGATGGAACCCTAAGCTAGAGAGCTTGGATCCATTTCACACAAGTTACAAGGTTACAAATCTAGAAAGCTTGAACCTTTAAGTGTTCTTGAAGATCTTGAAGCATAAAGCTTGGATCTTGAAGATACATGAAGATTACAAACAAAAGTTTGAATCTTTTCAACAAAATAACAAGATCAAAGCAAAAAGAACTTAAATCTAACAAAAAGATATGAAGATTCAAGCTAGTAAGCTTGCATCTTAATTGTTCTTGAAGATCTTGAAGCATAAAGCTTGGATCTTGAAGATGCATGAAGATTACAAACAAAAGTTTGAATCTTTATCATAAAATAACAAGGTTAAAGTAAAAGAAAGATGAATCTACAAAGTTGGTGAAGATTCAAGCTAGAAAGCTTGAATCTTCCATGTTCTTGAAAGATTCATGCTTGAATCAACAAGATATAAGCAAGATCAAAGCTAAAAGGAACTTTGGTCTCCATAATATGATGATGATGACCACGAAATTGAAAGGAAAAGAAGAAGAAAAAGAAGACTTACAAGAAGAACTTGTCATGACCCGGAAAATTTTGACTAATTTTAAATCAAACTCTCGATACGATATTGTATTTTTGACACGATAAGCAAAGTCTGTTAGGTTGAGTCTCAAAAATTTTGAACTGTTCATATATTCAATTGATCTTCGACTGTTCTCGACGATTCACGAACAACTATTTGTAAATAGATACATATATATTTAAATATATATATATATATATATATATATATATATATATATATATATATATATATATATATATATATATATATATATATATATATATATATATATATATATATATATATATATAATAATTTGAAATATTATTTGATATAATATATTGTAACAACCCTGCTTTTTCTGTCACTTCCGTGAACTTTCTGTTAATTAATTTAACGGCGATTACTTGACTTTTATGCATTTATGTGTAATAAATACATACTTGATCCTTGGAGGGTTACAATAATTAATATGGGTTGATATTAATTCGAATAAATATTTCAGATAAAGAAATACGATAAAAATGACACGGTTTTGATAACTGCTTTTCGAGCAACGAAACGTTCGGGTTTATTTTAATAATTAATTTATTAATTATTAACTTTTTAAAAATATTTAATTTATTGGATTTTTAATAAATTAAACGTTTGGTTGCGTTTTAACGATCGGTTTAGCATTCCGGGCCTTCGGTACGACTAAACGGCACTTGAAACGGACCACGAGTACAAGCAGTCCTAACGAAGTTAAATTTACATACCAATTTAAAAAAAAAACTAACTTACCATTTACTTCCAAATATGAGTTAGTTAGAGTCAAAAACTAACTTACCATTTGCTTCCAAATATGAGTTAGTTAAAGTCAAAAACTAACTTATCATTTGCTTCCAAATATGAGTTAGTTAGAGTCAAAAACTAACTTATCACTTGTTTCCAAATTAGAGTTAGTTAAAGTCAAAAGTTGTAGGCAAAGGAATATTATTAATTATATTTCTCAAATGTCACATGTATTCACATATACGTAAGTAACTAGAGATACCTTTTCTTTGAATAAAATCAACAAATCTTTGTTTCTAAGTTTTGGCAAATTATCTTGATCCATATTACTATACCACTAATTCCTCACTAAGGTAAGATCTAAAAACTCTATTTTTCCATATTTATTTTCTAATCATATGATTTAGATGTTCTATTGCTCAATTGGCCGCGTTTGTACATATATTTAGTCGTTATATTACCCGAATGGCGAGTTAAGGTTTAATCACGAATTGTATTTCTATGTTACTGATTTTGTGACTTTGTTTTCTGTAATTGAAAAGTGTTTAGATGGATAGCTTTCGAAAAACTATTAACTTTAGACTTGGATTTCACTTGATTTCGTTATCGTATGCTTAAGATATGTTAAATCGAAGTTTTGACTAGTTTATGATTGAAATCCGAATTCTCTGAGATATGTGTTTATTGAATTAGCTAATGAAAAGTGTACTATTGTAATTCTTGTGAAAAATCATGCATGTTAGACTTAAGAATTGCATCAAAAGCTTTTGTAATGCTTCCGATATATTTAAACGAAGATTCATACGTTAAAGTGTACCGAAACTGTTTTAATGCTAGAAATAATTACCTATAATGAACTAGAAATTGATTGAGGCTTTGATATTATGGATTATGTTATTTCATATATTCCTTGACATATTTCATTTGCATGTCAACATCTAAAAACATTAATTGCCATGAGTTATAAGCTTGATAATTTGACATGTCTAATTGTTGTCCAAAACTGATAGATCAATAAAGATCAGTTAGTCTGTACAAATTGGCTAAACCAAAATTGCTCGATTTTTGATATGTGTTAGTTTAACTTGTTTGTGAACTATGGCCACTGGTCTTGTATCGATTTCATGTTCCTAACTCCGGTTATAGCCAAAACTAAATCAGTGCGTGGTCAGAAACTGACTTGGCAAACCATAAATGTATCCCTTCTGATTCCTGACTTTTAATTATTGTATGAGACCCTGGCTGGACTTTTTGGAATCGATTTTTAGTATACTTATGATCTGGAGTTTTCCATGTTTTTATGAAATTTGTACTATGAGATAATATGCTAAGTTTGCTACATGTACATGAACTTTGTGCACAACGATAAACTGAAATTGTGAAATTGACCATGTATGACATAAATCGTGTTGTTTGACTTAGGTTTGACATGTTGACCAAAATTTGACATGAACCTACTGATTTTGACCTTAGTTGACTACTTTGACCAAGTTTGACTTTTGGTTTGACTTTGGTTGACTTTGTTTGACTTGCATGATCTAGTTGACTATATGTTGACTTTTACTTTGAAACGCGTCGAGTCGAGCAATAAGACAACTTACACTATGAAACCACATTTTCTTAAGACATATATGTTGACCAACCTGAATACGTATACTTAGGTTGCATTACTCGGGTCTAAATCGTACAAGTCGTTTGTCTTTCAATCCGAGCTTTATTCAAGGTGAGTCTACAGTCCCGCTTTTTACATGTTTTCAGGGATGAGAATACATGATGTTATACTTACATTATCAAATGCTTTTGTATTGACACGAGTACTATATATGCATATTGAGTTTGTTCAAAAATCCTCTAGCTTGAATACTTTAAATACCATCGGTGTAGGCACAATTTAGATGGACGGATCCGTTAGGTTGACAACCTCACCCTACAATATTAACTGTGGTGCATTTACTTTGAACATAATACATTCGAACAAATGTATAACATTTTATGAGGTAAAGGCGGGTATAGTGGATTCTATACTCGAGTCATTGCTAGTATTCAGGTGCTCATAGATTATGCAAACGTTTCGCAACTTGGAGTTGTAATTGTAAAATCTCGTGGTCAAGGAACTTAAACTATTTTTCTGATAACTGTTTTTCAAATAATGTTACATTACTTTAAACCTGTAGATTCACCAACATTATTTGTTGACCTGTTTTTGCGTGTTTTATTCTCAGGTCCTTAAGAGGTAGACTTCCGCTGTGTTTGCTGCATGGTCTGGCCATGGAGTCAGCATATTATTTAAAGAACTTTATTTACTTTCGCATTTAAAACTTTTGTAACTGTTTAAATATTGTTGGCTTGTGGTTACGATCACAACAATGTTTCTATTTTGGAATTTATTGACTTATGTTTTGAAGTCAATTTTTAATAAAATTAAATGTGATTGCTTTAAACGTCTCATATAGAAGGCGTAACTGTTAACTGTGGGACCTTGATTAATGCGCCGTCAGATGGTAATTTGGCGGGGTGTTAAAGATGGTATCAGAGCTAACGGTTCGTAGGGAAACTAGGACTTGCATTAGTGTGTCTGATTTGGTCATTAGGACACTTTAGTGAGTCTAGACTACGACCGGGACTTAGTCATTACATGAGTACTTTATGACTAACGTTATTTGTTTGACTAACCTGCTTTATATGTGTTCTTGTCTTGTGAGTTAGATGTCACAGGATTCCGGAAATAGTAGCAACAACTCAAGTGTGGATGAGGTGAATACACCTGCTCCTGCACCAGCACCTGCTCCACACCAGATGCCTAACTATCCCGTTAATCTTTATGAGTTGGATCTAATTCATACTAATCGAAACAGGAATGTAATTGATCGTGTTAATGCTTTGAGTGATGTTGCGAGGACATACCCCCATCCTGATGATCTCGACAGGTTGGACTCAAGGGTTACATCCATACACACTTATATGTACGAGACCGAAGCAAGGTTCTTTGACATGGAGCGATTGATAACAGCCTTGACTACCAGGGTTACTGCGTTGGAGGCAGAACGTGATAGGCCGAGGAATGATGGACCTGCCTCCCGTACCCGTCAGAAGAGAAAGTGAAGGGTTATTCGACCATGAGCTTTCTTTTATTTTTCATCCACCATCCTTTCTTTATTTGATTATATAAGACTTACCGGGTGCTCTAAACTGGGCTACTAGCACATTATGATTATTGTTTGGTTTTATTACTTTTGGGATTTGGTTTATTACTTTTTGGATTGTAATAATAATAATGGTGGATTATGCTATTAACGATTATTATCTTTTATTGCATGCGGTAATATTCTGTATTTAGTAACATTGTATGATTATAATACTTGTGTTTTGTGATACTGCCATGATTTCTTTGTTACTACTTAGTGCTACTACCATTGCTATCACTACATAATACTAGTGCCACTACTATTACCACTAGTGTAACTACTATCACTACTACCACTACTAACACTACTTACACTAATTCTCACTACTTACGAATCTTTTCGTACTATTATTATTTACTAGTCTTCAACACCCGTTGCTAGTATATTTTCATATAGCGTTGTTTTGACACTGACCTAGTGTGTTTTCTGTGTTGAAGATGCCTCCGAAGGAATCAACAGCTGCTCAGATCAGGAGATTGGTTGCTGAAGGTATTGCGGTCGAGAGAGCTGAACTACTGAGAGAATTCAACAATGGCCGCAAAAGCAATGATCGCAGTGGTTCGAGCAACACCAATGGGAACGGCACTCAAGGCCATAATGGATGTTCTTACAAGACATTCACTAGTTGCAACCCACATCCTTTCAACGGAACTGAAGGACCAGTTGGTCTCACTCGATGGTTTGAAAAGCTTGAGTCGGTTTTCCGCATCAGCGGGTGTAATGATAATGACCGGGTAGGTTTTGCTACGGGCACGCTGTCGGACAGTGCGCTCACCTGGTGGAACAACTATGCTCAATCCCTGGGTCATGATCAAGCTTATGCCCTACCTTGGGAAACTTTGAAGCAAAGAATGATAGAGGAGTATTGTTCATGGAACGAGATTAAGAAAATGGAACGCGAGTTCCGAGAATTGAAGTTAGTAGGCAATAATCTCACCGCCTATAACAAGAGGTTCTTTGAGCTGGCACTGATGTGTCCTGAAATGGTTACTCCTGAGAAGCGAAAGTTGAACTATACATCGAAGGTCTAAGTGAGAATATTCAAGGCGGGGTCACTACTTCTAAACCCGCAAACGTGCAAGAAGCTATTGACATGGCTAGTTTGTTATTGGACCAGATTGCCCAGAGAGGGAAGGGTACTACAGTGAATGAGAATAAGTCCAATGATGGTAAGAGGAAGTGGAATGGTGGTCAAGATAAGAATTTTAACCAACAACCATTCAAGAAGCAAGATACTTACCGCAACAACACTGGGGTCGCCGGAACTAACTCCGGGTATAAGGGCAAAAATCCATATTGTCAAAAGTGTGGCAAGCATCACATCGAAAACTGTGATGTTCTAATTTGTGACCGGTGCAAGAAGTTTGGCCATTTGGCGAAAGATTGTAAGGTTAAGCTCAACGGCAACACCAATAACAACAACACTACAAACAATACGAACAATCCTAGTAATGGTAAGAACTGTTTTGGTTGCGGACAGCCGGGTTATTTCAAGAAAGACTGTCCTAAGAACAACAACAATGGGAATACTCGAGGCAGGCCATTCAACATCAATACTGCGGAAGCTCGTGATGATCTGAAACTAGTCACGGGTACGTTTTCACTCAATGATCAACCTGTTTATGTTTTGTTTGACTCTGGTGCTGATAGAAGTTTTATATCTAAGGATGTCTGTCACAATGTTAAAAATCCCGCTTCTCCCCTAGATAACGTGTATTCCATAGAACTAGGGAATGGTAGCTTGATGAGAGCCGATAAGATTTATCGCGGTTGTACTTTGACATTAGAGGGTAAGCCTTTTAGCATTGATGTAATACCTATTAAACTGGGAAGTTTTGACCTTGTGGTTGGAATGGACTGGTTAGCTGATAACAAAGCCGAGGTGGTCTGTGACCTAAAGGCTACTCGTACTCCTATTGCTAACGGTGAACCTATGATGATTTATGGAGAAAATAATGGCTCACAATTGCATCTCATTAACTGCTTGAAAGTTCAGAGATATGTGAGAAAGGGATGTATCGCGTTTATGGCTAATGTAAACCAAATTGTACCTGATGAAAGGAGACCCGAAGACGTTCCTATAGTTAAGGAATTTCTTGAAGTTTTTCCGGAGGAATTACCTGGTCTCCCACCGCATCGAGAAGTTGAGTTTCAAATAGATTTAGTGCCAGGAGCGGCACCGGTGGCTCACGCACCGTACAGACTTGCACCCCCAGAGCTTCAAGAGTTATCTAGTCAATTGCAAGAGTTGTTAGACAAGGGATTCATCCGACCGAGTTCTTCACCTTGGGGAGCTCAGGTTTTGTTTGTTAAAAAGAAAGATGGGTCGATGAGGTTGTGTATCGACTACAGAGAATTGAACAAGTTGACAATCAAGAATCGGTATCCGCTACCGAGGATTGATGACTTATTTGATCAACTACAAGGATCGAGTTGTTATTCGAAGATTGATTTAAGATCCGGGTATCACCAAATGAGAGTCAAAGAAGCTGATGTCCCGAAGATGGCATTTAGAACACGCTATGGACATTATGAGTTTACAGTGATGCCGTTTGGGTTGACGAATGCACCAGCAGTGTTCATGGACCTTATGAACCGTGTGTGTAAGCCATACCTAGATAAATTCGTCATTGTGTTTATTGATGATATATTGGTGTACTCCAAGAACAACGAAGAGCATGAACAGCATCTACGATCGATATTAACCATGCTTAGAAAAGAGCAGTTGTATGCAAAGTTCTCTAAGTGTGACTTTTGGTTACCAGAGGTACAATTTCTTGGCCATGTTGCAGGGGTCAATGGAATATAGGTCGATCCAGCAAAGATTGAGTCGGTTAAGAATTGGGAAACTCCAAAGATGCCAACTCAGATCTGACAGTTTTTGGGTTTAGCTGGTTACTACAGGAGATTCATCGAGGGATTCTCTAAGATTGCCCGGCCATTAACCGCGTTGACTCATAAGGGCAAGAAGTATGATTGGTCAGAACCGTAAGAAACTGCATTTCAGTTGTTGAAGGAGAAGTTAACAACTGCACCGATATTGTCTCTACCCGAGGGAAGTGAAGATTTTGTTGTTTATTGTGATGCTTCACGTCAAGGAATGGGTTGCGTGCTCATGCAACGAAACAAGGTTATTGCTTATGGATCGCGACAGTTAAAGATTCATGAGCAGAACTACACTACGCACGACCTTGAATTAGGAGCTGTTGTCTTTGCACTTAAAATGTGGAGACACTACCTGTATGGAACCAAATTTACTATCTTCACTGACCATAAGAGTTTACAGCACATATTCGATCAGAAACAGCTCAACATGAGACAACGACATTGGATGGAACTACTTAACGATTATAACTGCGAACTTCAATACCATCCGGGCAAAGCGAATGTTGTGGCGGATGCTTTAAGCAGAAAGGAGCAAGAGAAACCCCTCAGGGTTAAAGCTCTTAATATAGTTGTCCATACAAATCTCACATCACAGATCAGGGAAGCACAACGAGAAGCCATGAAGCAAGAAAATGTCGATGTTGAATTTCTCAGAGGAATGGATAAGAAATTTGACATCAAGGAGGACGGAACACGGTACTTTGCTAATCGAATCTGGGTACCAAAGTTTGGTGGATTGAGAGAACTAGTGTTGGAAGAAGCACACAAGTCAAGGTACTCAATTCATCCGGGATCAGATAAAATGTACCAAGATTTGAAGGCATTTTATTGGTGGCCAAATTTAAAAGCTGATATTGCTACCTATGTCAGAAAGTGCTTGACTTGCGGTAAAGTCAAGGCTGAACATCAGAAGCCATCAGGGTTATTAACTCAACCAGAGATTCCCCAGTGGAAGTGGGAAGGTATTACCATGGAATTCATTACGAAACTGCCGAGAACGGCGGGAGGATACGATACTATTTGGGTTATCGTGGATCGTCTCACTAAATCTGCACACTTCTTACCAATAAGAGAAACTGATAAAATGGAGAAGTTAGCTCAGGTTTACATTAAGGAAGTCGTCTCTATGCATGGAGTTCCTATATCTATTATATCTGATCGCGACAGCAGATTCACTTCAAGGTTTTGGCAGTCATTACAGAAAGCAATGGGGACCCGTTTAGATATGAGTACAGCATATCACCCCCAAACAGATGGCCAAAGCGAACGAACTATTCAGACTTTTGAGGACATGTTGCGAGCATGTATCATCGATTTTGGAAATGGATGGGATAAGTACTTACCACTAGCTGAGTTCTCATACAATAACAGCTACCATGCGAGCATAAAAGCTGCACCTTTTGAAGCGTTGTACGGAAGAAAATGTAGATCTCCCGTTTGTTGGAGTGAATTGGGGGATAGTCAGTTGACAGGTCCTGAGATTATTCAGGAGACAACTGAGAAAGTTCTACAGATTCAGGAACGATTGAGAACGGCTCGGAGTCGTCAAAAGAGTTACGTCGATGTTAGACGGAATGACATAGAATTCCAAGTTGGTGACAAAGTTATGCTTAAAGTATCACCTTGGAAGGGTGTCGTACGGTTTGGAAAACGAGGTAAATTGAGTCCTAGATATGTTGGACCATTTGAGATAACCGAAAGAGTCGGACCGGTAGCTTACCGGTTGGAACTTCCACAAGCACTCAGTGGTATACACGACGTTTTTCACATATCCAACTTGAAGAAGTGCTTAGCCGACGAGAATTTGATCATTCCATTAGAGGAAATGCGTATCGACGACAAACTTCATTTCATTGAAGAGCCTGTCGAAATTTTGGGTTGTGAGGTCAAACAGTTGAAGCAAAGCAGAATTCCTATCGGTAAAGTTCGGTGGAACGCGAGAAGAGGACCAGAGTTCACGTGGGAACGTGAAGATCAGATGAAACTAAAATACCCGCAACTATTTCCCGAGGAAACTACTTCAGCGGACGATCACTAAAATTTCGGGACGAAATTTTCAATAACAGGTGGGTAATGTAACAACCCTGCTTTTTCCGTCACTTCCGTGAACTTTCTGTTAATTAATTTAACGGCGATTACTTGACTTTTATGCGTTTATGTGTAATAAATACATACTTGATCCTTGGAGGGTTACAATAATTAATATGGGTTGATATTAATTCGAATAAATATTTCAGATAAAGAAATACGATAAAAATGACACGGTTTTGATAACTGCTTTTCGAGTAACGAAACGTTCGGGTTTATTTTAATAATTAATTTATTAATTATTAACTTTTTAAAAATATTTAATTTATTGGATTTTTAATAAATTAAACGTTTGGTTGCGTTTTAACGATCGGTTTAGCATTCCGGGCCTTCGGTACGACTAAACGGCACTTGAAACGGACCACGAGTACAAGCAGTCCTAACGAAGTTAAATTTACATACCAATTTAAAAAAAAAAAACTAACTTACCATTTACTTCCAAATATGAGTTAGTTAGAGTCAAAAACTAACTTACCATTTGCTTCCAAATATGAGTTAGTTAAAGTCAAAAACTAACTTATCATTTGCTTCCAAATATGAGTTAGTTAGAGTCAAAAACTAACTTATCACTTGTTTCCAAATTAGAGTTAGTTAAAGTCAAAAGTTGTAGGCAAAGGAATATTATTAATTATATTTCTCAAATGTCACATGTATTCACATATACGTAAGTAACTAGAGATACCTTTTCTTTGAATAAAATCAACAAATCTTTGTTTCTAAGTTTTGGCAAATTATCTTGATCCATATTACTATACCACTAGTTCCTCACTAATGTAAGATCTAAAAACTCTATTTTTCCATATTTATTTTCTAATCATATGATTTAGATGTTCTATTGCTCAATTGGCCGCGTTTGTACATATATTTAGTCGTTATATTACCCGAATGGCGAGTTAAGGTTTAATCACGAATTGTATTTCTATGTTACTGATTTTGTGACTTTGTTTTCTGTAATTGAAAAGTGTTTAGATGGATAGCTTTCGAAAAACTATTAACTTTAGACTTGGATTTCACTTGATTTCGTTATCGTATGCTTAAGATATGTTAAATCGAAGTTTTGACTAGTTTATGATTGAAATCCGAATTCTCTGAGATATGTGTTTATTGAATTAGCTAATGAAAAGTGTACTATTGTAATTCTTGTGAAAAATCATGCATGTTAGACTTAAGAATTGCATCAAAAGCTTTTGTAATGCTTCCGATATATTTAAACGAAGATTCATACGTTAAAGTGTACTGAAACTGTTTTAATGCTAGAAATAATTACCTATAATGAACTATAAATTGATTGAGGCTTTGATATTATGGATTATGTTATTTCATATATTACTTGACATATTTCATTTGCATGTCAACATCTGAAAACATTAATTGCCATGAGTTATAAGCTTGATAATTTGACATGTCTAATTGTTGTCCAAAACTGATAGATCAATAAAGATCAGTTAGTCTGTACAAATTGGCTAAACCAAAATTGCTTGATTTTTGATATGTGTTAGTTTAACTTGTTTTTGAACTATGGGAACTGGTCTTGTATCGATTTCATGTTCCTAACTCCGGTTATAGCCAAAACTAAATCAGTGCGTGGTCAGAAACTGACTTGGCAAACCATAAATGTATCCCTTCTGATTCCTGACTTTTAATTATTGTATGAGACCCTGGCTGGACTTTTTGGAATTGATTTTTAGTATACTTATGATCTGGAGTTTTCCATGTTTGTATGAATTTTGTACTATGAGATAATATGCTAAGTTTGCTACATGTACATGAACTTTGTGCACAACGATAAACTGAAATTGTGAAATTGACCATGTATGACATAAATCGTGTTGTTTGACTTAGGTTTGACATGTTGACCAAAATTTGACATGAACCTACTGATTTTGACCTTAGTTGACTACTTTGACCAAGTTTGACTTTTGGTTTGACTTTGGTTGACTTTGTTTGACTTGCATGATCTAGTTGACTATATGTTGACTTTTACTTTGAAACGCGTCGAGTCGAGCAATAAGACAACTTACACTATGAAACCACATTTTCTTAAGACATATATTTTGACCAACCTGAATACGTATACTTAGGTTGCATTACTCGGGTCTAAATCGTACAAGTCGTTTGTCTTTCAATCCGAGCTTTATTCAAGGTGAGTCTACAGTCCCGCTTTTTACATGTTTTCAGGGATGAGAATACACGCTGTTATACTTACATTATCAAATGCTTTTGTATTGACACGAGTACTATATATGCATATTGAGTTTGTTCAAAAATCCTCTAGCTTGAATACTTTAAATACCATCGGTGTAGGCACAATTTAGATGGACGGATCCGTTAGGTTGACAACCTCACCCTACAATATTAACTGTGGTGCATTTACTTTGAACATAATACATTCGAACAAATGTATAACATTTTATGAGGTAAAGGCGGGTATAGTGGATTCTATACTCGGGTCATTGCTAGTATTCAGGTGCTCATAGATTATGCAAACGTTTTGCAACTTGGAGTTGTAATTGTAAAATCTCGTGGTCAAGGAACTTAAACTATTTTTCTGATAACTGTTTTTCAAATAATGTTACATTACTTTAAACCTGTAGATTCACCAACATTATTTGTTGACCTGTTTTTGCATGTTTTATTCTCAGGTCCTTAAGAGGTAGACTTCCGCTGTGTTTGCTGCATGGTCTGGCCATGGAGTCAGCATATTATTTAAAGAACTTTATTTACTTTCGCATTTAAAACTTTTGTAACTGTTTAAATATTGTTGGCTTGTGGTTACGATCACAACAATGTTTCTATTTTGGAATTTATTGACTTATGTTTTGAAGTCAATTTTTAATAAAATTAAATGTGATTGCTTTAAACGTCTCATATAGAGGGCGTAACTGTTAACTGTGGGACCTTGATTAATGCGCCGTCAGATGGTAATTTGGCGGGGTGTTAAATATATGATTTAATTCTAGGAAATAAATATGTAAAATGATATGCGAAGTAATAAAAACTATGTTATTAAATATATATATATATATATATATAGATATTTATATTTATATATAAATATTACTTGTAAAAATATAATATTATGATTAGTTGTTTAAAAGAATATAATTAATATATTTACTTAAACTTGTTAATTAAGATTGGTTATATATATAAAATGTGTATATTGAAAATGAATGATTTTGAGCTTAATTTGTCAAGGTTTGTATTACTCGGTTGACATTTCATTAGCGTTCATATAGATTTGTTATGAATTTATGAAAGATTAAAATAAAAGTTGGAGTGTAAATTGATTACGAAGAGTTTAGAATTTGTTAAAATATTTTTACCTTTTTAGATTAAATTTTAGTACCCCGTACATATAAATTGGAACAGAAAATAAACAATTATCAAACCTTTTTGATCAGGTTCCAAACAGTTAATGAGTGAAATAATTAAATATATTTAAACTAAAAATTTAGGATTTTTAGAAACACTTTCATACGTCAACTGTTTAGCAATGGACACGATATAACACTCCGCGAAGTAAAAATATCTAAGTGTCAGTAGAAGAGAACAATAAATCTTGCTGCTTTGCTGTTTAAATGTTCTCATTTCACCACATGAGTTATAATATAATATATTATTATTATTATTAATATTTTAATTATATAATTTTTATATATATGTGTATGTACGCAGAGAGATGAGAAAAATATCTACTCCCATTTCTCTTCTTCATCTCCCTCTTTTCTCCATGTTAACCACCATAATCACCTTCTTAAATTGAGCACTACTATCTCCTTCTCCTCTATATAAATCATCAACTCTTTTATTCGATCATCATTAACAAAAACCTGTGACTTTCTTTCTTCTTTGGCTAGAACCATTACAACAAAGATTGCTATCCGATCACTTTCTTGTTCGAGTAGACCCAAAACCCCACCTTCGATATACACTTTAGATCATCACCTTCATCAAAACAACTAAACCGAGATCACCATCACCTTAAACCCACTTCCTAAATTTATGTGTTTCTAATCTACAATAATTCATCACACCCATCACAACTTTGAATCACCACCCCATCGTGCAACCACCATCGAACCATTCTAATTGGTTTGTTTAATTTTTTTTTTCCTGTTTCAATCAACCACGAAAATAACCACCGCCACCTTGCACCTCCTGCAAATTTCTTCTTGTTCGGTTGTAAACCACCATTAAAACACCAACATACTAGTTGATATTTTTGTTACAGCTACGGCTACAGTACGGCCATTAATATATTTTTTTTTGTTTTTCGTTTTGCTGTTCAAAACCCATTTGGGTTGCTGCTGCCGCTCGAACTCTTTCAAACCCAACACCATCGTTAGTTAACTGATACAGTTTCTGTTTTTGTTTAATAGCCACACCAACTTAACACCTTCTTGTTCCTACTACTGCTCGAAACCCAGCTTCATCTTGTTTTACTTTTGCTGCTTTAACGATAGAAAGATGATTACGTAATCCGATTTAAATAAACCCTTTTGAGAAAGATGGGTTATAATCGTTTAAAAAAAATGCGAAAGTAATAATGGGTGGCCAGCTCAAGAAGATAGTGGACAAGTTGGGATGAAGACCCCACGTATATGCCTAAATTAATCAGGGTTCTTCTAATGCAACGAAAAACAAAGTTAACTGGGGCCGAACTTAATTCATTTTACTTGGGCCGAATGTTATTTTTTTTTTGTATTTGCCGAGGCCCAACTTCTGTCTTCAATTGGATTATAAATGTTGATGATGATCATAATTATGGAATTTTATGAGGTGATCGTCTTGATGAAGATGATGATTATGAAATAGAGGTGATGATGAATAGTGATATTGCTCAATAACAATATATATATCTATCGCAATATCGTATAAAATACTCTCGAATCAAGGTTAATGAAAGTATTTCTACAAGTGATACGCCAAGATATGCAAATTTATATCAGAGAGTGATCTGTAAAGAGTTTTGATGATTTATAACCGTGGTTGATCCCGATACAAGTTAAAGTCTAATTAGTGCTCTAAAATGGTAAAACAAGGCTTCAAATGATTGGGAATTCGGCCAAATAAAAGAAGATTGAAAAGAAAACGAGACAGTCAATATTAGTACAATGGGACGCCGTCCAATGAAGTGGGATGCCGTCCAGCTTTTTATACTTGGACGCCGTCCAAACTTTTGGGACGCCGTCCAAGACTTAACAATGGGACGCCGTCCAAAAGCTAGGACGCTGTCCAGAAGTAGGTTTCAGCGAACTTTTGACTTTCTGACCTACTTTCTCCATTTTATAACTCATGATTGAAGGCCAGATTTAGAGAGTACGAACCAGAGAATACAGAGACAAATTTTGGGAGCAATAGTGGAGAACTCCAAGCTCTTGGAAGAGGCTCAACATCAAGGCATCAAAGATCAAAACCTTCTTCATCCAAGAACTCATTGTTCTTGTAGGTTATTTCTTGTTCTAAAGCAATGATTTCCATTGATAATCTAATTTGTATGTTGTCTGTTACCATGATTGTTGGCTAGTTTCTATAATGTTTGTCTAGATTAATAATCGAGGTATTGGATGTAATCCTATTGATTGTATGTACTATGTGTGAAAGATTGAAGCTTGAATTAAAGAACCATGCTTATTGATGTTTAATCATTTGTATCTAGTTAATTGATATATTGTTGATAAAGACAACTCTTGTTGATGTATCATATTGATTTACAATCAACTTGTTTTAGATTGATTGTTTACTAAACCGGACCAAGGGGGTAAATTAGATCAATACGATTAAACGATATAGGAATGAATTGTGTAGAGCGAACGCAAAGACAATTGTTATTTAAGTCTTTGATCTTGCTAATCAACTAGTCACAAATGAAAAGGTCTAGGTAATAGGGAACCCTCACTTAGTACTTCTAGTTTGAGTACTCGCTAAAGAGAACTCTTTGCGGGTCGATTCAGGTGATTAGCATATATCATAGTTATTTGATTACAAACACGAGAACTTTAGAGAAAAGGGAACCCTTGATCTTGTAATTGTGTTTGCGTGTTTATTTAAGAGAACTCTTAGTAAACCTATTAGATAACTTACACACATAATCATTCAATCAGGCCTTAATAGCAAAACTTACATCCAATACCGAGGGTAAAATATCTAGATCAACATTTCATCTCTTTGATTCAAATCAAACTATCTTACTTGTTTTCTTTGCACTTGTTTTCATTATAAACTTAAAAGACCAAAAATATTGTTTTTACTTTTTAACCTTCTCTGATTTGGCTAAATCGTTAAATAGCCACAAAAACATAAAACTTGTACCTTTAAGTTTCTTTTACTTAGTTAATCATAATATAGTTTCTAATTCTAGTTTGGCTAATACAACTGTTCTTGGAACGATACACGGAACTAAACCATTATTTATACTACTACACGATCGGGTACATTGCCCGTTAGTGTGTAACAGTCTTTTTAACCGGTATTTTTCCATACAATAATTTATATACCTGATTTCGCACATCAAGTTTTTGGCGCCGCTGCCTGGGACAGTTTTGTTTCAAAATAGAATTATTGACTAATCTGTGATTAAGTAGTTTCTTAATTATTTTAAATTATTAATAGTCTTTGAATTTTAGACTTATAGAATCGATGCATTTAATAGTTTTGTTAGTTGTGTGATTGACAGATTTTAGGTTGCATATGCCACATACCCGAAGTTCAGATTCTCCATTACTTACACCGCTTACGGAACCTGATAGAAAGCTTGGTAGGATCCTGAAAGAAGTACTTGAACTTTTTGAATCTTCATCAAAACAGGAAACTTTTGATACAGAATCAAGTACAACCAAGCCGAGGTATTCTGAATTTGGTGATCCCGTTCCTCCTCCAAAATTTGAAATGGAAGGAGAAGCAAGACCGGTGGTACCAAGACAATCAATGGAGGCCAAGATGAAGGCAACCCGAACCGGACAAGGTAGTTGAAATGTCCCGTTCTTATTGATTAAAAACGTTCCATATTAATTGATTTCGTTGCGAGGTTTTAACCTCTATATGAGACGTTTTTCAAAAACTGCATTCATTTTAAAACAAACCATAACCTTTATTTCATCAATAAAGGTTTAAAAAGCTTTACGTAGATTATCAAATAATGATAATCTAAAATATCCTGTTTACACACGACCATTACATAATGGTTTACAATACAAATATGTTACAACAAAATAAGTTTCTTGAATGCAGTTTTTACACAATATCATACAAGCATGGACTCCAAATCTCGTCCTTATCTAAGTATGCGACAGCGGAAGCTCTTAATAATCACCTGAGAATAAACATGCTTAAAACGTCAACAAAAATGTTGGTGAGTTATAGGTTTAACCTATATATATCAAATCATAATAATAGACCACAAGATTTCATATTTCAATACACATCCCATACATAGAGATAAAAATCATTCATATGGTGAACACCTGGTAACCGACATTAACAAGATGCATATATGTAAGAATATCCCCATCATTCCGGGACACCCTTCGGATATGATATAAATTTCGAAGTACTAAAGCATCCGGTACTTTGGATGGGGTTTGTTAGGCCCTATAGATCTATCTTTAGGATTCGCGTCAATTAGGGTGTCTGTTCCCTAATTCTTAGATTACCAGACTTAATAAAAAGGGGCATATTCGATTTCGATAATTCAACCATAGAATGTAGTTTCACGTACTTGTGTCTATTTTGTAAATCATTTATAAAACCTGCATGTATTCTCATCCCAAAATTATTAGATTTTAAAAGTGGGACTATAACTCACTTTCACAGATTTTTACTTCGTCGGGAAGTAAGACTTGGCCACTGGTTGATTCACGAACCTATAACAATATATACATATATATCAAAGTATGTTCAAAATATATTTACAACACTTTTAATATATTTTGATGTTTTAAGTTTATTAAGTCAGCTGTCCTCGTTAGTAACCTACAACTAGTTGTCCACAGTTAGATGTACAGAAATAAATCGATAAATATTATCTTGAATCAATCCAGTACCCAGTGTATACGTATCTCAGTATTGATCACAACTCAAACTATATATATTTTAGAATCAACCTCAACCCTGTATAGCTAACTCCAACATTCACATATAGAGTGTCTATGGTTGTTCCGAAATATATATAGATGTGTCGACATGATAGGTCGAAACATTGTATACGTGTCTATGGTATCTCAAGATTACATAATATACAATACAAGTTGATTAAGTTATGGTTGGAATAGATTTGTTACCAATTTTCACGTAGCTAAAATGAGAAAAATTATCCAATCTTGTTTTACCCATAACTTCTTCATTTTAAATCCGTTTTGAGTGAATCAAATTGCTATGGTTTCATATTGAACTCTATTTTATGAATCTAAACAGAAAAAGTATAGGTTTATAGTCAGAAAAATAAGTTACAAGTCATTTTTATAAAGGTAGTCATTTCAGTCGAAAGAACGACGTCTAGATGACCATTTTAGAAAACATACTTCCACTTTGAGTTTAACCATAATTTTTGGATATAGTTTCATGTTCATAATAAAAATCATTTTCTCAGAATAACAACTTTTAAATCAAAGTTTATCATAGTTTTTAATTAACTAACCCAAAACAGCCCGCGGTGTTACTACGACGGCGTAAATCCGGTTTTACGGTGTTTTTCGTGTTTCCAGGTTTTAAATCATTAAGTTAGCATATCATATAGATATAGAAAATGTATTTAGTTGATTTTAAAATTCAAGTTAGAAGGGTTAACTTTTGTTTGCGAACAAGTTTAGAATTAACTAAACTATGTTCTAGTGATTACAAGTTTAAACCTTCGAATAAGATAGCTTTATATATATATGAATCGAATGATGTTATGAACATAATTACTACCTTAAGTTCCTTGGATAAACCTACTTTAAAAGAGAAAAATGGATCTAGCTTCAATGGATCCTTGGATGGCTCGAAGTTCTTGAAGCAGAATCATGACACGAAAACAAGTTCAAGTAAGATCATCACTTGAAATAAGATTGTTATAGTTATAGAAATTGAACCAAAGTTTGAATATAATTATTACCTTGTATTAGAATGATAACCTACTGTAAGAAACAAAGATTTCTTGAGGTTGGATGATCACCTTACAAGATTGGAAGTGAGCTAGCAAACTTGAAAGTATTCTTGATTTTATGTAACTAGAACTTGTAGAATATATGAAGAACACTTAGAACTTGAAGATAGAACTTGAGAGAGATCAATTAGATGAAGAAAATTAAAGAATGAAAGTGTTTGTAGGTGTTTTTGGTCGTTGGTGTATGGATTAGATATAAAGGATATGTAATTTTGTTTTCATGTAAATAAGTCATGAATGATTACTCATATTTTTGTAATTTTATGAGATATTTCATGCTAGTTGCCAAATGATGGTTCCCACATGTGTTAGGTGACTCACATGGGCTGCTAAGAGCTGATCATTGGAGTGTATATACCAATAGTACATACATCTAAAAGCTGTGTATTGTACGAGTACGAATACGGGTGCATACGAGTAGAATTGTTGATGAAACTGAACAAGGATGTAATTGTAAGCGTTTTTGTTAAGTAGAAGTATTTTGATAAGTGTCTTGAAGTCTTTCAAAAGTATATGAATACATATTAAAACACTACATGTATATACATTTTAACTGAGTCGTTAAGTCATCGTTAGTCGTTACATGTAAATGTTGTTTTGAAACCTTTAGGTTAACGATCTTGTTGAATGTTGTTAACCCATTGTTTATTATAACAAATGAGATGTTAAATTGTTATATTATCATGATATTATGATATATAATATATCTTAGTATGATGTATATACAGTTAAATGTCGTTACAACGATAATCGTTACATATATGTCTCGTTTCGAAATCATTAAGTTAGTAGTCTTATTTTTACATATGTATTTCATTGTTAATACACTTAATAATATATTTACTTATCATTTAACATAATTAACCAAGTGTATCAATATCTTAATATGATTCATATGTACCTAGTAAGACGTTGTTATAACGATAATCGTTATATATATCGTTTTCAAGTTTCTTAAATTAATAGTCTCATTTTTATGTATATAACTCATTGTTAAAATACCTAATGAGATACACACTTATAATAAAAACATGTTAACTATATATATAACCATATATATGTCATCGTATAGTTTTTACAAGTTTTAACGTTCGTGAATCACCGGTCAACTTGGGTGGTCAATTGTCTATATGAAACATATTTCAATTAATCAAGTCTTAACAAGTTTGATTGCTTAACATGTTGGAAACATTTAATCATGTAAATATCAATCTCAATTAATATATATAAACATGGAAAAGTTCGGGTCACTACAGTAGTGCCATTACTCCACCCACTGGTGAGGTAAATTTTGAAATAAAAGGACCTATTCTTCAAATGATTAATAACAGGTGTCAATTTGGTGGTGGTCCGAATGAAGATGCAAACGAACATATTCGTCTTTTTCAAGAGATATGTCTTCTTTTCAAACTTAAACCAGAAACTGACCAGGCCATATTTTTAAAACTTTTCCCATGGACACTCCACGGGGAAGCACGAAGTTGGTTGGATTCATTGGCCGAGGCCACGATAGAAACTTGGGATGGTATGTTGGAAAAATTTCTTAAGAAATATTTTCCAGCTTCTAAGTCCGCGAGACTCCAACACGAAATTACCCAATTCTATCAAAAGCCGATGGAAACCTTGTACGAAGCATGGAATCGATTTTCCAAAATGCTAAGAGGTTGTCCAAACCATGGTTTGGATACCTTTCAAAAAGTCCAAATTTTTTACAAGGGTTGTGATGTTGCAACCCGAATTTCCATTGATCAAGCGTCCGGAGGTTCACTCATGGACAAAACAGAGCAAGAGGCTTATGAGATAATCGAGAAGCTAGCCAATTATTCTCATGAGTGGCATCAAGAACGACCAATTACTCGTAATGCTCAAGTCCAAAGCGCCGGTGCTTATGATGACCTTAGTTCCCTAAGTGTGAAAATAGACGGTGTTGCTCGAAACATGGACAAAATCACCAAGGAAATTCATAGTATGAAAGTAGGTTGTGAATACTGTGGTGGACTCCATTTAGGGAAAGATTGTGATGTCGGTCTAACAATGGCTCAAAAAGAAGAAGTGGCTTTCATAAGCCAAAGAAATAATAATCAATTTCAAGGAAGAGCCCAGTTTAACCGAAACTTCAACAACCCCTACAACCCTCAAGGTCAAAATTCCAATTACCAACAAGGGTCAAGTAGTGGGTACCAACAACAAACTCTGGGTTTTTATCAAAAACCCCAACAGGAAGAAAAAAAGTCAAATTTGGAGAGTATGTTGGAAAAGTTGATTGCCTCACAAACCCAGCTTGTTACAAACATAAATCAAACGAACGAGAAAAATGAACACCAATTTAGGAACCAACAAGCCTCAATTCAAAATTTGGAGAAGCAAATGAGTGGTTTAGCTAGTTTACTTAGTGAGAGAAAACCAGGAAGTTTACCAGGCAATACCAATAAGAACCCCTGAAATGAGCACGCCAATGTTATTACCACACGGAGTGGTTTAGCATACGATGCTCCAAGAATGCCTAAAAATTCTGATTTCAGTGTTCCGTTGAACCGAAATGATGAACCGGTTAAGGAGCCGGAACAAGTGGTTGAAAAGGAAGAACGGGAGAACCCCGTAGTAAAACCATATCAACCACCGCTCCCATACCCAATAAAGCAACAACAAGAAAGGCTAGAGGCCGAAAGGTCAAAATTCCTAGATATGTTTAAACAAATTAACATAAATATGCCTTTCATTGATGTAATCTCATGTATGCCCAAGTATGCTAAGTTCTTAAAAGACTTACTTACTAATCGGAAGAAAATGGAGGAACTTTCATCCGTCACCATGAATGCTAATTGTTCCGCAATTTTGATGAACAAAATACCAAAAAAGTTAGCAGATCCTGAAAGTTTTACCATACCATGTATCCTAGGAGATTTGGAATGCATTAAAGCATTAGCGGATTTAGGGGTTAGCATTAATTTGATGCCTTATTCATTATATGTTAAGCTAGACCCCGGGGTACTAAAACTAACCCGAATGGCAATTCAACTAGTGGACCGCTCTGTTAAATTCCCTCGTGGAATTTTAGAGAATATGTAAGTAAAAGTGGGTACCCTAGTATTTCCGGCCGATTTTGTAATTTTGGACATGGAGGAGGACACACGTGTGCCTCTTATATTGGGTCGACCTTTCCTCAATACCGCTAGAGCTATGATAGATGTTCATGGGCAGAAATTGACCCTTAGCATTGAGGATATTAAAGTCACCTTTTCCGTTGACCATGCCCTGCAATACCCCGAGTCTACTGATGATCAATGTTATTATTTGCAAACTGTAGACACATATTCAGAGTTGTTGCAGGAATTTCCAGAATTGCAAGGTTCGGGAGAATGCATTTTTGCGAAAGGTGATGAAGAGAACATGGTGGAAGAAGTGGAGATGTTGACCGCTTTGATGGCTAACGGTTATGAGCCAAATGATGAAGAATACAGAAAGTTGGATTTAAAAAATGAGTACCGATGTAAAACATCGATTGAAGAACCTCCCGTTTTGGAACTGAAGCCACTTCCAAGTCACTTGGAATATGCTTACCTTCAAGAGGATTCTACTCTCCCGGTTATCATTTCATCCGAACTCTCTGTAAGTGAGAAGTCTAAACTTGTTTCCATGTTAAAAGCCCATAAACCGGCTCTAGCGTGGAAAATTCATGACATCAAGGGTATAAGTCCCTCTTATTGTACGCATAAGATTTTAATGTAAGATAACTATAAGCCATGTGTGCAAAGACAAAGGCGACTGAACCCTAATATGCAAGAAGTCGTTAAAAAGGAGATTGTCAAACTCCTTGATGCAGGTCTTATTTACCCAATTTCGGATAGTCCTTGGGTGAGTCCGGTCCAATGTGTACCCAAAAAGGGTGGCATGACCGTTATCACCAACGAAAACGATCAATTAATTTCCACTAGGACTGTCACGGGTTGGAGGGTATGTATTGATTACATAAAATTAAATGATGCTACCCGAAAACCATTTTCCTCTTCCTTACATTGATCAAATGTTGGAAAGGTTGGCAGGAAAGAATTTTTATTGTTTTCTTGACGGTTTCTCGGGATATTTTCAAATCCCTATAGCACCCGAGGACCAAGAGAAAACCACCTTTACATGCCCTTATGGTACTTTCTCCTATCGACGTATGCCCTTTGGCTTATGCAATGCTCCTGCCACCTTCCAAAGGTGTATAGTAGCTATTTTTCATGATATGATTAAAGACTTTATGGAAGTATTCATGGATGACTTTTCAGTCTTCGGTGATTCTTTTGACTCATGTCTTCATAATCTTGAGCGTATGTTGATTCGGTGTGAAGAATCTAATCTTGTTCTTAACTGGGAAAAATGCCATTTTATGGTAAGAGAGGGCATTGTTTTAGGTCATAAAATTTCCTCTGCGGGACTTGAGGTGGACAGAGCTAAAGTGGAAGTCATAGCCAAATTACCACCACCGTCAAATGTGAAATGTGTAAGAAGTTTTCTGGGGCACGCCGGTTTCTACCGTCGGTTCATTAAAGATTTTTCTAAAATTGCAACCCCAATGAACAAACTTCTTGAAAAAGACGCTCCATTTGTCTTTACGGATGAATGTCTTAACGCCTTTAACCTCCTTAAAGCAAAACTCACGCAATCACCCATTCTCATATCGCCGAATTGGTCAATTCCATTCGAACTTATGTGTAATGCTAGTGACTTTGCTATTGGTGCCGTCTTGGGGCAGAGAATTGAAAAACATTTTCAGCCCATTTATTATACTAGTAAGACATTGCAAGGAGCCCAACTTAATTACACTACCACCGAGAAGGAACACCTGGCAATTGTCTTTTCGTTTGATAAATTCCGATCTTATTTGGTACTAGCAAAGACGGTTGTCTATACAGACCATTCAGCATTAAAGTACTTGCTTGCTAAGCAAGATACTAAACCCCGGTTAATACGTTGGGTCTTGCTTCTGCAAGAATTCGACATTGATATTAAAGATAAAAAGGGGGCTGAAAACTTAGCTGCCGATCACCTTTCTCGCCTTGAGAACCCGAATCTTGAGGTTCTCCATGAGACTATTATCCAAGATAACTTTCCGGATGAAAATCTCATGAAAATTGAGAAAATCGATGATCCTTGGTTTGTTGACATCGCCAACTATCTTGTAGGAGGGTACTTAGAAACCGGTTGGTCACATCAGAAAAGAAAAAAATTCTTTAGTGACCTGAAATACTACTTCTGGGAAGACCCGAATCTTTTTAGGCATTGCGCAGATGGTATGATTCGGAAGTGCATTTCGGGAAAGCAATGCACTCAAATTCTTCTTGATTGTCACTGTGGTCCAACGGGTGGGCACTTTGGTCCCCAAATTACGGGGAGAAAAGTCTACGAGGCCGGGTTTTATTGGCCTACAATATTCAAAGATGCCTACGCCGTTTGTAAGGCTTGTGATGCGTGCCAACAGGCCAGTCAAATCACTAAACGGGATGAAATGCCTCAACAAAGCATCCAAGTATACGAGGTGTTCGACGTGTGGGGAATTGACTTTATGGGGCCCTTTCCAAAGTCTCATTCTTACCTCTATATACTCGTTGCCATAGACTATGTGTCCAAATGGGTGGAGGCAAAACCTCTACCAACAAATGATGGCAGAGTTGTAGTTACATTTTTTATGGAACTTTTCTCAAGGTTCGACACGCCAAAAGCCCTTATCAGTGACCGCGGCACCCACTTTTGTAATAAGCAGTTAGAGAAAGTGTTGAAAAGATATGGGGTGACCCATAAAATTTCAACATCTTATCATCCCCAAACAAGTGGGCAGGTGGAGAATACCCATCGATCTTTAAAACGCATACTTGAAAATACCGTTGGTGCAAATCCAAGAGAGTGGTCTGTTAAGTTAAACGATGCATTGTGGGCCTTTCGCACGGCTTACAAAACACCCATTGGAACTACTCCATTCCGAATGGTATACGGAAAAGTATGCCATCTCCCTTTGGAGATTGAACACAAAGCGCATTGGGCGCTAAGGGCATGTAATTTGGATTACCAAGAGGCGGGTTGGTTACGTTTGACCCAGTTAAATGAATTATACGAGTTAAGGCTTGAAGCCTATGACAACTCTCTAATTTACAAAGAAAAAACCAAACAATGGCACGGCAAGAGATTGAAAAATCCAAAGGATTTCATGGAAGGAGATCGTGTCCTTGTTTACAATTCTCGTTTCAAGTTATCACCAGGAAAGCTTAAGTCCCGATGGTCGGGACCATTTGGTGTTAGAAGGGTGTACCCTTATGGTACAATTGAAATGGTGAACTGGAAGGGTGATACTTTTAAAGTGAATGGCCACCGGGTCAAGCACTATGTTGATGGCCCCCTGGAAATCGAAGATGAGGTTAGCCTCAACTTCGAGAACAAAGCTTAAATCGAAATGGGGACGAGTTGGGTGAACGACTCGTTAAAAAAATGGTTCACAGGTGTAAATATTTTGAATTATGTGTATGATTGTTTTTAGTTTTGTGCAAAATGATTTACGTTTAGATTATAAACTGGCGAGTGTCGAAAAAAAATTGGTCAGAATGTTGTAGTTAACCTGGACGCCGTCCCACTCATTTGGACGCCGTCCCATTTTTAAAGCCTAGACGCCGTCCCAAATTTTTGGACGCCGTCCCATTTTTAAAACTTGGACGCCGTCCCATTTTCTGGATGCCGTCCAAACGGTCTGACTCAGAAAAAAAAATTACGCGTTTTATACCCTATCCACCCCATTTCTCAACCACAAAAACACATTTTTATCAAGCTTTCTCTGCCAAACACGAACCCACTCCCAAAAACCCTAATTTCTTACTTCAAATTCGTGATTTCTTCTCTCAAATCCAAGCTCCAATCATGTTTTCTAGGGTATGGTTACTTCATTTTCACATTTTTCTTTCTCAATTACTTGAATTGTATGTTTATATGTATAAATTGGTGAAGGATAAGTGTGGGGTTTTGATTTTCATGATTCATGTTTAGATTAACATACCTTAGTTGTTTAATTACCCATATTGTCTTGATTTTGCAAAAATTACATGTTTTTAGGGGTATGCTCATGATTCTAGGGTTTGTAGTAATTGAATCCGAATTTAGGGTGATTAATTCATGATATTGAGTTTGTGTATGATGTTAATGCATCTTGTGAAGTGTTTAATTGTGTTGGTGATATATATGTCAATTTGGCCGCGGTCATAATTTGAATGTTCTTGAATTTTTAGCATATTTTTGAAATGATGAACTTATGAAACATGTATGCTTGATTTTCATTTGTGTGAGCCTGTTGAAGTAGATTGATGGTATGGGATGCCATAATGTATGGCGTTATAATGGTCCTTTTGAGCTAAAATTGTGAAAATTTGTGTTATGATTTGTAATGAATATTATTAGAATGCAAGTTTAAATGTTATGATCTATGAACGCAACATGCTTGAGTCCTAAGTTGATGCTAAATTGTGAAGTTGTGATTTTCATTTTTGAAAGTGTATTAGCGGGTTTATGTTAACTTTGGTTGACTTTGGTTAAAAATGGTGAACATACGCTTTTGTTTAAATGAATCATAATACTTATGAACTTTGAATGGAATGATTAGGTTCTCTTGCTACTCGGTTATGTTTTTAGCTAACATTAACATAACGGTTTCTATGTTCTTTTGGTTTGGTGTTATTATGTTTTGCAGGGACAATCTAGCAGAAGAGGACAACCAAAAAGAGGGAGGACCTCAGGTTTGGTTCCACCACCACCACCACCGCAACAACATTTATCTTCATCATCTGGTGACGAAGAAGAGGAGGATCTAAATGATCCTCGAGTTTGGTTGACACAGGTTCAAAACAACAACTATTACGCAGAAACATTTGAGAGGATAAACAGTAGGCCCATAAATGCAACGTGGTACTTTATTTGGGGCCCATTGGATGAGGCAAATATGCACCAACATGTTTCCCGTTTGCTAGCCATTCCCTACGATAGGATCGTTACCTACGCATGGGAGCACGTTTTTAGCATCCGTAAACCAATTTTTCCGGTGTTACTAAAAGAATTTTACTCAACTGTACGGTTTAATAATGTTCGGGATTATTTGTCAAATGATTTTCTTCGGTTTCGATTAGGGGGCGAAAATAGAGGGATAAGCAAATTTGAGTTGTGCAGAGTGTTGGGGATTTTTGAGGAACTTACCGACAACCAATTGGGTGATTACTTGCGGGGTTCCGATTACGTTGGTCGAGATCCCTTTAATGAGATTGCTTATTGGCGAAGAATTTGTGGGCCGAATGCATCTACACCATTCAGATCGAGCAGACACAGGTATAATGAGATTGCATCCCGGGATGATAGACTTCTTCATCGACTTATTGCATGCACTTTCAATGCAAGAGTCGAAGGCAACAAAAAGGTTAAAATATTGGATCTATGGATAATGGATCAAATAAAACGAGGTTGCTATACTGATATTCTTGGATTGATAGGAAACTATTTTCTGGCCATCGCTGTCAAACCCCGTCCAAGTCCCCCTGGACGAAATCATCAATATCTGGTTCCATTGCGATGATCGACTCCAAGTAATGTCTTTAGTATGAGATAATGCACAGCGGAAGACTTAATTCGTACCTGAGAATAACATGCTTTAAAATGTCAACATAAAGTTGGTGAGATATATAGGTTTGATGCTAGCAGCGTTATAACTATGGACCACAAGATTTCATATATAAACATTTAATAAAAATATTCTAAGTGGTTGAGCACTTGGTAACCATACTTAACATTTAATCACGTCGCATATTCCCTTTATTATGAAATCTTACTACACTGTACCAAGTGTAGTCACGAAACGAAGTACTGTGCAAACGTTGAATACTGGTCGTCCAGTCCGGTTGGGGTTGTCAGGCCCGATAGATCTATCAACAGGATTCGCGTTTACAATACCGCTGTAAATAATAGTTACCAAGCTACAGGGAAGTATGCTAGTGGTACAACTCAACGTAGAATATATTTTTCAGTTACTTGTGTCCATAACGTAAAACATAAAATACATGTATTCTCATCCCGAAATATTTAGAGTTTAAAAGTGGGACTATATACTCACCATATTGTATTTTGTAGTAAAAATACATATAACATCACTGAACAAGTGTAGGGTTGGCCTTGGATTCACGAACCTATATCATTTATATATATATATTAACACACATAGTTGTAGTCGAACAGATATATATAATATGTTAAATTATATATCTTATATATTTAGTTTGTATTTTCATTTAAAATAATTAATATTTAGATTTAGATAGTTTTATATATATGATTAGTATTATGTTGAAAATCAAAAATTTGTTATATGTCAATATTTATATAATTAGTGTTAATATGTTTATTTTATAATTTTATGTAATACTAATATGTTATGTATCAATTATATTTTTATGTATCTAATATTTCTTAGATAATAATAATAATAATAATAATAATAATTATAATAATAATAATGATAATGATAATAAGATGATAATAAGAATTTTAGTAACGACTACCTCAAAGGAGTAACCCTTAAAATTAATGCCCAAGTCCGGGTTTGATCCCGCGACGTCCCGCTAATCACTATAACAACCTAAACTCTTCTTCCATTTATTCTTCTGGATTAAATCGTAACCTATATGTATCCCGTTCTATCTGTTTCTTTTTTTCTTCTTCATCTAAACGTTTCACAATATCAACTTTATCATTTTCTTTTTATCATCGTGACTCACCATTAGAATTGTGATCATGTCATCACAATCATGACCATCCAATCTAACCTCACTCTTTAATGCCTTCTTAATCATAAATTTTCCGCCAACCTTCTTGTCGTGTAACAATAATCATCACCATCAAATAGTCATGTTATCACAAGGTCATAATCATTCTCATCATTGTTTACTATCTCAAAATCATCAAATATCAATTCACTAAGGTCTAAGAATAAAACGGAAGGATCATCAATTCTGAATTCGTTTCACTAAGAACATGGCTCAACAGATTGCCAGTCTCGGCCCAATAGATTACTAGTCTCGGCCCAACAAATCACTAGTCTCGGCCCAATCATAAAAACAATTCATGGCTCAAAATAACTCGGCCCAACTATGATTAATCAAATCCCACGTGATACCTAAGTCCAATAATCTAACTCGTCCAAGTCTTTGCTTTGTTACTCGACTCCAAGAGGATTCTAAATAATAAATGAAACAGCTCACTAAACTTGTTTGTCTATCTAAAGATTGTCAGCCATCAAGGCTCCTTTTTGTCATCATGCAAAAATAAAAAGAATCGGATTTGCTGTATGAGTGATGTATATTTCGTTGGTTCAAAAAGGAAATGCAAAGAAAAGGTGGCAAGACTTATTGGATACCCATATGGGTGGGTCTCGAGTGGGGTACAAACTGAAACAAAACAAAAATATCCACCGATTCTCTACTAACTTATCATGTTCCATGGGTCCAAGTTGTGGTTATTATATCATATAATACTTCCTCTTGTCTGCCACCATCATAAGTGCCATTTAAATTCATTGAACCAAGAAAGAATTAGGATGGATTAAATGAAGGTCGTTGGCTTCGAAGGTTTAAACAGATGAAACGACAAACAACTGAAGCAGGAGCAGAAGACAGTTCGCATATGAGTTTTGTTGGTTGTTTTGAGAGTGAAGGTGGTAGTCGTGATTCTAAACGGGTTTCATGGTGATCAAAGTGGTGGTTCATGATGGAAGTGAGTTGCGTTGGTTTCACATAACCGAAACTAAAGTGAAGGTGTTGAGATGTTAAGTGGTGGTACGTGATGATAGGTGATGGTGTGCATTCTAAAGGTGATGATGAAGGTTTGCTAAGAGATAATGGCGAAGGTGGTTAAATGGGTCGTTCATGATAGGAGTTATCAATTTTTTTTAAATCAGAAGAGGAGAAAGAGAGGTGAGATAGAGAGATAGTGATTTATGGTGGTTGAAGGTGGTGGTTTGTGAGTTCTTAGAAACAAAGGTGGCGGCTTAAATGGGTTTGAAGTGAGTGAAGGATTATGACCATGGTGGTTGATCCAAGTTGCAACGAAAGGAGCTCGTGAAGTATGGTGGTGATGGAGAAATAGAATTACTTCCTCAATGGTGATGAGAACGGATTGTTTATAGTCCAATTTCGTCTACAGAATTGATTAATGACAGAAAGAAAATATAATAAAAACAATTAAAAGCTGAATTAGATTGATAACAGAAATTGTCTTTATTCATTTGGAAAGAATCCGTTTGTTGGATTCAACAGATGTGAAGGACAATTAAACAGCTGGTCCGATGTTGATGGAATACAGATTTAATACCTTATTATTTTTATACCTAATTAATTATTAATAATAGTATTAATAACAACAATATTGGTATTCATAAATAATAAAAATACTGAAATTTTATTAATAATAATAAGATAATAATGCTGTTAATTAAAAAAATAATACTTAAGATAATGATACTAATAGTTTATAATATAAAAAAATGATATTTTTAATGTTAATCTTAAATAATTGTATTATACTTATATTTACATACATGTTTATATATATATATACTTATTTATTTACAAAAAATTGTTCGTGAATCGTCGGGCTTGGTCAAAAGGTAACTGATTTTTCGAATATAGATTTCAAACTTTCTAGACTCAACATTACATATTTTGCTTATCGTGTCGGAAACATATAAAGATTAAGGTTTAAATTTGGTCGAAAATTTCCGGGTCGTTACAGTACCCACCCGTTAAAGAAATTTCGTCCCCGAAATTTGATCAAGATCGTCATGACTAACAATAAAATGTTTTTATGACGAATATGAATTGATAGCTAGAGTTTTATCACCATTTAGTAATAGTGGTAAAACAGTTCAATTATGTGAAGCGTTCGAATGAAGCTGTCACAAGAGATTGAGATAGAGATTTAACTTTTGGCGTAGTCACAGTGAATTTTCCGGAATTTAAGGGATTTAAAGAAATTCTTACGTAATAAGATTTGGTTTTTCGGCAATCAGGATCTTCTTGATTTAATGCGGCAATCCGTTTCGACTTCTACTATACACTTGTGTTCATAGTGTTTCTAGTTCTCCCGTGTCTTTATATTGCTATATGCATTGATATACACGGTTCGAAATTTTCAGGGTTGTTATCGACCTTTGTATTAGAGCCTCAGGCTTTCGTTTTCTCTTTCTGACTTCGAGTCAAACGAGTAATGGTTCGGAATTCATAGGTATGAAATTTGGAATGAATGTAGCTAATGCTCTTAGAAAGAAATGGTACTAGCACGATTTTGATTTGTCAAATTACCAGAATATCCTGGAAAAGACCGAATCATCAAGAAATATTTTCTTGATATTTTGAGAATTTATATAGAATGTAAGAGCCGTGTAACATGGCACATGATGATGGTACTGTGAATCATCACATTCCATTAGAAACTTAACATGACTTACTGTAATATAATGAAGTTGATCAAGTTTCATTATATTATACTAATTCATGTATCAGTTCCTAACACTACTTCAAAACATTCCTATTTTAAACTTGGAGGTTTCAGAATTTAGAAACTAACGTAGTTTCTTTTATTTTATAACGCATATTTTACGGAAAGATACATGATCGCAGATTGGAATAGTTGTGAAAATCTTTCCTGAAATATGGAGAATATGTATAACAGAAAATATGAGGATATCTTATAACATCTTAAGATAAGGTAATGGTGGAGAATTTCATCCGAAAAGGTTTAGAATATCGAGTAGGGTTCTTACTAACGGTTTCAGCAGGTTCTAAATCGTTTGGATTCTTTGAAAGCGGATTTAGTTCTTGTGATTTATCCACACCTTCCTTCATACTTTGCTCAATCCGTTTTCCAGTTCCAAATCTCCTCTTTTTCTGAGCTTTACCAACACATGATACTTTATCGTCAACTTTTGACTGCTAAATTCGTTTACAGTTTTTGCTGCTTCATTAGCATTTTCAAAGTTAACGGATCTGGGTCATCGGTTATCAAACTGAGGTGGTTTCAGGAGAATTGTGTTTTTAGATGGTTAAACACTGATGATGGAATATAAAAGATTCTCCGGTAATAACAGCGAAAGAATAACGTGTATATATATCGAAACTAACCTTTCTGAGAAGTCGAGGTTAACTTGCTGGAGCTGTGACAAAATTGGCTAATTTGAAAAGGGATTGCAAAGTTATTTTGGGTAATAATAACACTAAAGAAATTAACACTGTTGCGTGTTAAACGTTGACTCAGTCTCCGAGAGTCTTACAGGAGCATAAGTCTTTTCTTCCGTAGATGAAACGCGGTTGGTTCATCCTCTCGATTGAGGGGTTTTCAAGAATCATGAAAGATTTGAACACGCATTGTAATTGTCGAGATACAAATGAGGTTTAAGATGAAATCAAGTGGCAAGCTTGAAGAATTATTTAGTTTCATATGTTATAATCAATATTTTAATTTAATTCATTTTAATTGTCCAAAGTTAGCAGTCCAATAGTCCGATGGTTCAATGATTCATACATAATTTAATATATAATATTCGAATTAAATAATACGTATCGTGACCCGTATACCGGTCTCGGTGTCGATCACAACCCGGTCTCGGTGTCGATCACAACTCAAAGTATATATATATTTTGGAATCAACTCCGACCCTGTATAGCCAACTCCCACCTTCACATATAGAGTGTCTACGGTTGTTCCGAAATATATATATAGATGGGTCGATATGATAAGTCGAAACCTTGCATACGTGTCCCGTTATTTAAAGTGCGTAAAATAAATAAATATATATCATGACCCATGCACCGTGTTGTCTCAGAATTAATCCGACGTATTGCGTACATGTGTCCTGACAGTATGTACAGTGCAGAAATTAAAATTGCGAGAATGTAAATTGCGATAAATTAAATGTTAGCCGGGAACAGTTAGCTAGGAACAGTTAGCGTGGATTCCTAACAATATTTCAATTTAATTAATTCGTCTGTTTCTAACAAATTTTATTTTGTCCAATGTTTTCTTCTTTATGCCACTTGTTGGATTCCGATAGGTCAAAATCCGAATATGAAATTTGAATGAAAATGGTTATTCCGGGGTGAGCGGATATGAATATCAGTGGTTGTAAGTAGGATAATAAATGACCGTTGAATCAGATTCGAAGAATGTACAGTGTAACTTGTTAATGTGAATTTTAAATATTCCTTGGGTACTACCCACCCGTTAAAATATTTTCATCATTAACAGTTTGTACGAAAGAATTTTTAATTACGATCTTTATGAAAATATACTTGCATATATATTTTCTTCAGATGTAATTATGGATTTAATGAGTCAATAAGATTTTATACTCATTTGATTTATTGTTAGCACTTGATTACATGATCTCTAAAACTTTAGAGATTACATAATTGCCATGTCGGACGAAGGTAAAATGAGGTGGAATGATACGTAAAGCGAAGATAATCGATGTAGATCGATGTGTAGAACGAAGTTCATACTCGAAGTACAGATGGTGATGTTGAAGCGTATAAGGTTGATATCCGAGGTACAGATTGTGATGTTGAGGTTTACGGCGCGGTTATAGTTTAGGGATAATAAGGGTACTGTCGACGTCGATAATGGTGGTACTGATTATGCTGCTGGTGCTGCTGCTGGTATTCGTAACCTTCGCACCAGGTTCTCCAAAGCCATCATGAGAGTGCGAAGTTCGTTAATTTCTGCTAGTACACCGGGATGATTGACGGTTGAAGCGAGCGGATGAATAAGATTTGAAATATGGGATTGTATATAATCGTGACGAGATACTCTAAAGATGAGAGAGAAAATGGTTCCTCGAACAGATTCGCCGGTAAACACTTCAGGTTCATCACCAAGAGGGCAATTTGGTGAATGAGAAGGATCTTAGATGTGAAATGATTTTCGAATATAGAATGATATTCTAACTTCATAGAATATCTATATATAATACTAAAGATTTCGTAGCCTACAGAGGAACCTACGGCATATGACAAGCAAGTGTACGGATGCGCTAAGATATGAATTTTTGTCTATACACTATCGATGCACTAAATGCAGTAAGACGTGTCTAGACTAAAGAATGATAAGCAGGCAATTCCCTAAGGATGATAAGCATATGGTTTCCGACTAGAAATGATAAGCAAAACTTTTTGACAGGTGGACACGGTCAAAGTCCAGACTCACTAATGTATCCTAACAACTACCGGTTAGACACACTAATGCAAGGTCTGGTTCGCTAAGACCAACGCTCTGATACCATTTTGTCAAACCCCGTCCAAGTCCCCCTGGACGAAATCATCAATATCTGGTTCCATTGCGATGATCGACTCCAAGTAATGTCTTTAGTATGAGATAATGCACAGCGGAAGACTTAATTCGTACCTGAGAATAACATGCTTTAAAATGTCAACATAAAGTTGGTGAGATATATAGGTTTGATGCTAGCAGCGTTATAACTATGGACCACAAGATTTCATATATAAACATTTAATAAAAATATTCTAAGTGGTTGAGCACTTGGTAACCATACTTAACATTTAATCACGTCGCATATTCCCTTTATTATGAAATCTTACTACACTGTACCAAGTGTAGTCACGAAACGAAGTACTGTGCAACCGTTGAATACTGGTCGTCCAGTCCGGTTGGGGTTGTCAGGCCCGATAGATCTATCAACAGGATTCGCGTTTACAATACCGCTGTAAATAATAGTTACCAAGCTACAGGGAAGTATGCCAGTGGTACAACTCAACGTAGAATATATTTTTCAGTTACTTGTGTCCATAACGTAAAACATAAAATACATGTATTCTCATCCCGAAATATTTAGAGTTTAAAAGTGGGACTATATACTCACCATATTGTATTTTGTAGTAAAAATACATATAACATCACTGAACAAGTGTAGGGTTGGCCTTGGATTCACGAACCTATATCATTTATATATATATATATTAACACACATAGTTGTAGTCGAACAGATATATATAATATGTTAAATTATATATCTTATATATTTAGTTTGTATTTTCATTTAAAATAATTAATATTTAGATTTAGATAGTTTTATATATATGATTAGTATTATGTTGAAAATCAAAAATTTGTTATATGTCAATATTTATATAATTAGTGTTAATATGTTTATTTTATAATTTTATGTAATACTAATATGTTATGTATCAATTATATTTTTATGTATCTAATATTTCTTAGATAATAATAATAATAATAATAATAATTATAATAATTATAATAATAATAATGATAATGATAATAAGATGATAATAAGAATTTTAGTAACGACTACCTCAAAGGAGTAACCCTTAAAATTAATGCCCAAGTCCGGGTTTGATCCCGTGACGTCCCGCTAATCACTATAACAACCTAAACTCTTCTTCCATTTATTCTTCTGGATTAAATCGTAACCTATATGTATCCCGTTCTATCTGTTTCTTTTTTTCTTCTTCATCTAAACGTTTCACAATATCAACTTTATCATTTTCTTTTTATCATCGTGACTCACCATTAGAATTGTGATCATGTCATCACAATCATGACCATCCAATCTAACCTCACTCTTTAATGCCTTCTTAATCATAAATTTTCCGCCAACCTTCTTGTCGTGTAACAATAATCATCACCATCAAATAGTCATGTTATCACAAGGTCATAATCATTCTCATCATTGTTTACTATCTCAAAATCATCAAATATCAATTCACTAAGGTCTAAGAATAAAACGGAAGGATCATCAATTCTGAATTTGTTTCACTAAGAACATGGCTCAACAGATTGCCAGTCTCGGCCCAATAGATTACTAGTCTCGGCCCAACAAATCACTAGTCTCGGCCCAATCATAAAAACAATTCATGGCTCAAAATAACTCGGCCCAACTATGATTAATCAAATCCCACGTGATACCTAAGTCCAATAATCTAACTCGTCCAAGTCTTTGCTTTGTTACTCGACTCCAAGAGGATTCTAAATAATAAATGAAACAGCTCACTAAACTTGTTTGTCTATCTAAAGATTGTCAGCCATCAAGGCTCCTTTTTGTCATCATGCAAAAATAAAAAGAATCGGATTTGCTGTATGAGTGATGTATATTTCGTTGGTTCAAAAAGGAAATGCAAAGAAAAGGTGGCAAGACTTATTGGATACCCATATGGGTGGGTCACGAGTGGGGTACAAACCGAAACAAAACAAAAATATCCACCGATTCTCTACTAACTTATCATGTTCCATGGGTCCAAGTTGTGGTTATTATATCATATAATACTTCCACTTGTCTGCCACCATCATAAGTGCCATTTAAATTCATTGAACCAAGAAAGAATTAGGATGGATTAAATGAAGGTCGTTGGCTTCGAAGGTTTAAACAGACGAAACGACAAACAACTGAAGCAGGAGCAGAAGACAGTTCGCATATGAGTTTTGTTGGTTGTTTTGAGAGTGAAGGTGGTAGTCGTGATTCTAAACGGGTTTCATGGTGATCAAAGTGGTGGTTCATGATGGAAGTGAGTTGCGTTGGTTTCACATAACCGAAACTAAAGTGAAGGTGTTGAGATGTTAAGTGGTGGTACGTGATGATAGGTGATGGTGTGCATTCTAAAGGTGATGATGAAGGTTTGCTAAGAGATAATGGCGAAGGTGGTTAAATGGGTCGTTCATGATAGGAGTTATCAATTTTTTTTAAATCAGAAGAGGAGAAAGAGAGGTGAGATAGAGAGATAGTGATTTATGGTGGTTGAAGGTGGTGGTTTGTGAGTTCTTAGAAACAAAGGTGGCGGCTTAAATGGGTTTGAAGTGAGTGAAGGATTATGACCATGGTGGTTGATCCAAGTTGCAACGAAAGGAGCTCGTGAAGTATGGTGGTGATGGAGAAATAGAATTACTTCCTCAATGGTGATGAGAACGGATTGTTTATAGTCCAATTTCGTCTACAGAATTGATTAATGACAGAAAGAAAATATAATAAAAACAATTAAAAGCTGAATTAGATTGATAACAGAAATTGTCTTTATTCATTTGGAAAGAATCCGTTTGTTGGATTCAACAGATGTGAAGGACAATTAAACAGCTGGTCCGATGTTGATGGAATACAGATTTAATACCTTATTATTTTTATACCTAATTAATTATTAATAATAGTATTAATAACAACAATATTGGTATTCATAAATAATAAAAATACTGAAATTTTATTAATAATAATAAGATAATAATGCTGTTAATTAAAAAAAATAATACTTAAGATAATGATACTAATAGTTTATAATATAAAAAATGATATTTTTAATGTTAATCTTAAATAATTGTATTATACTTATATTTACATACATGTTTATATATATATATACTTATTTATTTACAACAAATTGTTCGTGAATCGTCGGGCTTGGTCAAAAGGTAACTGATTTTTCGAATATAGATTTCAAACTTTCTAGACTCAACATTACATATTTTGCTTATCGTGTCGGAAACATATAAAGATTAAGGTTTAAATTTGGTCGGAAATTTCCGGGTCGTTACAGTCGCTACCGAGACACGGAGAGAAAAGCCACTTCTTGGAGGCCAATATATCACGAGGATTGCTCGTCACTTCGACATAGATTTCAGCCGATTGATGGAGTGTACTAACGTCATGAAACCATTAAAGAAAATTTCTTATATCAACGCTGAAATTCTTATGAAGGATGGAAATGGGCATTTGGTGCCTTTTGTGGTAGGTGGCGCAGGTGGTGCGAGTGGTAGTGGCGTGCAGCAAGAACAGCAGGTAGAGGAGGAAGCAGAAATGGAGGCACAAACGAACGTTGGTGATCAGGGTCCTTGGCATCCGTCCCAATCTAGTTGGGATAATTTGGTTAGTAGTGTTAATAATATGAGGTTGAGTCCGAATGAGCAAAGGACATACAACGACCGAATGTGGGATAGTCAGCAGCGAATAGAGCAACGACAGATTGCTCAAGTGCACGATCAGGGTTGGATGAGTTATGGTATTGATTGGAATAACCATAACTCAGAGTTGTTTTATTCCAACCCCGAGCAGTACTATGGGACGACATGTCTGACACCCCAATATTACACGGATCCTCAACACCCACCTCCTCCTCACCCGATTTATGATAATAATGCTGTGATGCAGGATGCTAGGAATCGATTTGATAAGGAATACCCGCAAGGACGCCCGTACAGAGATGGTTCGGGAAACTACTTTTGGCCATATGGTAACTAATCTAGTTAAGGCCTGCGTGCCTTTGATCATTTTGTACACTGTTTTCAGACTATTTAATTCGTGTGGTGTGTTTTTAGACAATATTTGGTTTGTAATAATTGACTAATTGTGTGGTTTGATAATGGGTGTGGTTGAAAACACCATTATTTTTATTATTATGTGTGGTTTGTTAATTTTTGCAGCGTGATTGAACTTCAAAGACTGGCATTAAGTTCAGCAACATTTGATATTATGATGTGTGTATGATGATAATCACGGAATGGACGATGCTCTTATGCTGGCAGTAAGTTCAGCTTACAGGTTAAAAATTGAAAATTTCTACAATCACCCTATCACTTTGCCCTCTAAATTTAATTGTTTTTCTGATTTCATGCAATGAGAGCCTTGCATGATCTTAAGTGTGGGGTGGGAGATAGAAATTTATCGGGAATTCGTTTTAAAAAAATTAAGGCGTTTATGATTAAAAACAAAATTGTCCAAAAACCATGTTACACACATTGTGGTCTTAAAATCTAGAAAATAAATGTTGATTTATGTTTTAAATTATTAATAGTCTTTGAAGTTGCACTATCATTCAATTATTTGGATGAAAATCCTACTAGTTTAGTAAAGCTAACTTGTAGGTCACTTGTACCAAAACGAGTGTAAACCGTGAGAGAGCGGTGATTGTATAGTGTGGTCGGAAACCGGATCTCGCGCCAGATTGAAAACCATAAGGACGATCCTCATTGTTTCTCCTAACAAGGACAATGTTGCGTCCGACCACTACTTATGACCAATAGGATGTATCTATTCCATCCTCAAGGAAGTAAAGTCTTCCAAATGACACGCTTACTGATTCAATTCAGAAGATGTAGTCCAGACCAGTTGTAGAGTGACGAAAAATCTTGTAAAGTCATTGCTAAAATCGACTGGAAATCTACCAGGCCTCAACATCAAACAGGGAAACTGGTAGTCAAAGCTTTTCTCAGTGAGGGAGAATTGCTGGCCAAATGGGAAGCGCACCATGATACACAAAATGTCAGTGAATTGATCAGATTCGCAGTGGATAACCTCCGGAAAGGTAAGATATCAGCTTTTAAGCCTAATGAACCTCAATCTTTATGGTTGATTTAACGGATTAGATGATTACCTCATAATTGTCAATGATGTCCGGACGTAATGTGTATCCTCCTAAGCACATTATTTTCTTACCGACATCTCATGATGTTAGGTACCGTGTGAGGGATTGGCTTGACCAGTAGCGGGAAACCCGCACTCATTTTTCAAAATTCAGAAAATCCGACAAAATCAGAAAACGTGCCTAGTATTAAAACTAGCATGATATTTTCAAAACCATAAAACGTTTTCATCAAGGTCCTGATTTCCCTAGGATCAAATTTTTCGGATACTTGACTCTAATCTCTCAAAAATGTGTGTGTGTGTGTGTGCGTTTTCATTGTGTATATAGCGTGAGTGTGATTACAATAAATGTGTGTGTTATACTTAAAGCGTGTGTTAATATAGCGTGAGTTGCGTTTCAAAAGAACGTGTGCGTTTCGTGTGCTTCGAGTAATTTGTGTAAAGTTTGTAATCTATATTGTGTAAGTATGTGTGTGATATTGTTCTACTTTGTAAAGAAAGAATTGCTTGAGGACAAGTAAGGTTTAAGTGTGGGGTGTTTTAATATTGCTCAATAACAATATATATATATCTATCGCAATATCGTATAAAATACTCTCGAATCAATGTTAATGAAAGCATTTCTACAAGTGATACGCCAAGATATGCAAATTTATATCGGAGAGTGATCTGTAAAGAGTTTTGATGATTTATAACCGTGGTTGATCCCGATACAAGTTAAAGTCTAATTAGTGCTCTAAAATGGTAAAACAAGGCTTCAAATGATTGAGAATTCGGCCAAATAAAATAAGATTGAAAAGAAAACGAGACAGTCAATATTAGTACAATGGGACGCCGTCCAATGAAGTGGGACGCCATCCAGCTTTTTATACTTGGACGCCATCCAAACTTTTGGGACGCCGTCCAAGACTTAACAATGGGACGCCGTCCAAAAGCTAGGACGCCGTCCAGAAGTAGGTTTCAGCGAACTTTTGACTTTCTGACCTACTTTCTCCACTTTATAACTCATGATTGAAGGCCAGTTTTAGAGAGTATGAACCAGAGAATACAGAGACGAATTTTGGGAGCAATATTGGAGAACTCCAAGCTCTTGGAAGAGGCTCAACATCAAGGCATCAAAGATCAAAACCTTCTTCATCCAAGAACTCATTGTTCTTGTAGGTTATTTCTTGTTCTAAAGCAATGATTTCCATTGATAATCTGATTTGTATGTTGTCTGTTACCATGATTGTTGGCTAGTTTCTATAATATTTGTCTAGATTAATAACCGAGGTATTGGATGTAATCCTATTGATTGTATGTACTATGTGTGAAAGATTGAAGCTTGAATTAAAGAACCATGCTTATTGATGTTTGATCATTTGTATCTAGTTAATTGATATGTTGTTGATAAAGAGAACTCTTGTTGATGTATCATATTGATTTACAATCAACTTGTCTTAGATTGATTGTTTACTAAACTGGACCAAGGGGGTAAATTAGATCAATACGATTAAACGATATAGGAATGAATTGTGTAGAGCGAACGCAAAGACAATTGTTATTTAAGTCTTTGATCTTGCTAATCAACTAGTCACAAACGAAAAGGTCTAGGTAATAGGGAACCCTCACTTAGTACTTCTAGTTTGAGTACTCGCTAAAGAGAACTCTTTGCGGGTCGATTCAGGTGATTAGCATATATCATAGTTATTTGATTACAAACACGAGAACTTTAGAGAAAAGGGAACCCTTGATCTTGTAATTGTGTTTGCGTGTTTATTTAAGAGAACTCTTAGTTAACCTATTAGATAACTTACACACATAATCATTCAATCAGGCCTTAATAGCAAAACTTACATCCAATACCGAGGGTAAAATATCTAGATGAACATTTCATCTCTTTGATTCAAATCAAACTATCTTACTTGTTTTCTTTGCACTTGTTTTCATTATAAACTTAAAAGACCAAAAATATTGTTTTTACTTTTTAACCTTCTCTGATTTGGCTAAATCGTTAAATAGCCACAAAAACATAAAACTTGTACCTTTAAGTTTCTTTTACTTAGTTAATCATAATATAGTTTCTAATTCTAGTTTGGCTAATAAAACTGTCCTTGGAACGATACACGGAACTAAACCATTATTTATACTACTACACGATCGGGTACACTGCCCGTTAGTGTGTAACAGTCTTTTTAACCGGTATTTTTCCATACAATAATTTATATACCTGATTTCGCACATCAAATAGGGATGTTGATAATAACAATCACGATGTTGATGATGTTTATGGATGATAATATCAATTGTGACGATTGATGATGATAACATGATCTCGTGTGATAGTGATTATGATGATAATAGTATAAGATATTAATGATAATTAGAATGATCCTGATGGGAATGAAGAAGAAAACACACGGATATAATGGTTAAAAAGATTTAGTTTACGAATTATTTCAGAAAGTTAGGAGCGGAGCAGTGGTTGGGCATATGTTTGTTTAATTGAGAGGTCTCGGGTTCGAGCCCGGGCAGAGGCAGTTTCATTTTTTTGAAGCTTATGATCTCTTTTAAGGTAGTATTATTTATATTATATTTATTAATAAGTATTATTACCATTATCATTATTTTTATATAAGTATTATGGTTATGGTTATTAGAATTATTATTGTTAATATTATGATTAGTAATTTAAGTATTATTAAGTATCATTTTCTTTAATTATTATTATTATTGTTATTATTATTATTATTGAAAATATTTTAATAAAAATTTAACATACTTTTTGAATTTACATTAATAATATGTAATAACTAATTATTTCAAATATTGAAAATAAATATATTTTAGTTAAGTATTAAAATAACATATAAATTAAGATACATATAAACAAAGTATATATTAGAAATTGATAAAAGACTTTTATAAAATAATATATAAACTTGTTCAATTGTTATTATGTGTGTTAATATATATAGTATTGATATAGGTCGTGAATCCGAGGCCAACCCTATACTTGTTCAATGTCGTTCTATGTATTTTTACTACAAAATACAGTATGGTGAGTTTCATTTGCTCCCTTTTTAATTGCTTTTGCAATATATATTTTTGGGCTGAGAATACATGCGCTATTTTTATAAATGTTTACGAAATAGACACAAGTAATTAAAAATATATTCTACGTTGAGTTGTACCACTGGCATACTTCCCTGTAAACTTTACATCATATCCTTAGTCTTAACACAAATACAAGTCACAATAACAACTAAAGCTACAAACTTTACATCAATTCAACAAGTATAAGCACAATCCAAGCCAAAAGAGGTGATGGAACCCTAAGCTAGAGAGCTTGGATCCATTTCACACAAGTTACAAGGTTACAAAGCTAGAAAACTTGAACCTTTAAGTGTTCTTGAAGATCTTGAAGCATAAAGCTTGGATCTTGAAGATACATGAAGATTACAAGCAAAAGTTTGAATCTTTTCAACAAAATAACAAGATCAAAGCAAAAAGAACTTAAATCTAATAAAAAGATATGAAGATTCAAGCTAGTAAGCTTGCATCTTAATTGTTCTTGAAGATCTTGAAGCATAAAGCTTGGATCTTGAAGATGCATGAAGATTACAAACAAAAGTTTGAATCTTTATCATAAAATAACAAGGTTAAAGTAAAAGAAAGATGAATCTTGAAGATGCATGAAGATTACAAACAAAAGTTTGAATCTTTATCATAATTAATTGGGTCACTAGCTAGAGTAGGGTGGGCTTGAGCCCAACAAGGTAGAAAGTCCAACAAGACTAACTATTGGGCTTTAGCAATTAAATAAATAAAATTAAGCATCCAAAGGCCCAAGTAATTATTATTATAAAATAATAATTAATATTTCGCTGCCCAAATATTCCGGTTCCGACAAAAGTCAAACGTGCGCGCAGTCCGCGGTTTATTCGTAACGGCAAGTAACACCAACGGTTATAAAGCATCCGGTGGACAAATTAAGCATTCTACATACACCAAGGAACGTTTTAAAGTATATATGAATACAAAACACGTGTGCCAAAGTTCCGGAGTAATAAAGTAACACAATACGCACAAATACACAGTTTCGCAAAAATACAAGGCATAAAAGCAAGTCGAAAAAGCCGGGTCGTTACATTACCCACCTGTTAATGGAAATTTCGTCCCAAAATTTGAGGAGTGACTAAAAAATGGTACCGTATTTAAATAAGAAGTAGCGTATCAAAGTTCCGAAAGATTCGTGGGCTCAAAGTGAGCTATTTACCTTGAAAGGTACTTGGGCGTATAAAAGTAAGAATAGGCATGTGCCATTATTTAAGTCTCTTATCCTAAGAGATCAACAAATTGATTTCGTTTCTGGTTAACATGAGTATGTCATCGTGTACGGTTCGTCAATCAACAGGATCAGCACAAGGTCAAACACTATATGCTGTTTGAAAATCGATTTGCATTCATAAAAAGATAACGTTTTACAAAAGATAGCGTGCATCCTATGAATAGGAGCATAACATAATTATTAGACCCTAAGGTCGTTACAAAACCATTGTTTGAAATTAACATAAACTACGAATGCAAAAGAAAAGTTCCATGATTGAGACATCTCTAGTAATGCAGCGGATATCTAATATAGCAGGTCCATAACAGCAAGTCTATAACAGCCAGTTTATAACACCAAGGCAGCAAGTCTAACAGCGGAAGCAACAACGTCTAAGCACCTAAGAAATACATGCTTAAAAAGTCAACACGAATGTTGGTGAGCTATAGTTTATTTGTATTCGGTAATGTAATGTAGGCCACGAGATTTCAGTGTTGCAAACAGCGTATCAAAACAGTATGAAAAGTATATGCATAACCGTGGGCACCCGGTAACTAGACTTAACGTTTATAACCCACTGAAAGTACACTTGGCGAGTGCGTATGTTCACGAAGTATTAAACACCCGTTAAATGCTAGCGCGACTAGCCCGAGTGGGGATGTCAAACCCTATGGATCCATATCTAAGATTCGCGTTCACCGGTTCAAAAACCAATGACTAAATGTTACCGTGCTAAGGGGAATGTTTATGCCGTTGTATAACCCACACACATATAAAGTTTAAGTACTCGTGCCTAACATGTAAAATGTAAAAAACGCATGTATTCTCAGTCCCAAAATAGTTAAAGTAAAAAGGGATGCTATAACTCACAGTGATAAAAGCGGTAAAGTCGGTAATGAAAGTACGCAAGTAGTAAGTCGGTCCAAAAGGTCGTCAACCTAAATCAAAGGTTACTAGGTCAGTAGATTGTATTTATAAATTCTAATAGTGCATAAAATAAGTTTAAGTGTCATCATCATCATTATTCATCATCATAAAAGCTAAGTAAGTTCGACAAGAATAGAGATCGAAACAATAAGCTGACTTCGGTCAGATGCTACGACCTCTACGTAAATCGAAAATATGCATAGTCAGTGGCTATGGCTCTGTATATGAGTCCCCTAACAACTGACCAATTTTCAGAACCTAACTCGTCTTTGTTTGACCGTGGAGACGGTTTAAGTGTAGTAGGTCAGAAATTTCAGCACAACGTTAATAGGGTGTAGTGACTCTCGGAGGGCCATAACTCCTAAACCGTAACTCGGATTAAGACGAGGCCTAAACGGAAAATCATCTACTCGAACCGAACTAACTGAAAATCAACTTTCCAGTAGCCCAGGTGGTCTGATCAGATACGAAAATCAGTGGACAAATGCTCCGATGGGGTTCTTGGTGCTTGATGCTCATCACGGTTCTCATCCTTGATGCTTGTAGCTTCAAGTGTACAACTCGTTGATGGTTTAGCATCACTTTTGACCAAGATTCACCATCAATACACAATATGTTAAGACCAAGTAAGAATACAACTCATTCATGAGTCTTAGATGGATGATGAACCAAGGTTACATCATATCCTTAGTCTTAACACAAATACAAGTCACAATAACAACTAAAGCTACAAACTTTACATCAATTCAACAAGTATAAGCACAATCCAAGCCAAAAGAGGAGATGGAACCCTAAGCTAGAGAGCTTGGATCCATTTCACACAAGTTACAAGGTTAAAAATCTAGAAAGCTTGAACCTTTAAGTGTTCTTGAAGATCTTGAAGCATAAAGCTTGGATCTTGAAGATACATGAAGATTACAAACAAAAGTTTGAATCTTTTCAACAAAATAACAAGATCAAAGCAAAAAGAACTTAAATCTAACAAAAAGATATGAAGATTCAAGCTAGTAAGCTTGCATCTTAATTGTTCTTGAAGATCTTGAAGCATAAAGCTTGGATCTTGAAGATGCATGAAGATTACAAACAAAAGTTTGAATCTTTATCATAAAATAACAAGGTTAAAGTAAAAGAAAGATGAATCTACAAAGTTGGTGAAGATTCATGATAGAAAGCTTGAATCTTCCATGTTCTTGAAAGATTCATGCTTGAATCAACAAGATATAAGCAAGATCAAAGCTAAAAGGAACTTTGATCTCCATAATATGATGATGATGACCACAAAATTGAAAGGAAAAGAAGAAGAAAAAGAAGACTTACAAGAAGAACTAGAGAGGAAAGAAAGAAAGAATCAAGTGTGTGTGAAAACCAAAATGAGAGCAAGTGTAAAATGGGAGGTAAATGGCTAGTATTTATAAGCAAATGGGATTGACATGGATTGGTGACATGGCACCTATGGTGGCCGTGATTTTGAGGGGAGGGGAGGGAGACACAACTTTGCTTTATGGATAATGGTTGTCTAAAGTGTGTACTAATGCTAGAATCCCATGTGACAAATAGATAATCCTTATCCATTATGCTAGTATGACTCATTAATTAATTAATTAATTTATTTATTTATTATTATGGGTCACTAGTAATAATACTTGGGCTAATTAATTGGGTCACTAGCTAGAGTAGGGTGGGCTTGAGCCCAACAAGGTAGAAAGTCCAACAAGACTAACTATTGGGCTTTAGCAATTAAATAAATAAAATTAAGCATCCAAAGGCCCAAGTAATTATTATTATAAAATAATAATTAATATTTCGCTGTCCAAATATTCCGGTTCCGACAAAAGTCAAACGTGCGCGCAGTCCGCGGTTTATTCGTAATGGCAAGTAACACCAACGGTTATAAAGCATCCGGTGGATAAGTTAAGCATTCTACATACACCAAGGCACGTTTTAAAGTATATATGAATATAAAACATGTGTGCCAAGGTTCCGGAGTAATAAAGTAACACAGTACGCACAAATACGCAGTTTCGCAAAAATACAAGGCATAAAAGCAAGTCGAAAAAGCCGGGTCGTTACAGTTATGGTCATTATGAGTTTCTTGTTATGTCGTTCGGATTGACCAACGCACCTGCCGTATTTATGGACCTCATGAATCGTGTCTGCAAGCCGTACTTGGATAAGTTCGTTATCGTCTTCATAGATGATATCCTCATCCACTCCAAGAGCGAAGAAGAGCATGAGCAACATCTCCGATTAGTGCTTGAACTCTTAAGACAAGAGCAACTTTATGCGAAATTCTTCAAGTGTGAATTTTGGTTGAAGGAAGTCCAATTTTTGGGTCATGTTGTGAGCGACCAGGGTATCAAAGTTGATCCCGCCAAGATTGAAGCTATCAGTAAGTGGGAGACTCCCACTACTCCAACTCACATCCTCCAATTTCTAGGTCTTGCCAGTTACTACCGAAGGTTTATTGAAGTTTTCTCTCTGATTGCGCGTCCTTTGACCGCGCTGACTCACAAGGGCAAGAAGTGCATTTGGGAACCCGCACGCGAATTAGCATTCCAAACTTTGAAGAAGAAGTTAACCACCGCACCTATCTTATCACTTCCTGAAGGCAGTGACAATTTCATCGTTTATTGCGATGCTTCGAAAAGTGGTTTTGGCTGTGTCCTGATGCAACGCACAAAGGTTATCGCTAATGCTTCCCGTCAATTGAAGATTCACGAACGGAACTACACTACTCACGATCTCGAACTGGGAGACGTTGTCTTTGCGCTCAAATTGTGGAGACACTATCTGTATGGAACTAAGAGCACTATTTTCACTGATCATAAAAGCCTCCAACACATCTTTGATCAGAAGCAACTGAATATGAGATAGCGTCGATGGATCGAGACATTGAACGACTACGATTGTGAACTTCGCTATCACCCTGGCAAGGCCAATGTTGTAGCTAACGCTTTAAGCCGAAAGGAGAGGACGGCACCTCTTTGTGTTAGGGCTCTGAACATCACCATCCATTCGAATCTCAACAGTCAGATCTGAGTAGCCCAAGATGAGGCTCTCAAATAGGAGAATATATCTCATGAACATTTGAACATTCTTGTCTCTCGATTCGAGGTTAGGGAGTCTGGACTCCGATGTTATGCCGGAAGAATTTGGGTACCTCTTTATGGAGATCTACGGAACCTTATACTTGATGAAGCACACAAATCGAGATATTCGTTTCACCCCGGAGCGGGCAAGATGTACAACGATCTTAAGGAACAGTATTGGTGGCCGAATCTTAAGAAGGATGTTGCAACTTATTTTGGTAAGTGTTTGACTTGCTCGAAGGTTAAAGCCGAGCATCAGAGGCCCTCTGGATTACTTCAACAATCGTAAATCCCACAATGGAAGTGGGAAAGGATAACAATAGATTTCATTACTAAGCTACCAAAGACGGTGGGCGGATACGATACCATCTGGGTTATTGTTGACCGCCTTACTAAATCTGCACACTTCTTAGCCATGAAGGAAACGGATACAATGGAGAGACTCGCTCAACTATACATCAAAGAGGTTGTATCTCGCCATGGTGTACCTTTATCGATCATGTCTGATCGCGATCCCCGTTTTGCTTCCAGATTTTGGCGTTCTTTGCAAGAAGCCATGGGAACTTGTCTCGACATGAGTACTGTTTATCACCCACAGACCGACGGGCAAAGTGAACGCACGATTCAGACTTTGGAGGACATGTTGCGTGCATGTGTTATTGTTTTCAGAAAGGCCTGGGAAAGGCATTTGCCGTTAGCCGAATTTTCTTACAACAACAGTTATCACTCGAGTATTAATGCCGCACCTTTTGAAGCGTTGTATGGCCGCAAGTGCCGATCTCCTATTTGTTGGGCCGAAGTAGGCAAAAAGCAAATCACCGGACCCGAGGTAGTCCATGAAACAACGGAGAAGATTGCTCAGATTCAAACAAGACTTAAGACTGCCCGCGATCGTCAAAAGAGTTATGCCGATTTTAAACGTAAGGACTTTGAATTCAACGTGGGTGATCGTGTAATGTTGAAGGTTGCACCTTGGAAAGGTGTGATTCGTTTTGGAAAACATGGAAAGTTGAACCCACGATACATTGGTCCTTTCAAAATCTTGGAGCGTGTTGGACCCGTTACTTACCGTTTAGATCTTCCAGCACAATTGAGCTCAGTTCACCCTACCTTCCATGTGTCAAACTTGAAGAAGTGTCTTGCTGCACCCGAACTTATCATACCACTTGAAGAACTTACTATTGATGACAAACTCCACTTTGTGGAAGAACCTGTCGAGATTATGGACCGTGAGGTCAAAACTTTGAAACGCAACAAGATTTCGATCGTCCGAGTACGATGGAATACCAAACGAGGACCTGAGTTTACCTGGGAGCGAGAGGATCAAATGATGCAGAAGTATCCTCACCTTTTCCCAACTCCTTCATCTACCTCAGCTTAAAATTTCAGGACGAAATTTTCTTTAACAGGTCGGTAATGTAACGACCCTGGATTTTCCAACGTTTACTTATTAATATTTATTATTAATGCTTGTGATTTAATGAATGTATTGTTTACATACATTTACTTGTTACCATACTTGACTTTAAATGCCCGAAGTGTCTTTGTGACAAACGAAACTTTCACGAATAATATTTTAAATATTATTTACATTCATGATTAATTTTATTAATCATTTTAATTAACTAAGACTACTAGTTAATTACTTGGGCTTTTATTTGGATTATTACTTAATTGGACTTGGGATCATGATTAGTGGACTTAGAAGCCCAGCCTACATCTTTAATGGACTAACTAGCCTAACTCATTATGTAAGTATTACATTTAAGATGAAACTAGTTAGTTTAGTGCATATAGAATCTTGTTACAAGTTACTTACAACACATTCCCATAACAACACCCCTAATAACCATCTTTTTAGTCAAATGCATGCAAGGACCTCATGGACTTCTCCTTCCCCCCTTTTTGATCCCCTAACCGTCGGCTTTGGGGTAGTACAAGGGAGGGTTCAATTTTTTTTTTTGTGTGACTACTTGTTTACTAGTATTACTTCCTCACTTCTCATACACATAAAATACTTCAAACTTGCTTCTCATTTTGCTCTCTTTTTCTCTCAAGACTTGTAAGTAATATGAACAAATTCTCTCTTCTTTTCCTTGCTAAAAACCGAAACCAAACACATGAACATCATCATCATTCACTTGTTTAAGTTACTTGTTCTTTGTTGTAGCTTACTTACTTGTTATTGTAGTTGTTACTTACTAGTATTTAAGAATCAAACTCTCTAGTTTGTTCTTCATTCTATCTTGTATTTACAAGAACACACAAGAATCTAGACTTACTAGTTTATGGTTCTACCTTTAAAGTTTTAAAAGATTAAAGTTCATGTGTTGTAAAAACCATACTTGTAATTCATGTTTGTAAACTTAAAGTTTACATTCTTAAAGATCAAGCCTTGGCTTGAATCTTTAAAGTATGAACAACCATGACTTGTTACTTGTTTAAATTAGTTTGTTTCTTCATTTCCTAGCATCTTTAATTTGTGATTTTGGTTGTTGTTGGTCAAGTGTTACTAGTTAACTTTGACCTCATTTTTCTTGAACAAAAGTTAACTTGAAAGTTCAAGAACATGGAAGTGTAACTCTTTAGTTATAACTTCATATACTTATGTAAGATCTAAGTTTATATAGCTTATGGTCTTCTAGTTTTGTCATAATCAAGAGCTTATGAGATTACATACACTTTACTAAATGAGAATCTAAGTTTTGTAGCTTATGGTTTCATTAAAGTAAAGATTCAAGTGTTGTTACTTAGAATTTAACTTAATAACTTTAGATCTAGACTTTTGGGTCTAGGATCTTCAAGATCTAACTAAGAACTATGTCCTACATCTTAAGATCTTGATTAGTTAGTTTACTTTCAAGTTTGTAGTTCAATATTACTTTTATAGTTCATGTATGTGTCGGATCTAAGATTTTGATGTAACTTTGGTTCATCAAGCTACTTGCAACACTTAAATGAGTTGTGCTACATGTCTTAGACTTACACAAGTGTTATGATGGTCAAACCTTGGTTAAGATGATGCAGATACATCAACGAGTTGTACACTTGAAGCTATATGCATCAAGGATGAGAACCGTGATAAGCATCGAGCACCAAGAACCCACCGGAACCTACTGTTTACTGTTTTCTGGAACAGACCCGAATACCTGGGCTACTGTAAAGTTGATTTTTAGTTAGCTCTGTTCGATTAGATAATTTTTCGTTTAAGACTCGTCTTAATCTGTATATATCTATATATAAAATCTGTATTTTTTATATATGTATGTTTTTATATATATCTGTATATATATTTATATATATATATATATATATATATATATATATATATATATATATATATATATATATATATATCAAATTCTTAATTTATTTGATAATGAAAATTTAAATATATATATATACTACTAATAATTAATAATACAAATAATATTATTAGTAATAATAATAATATTGATAATAATAATATGATAATGTCAATACCAATAATAGTGATAATTTAAATAAATTTAGGTTTCTAATAATGAGAATGATGATAATAATCTTATTAATGGTACTAAAATAATATTAGTTATAATGATATTAATATTATTAATGATATTAATAATAATAATAATAATAACAATAATAATAATAATAATAATAATAATAATAATAATAATAATAATAATAACTTATACTTATCAAATTTTATATATTCTATATAATATTATTAATAATACAAATACTAATATTAACATTTATAATGGAAGTAATGTTAATAATATAACCTTAACATTTTAACTTGTACTTAATTTTTATTATTAATATTATATAATAATATATTAAATATTCAATGTTTATACATTTAATATATTTTACAATATATAATACTACTTATATTGAGTAGTAATTTCTTATATATATATATATATATATATATATATATATATATATATATATATATATATATATATATATATATATATATGTGTGTGTGTATGTGTGTGTGTGTGTGTGTGTCACAATGTACAACTAATAAGTATTAATAGGTATCACATATATGCATATAGATTCATAATAATATCATGTATATATATTTATATATAAGTACTTAATTGTTTATTATTTTATATGTTTAATTCCAATTGATTGAAGTTTATTTTATTAACTCCAAATATCATATATACACTTTTATATTTATATATTTACATACACACAATGGTTCGTGAATCATCGGGAATAGTCAAAGGTTAATTGAATTCATAATAAAAATAAAAAAATTAGACTCAACATTACAGACTTTGCTTATCATGTTGGAATCATATAAAGATTAAGTTTAAATTTTGTCAGAAATTTTCGGGTCGTCACACCATTGACGTCTCGAGTTGTGATGGGCACTCGACTCATGCATCTCCTGGGGTATCCTCTTTGAGTGTGACAAGCATAATGCTCATGCATCTCTTGAGGTATGGATCGTGGGTATTGATTATGATTCGGCTGGACGAGGACGTCTGGAATTTAAGTGGGGGAGTTTATAATACCCCATCCCACATCGAATAGAGAAAAAAAAGTATTGGTCATTTATAAGCATAGAGTAGTGACTAACTATTATCTTCCACCATGATTTTAGTTGAAACCTGGAGATACCCGGTTAGTCCATTGTTTTAGCTTATAAGTCTCGTAGGTTGCGACGGACACTCGACTCATGCATCTCATGGGCCTGATTTGAGGGTCGTTACATCATTCTTAGATATCAACCTCAACACTTAGCTATTCAGAATGTTCGGTTGTTCAGTAGTGGAATCGACTTGTGTTGATGAAGTTGAAACAACATGTTGTGTTGTTGACATGGTTGGTGGAGTGGAAGTGATTACTAGTTCCAAAATTTGTACCGATTGCTATTGGGGTTGTGGATTTAACGTTTGACCCGCGGCCTTGTAACAGTTGTTGTTGTAGAAGATACAATAACCTCATGTAGAGGAATGTATGTGAACATCTTCTTCTTCGATTTACTTTAGTCTTAGGAATTTTAATCCGACTCGTCAAAACTTCATCCAACGATCTCTCTGTTTCAATTCTTTTCAGTTTTCTTGCAAACAACTCCTCCATAGCCTTTCTTCTCCTTCGTAGGTTCATCTCTCAGTTTAAACTGGGAATCTTCAACGTTCACACCAGTATATCCTTCAGATGCAGGAATAGTTAATGATGGAGTACTAGATGTAGCATTTGAATCTCCATCGTCCTAATCATTATTGTCATTAGAATCAGAATCTTAAGGCAGAACTCGCATACCCGATCCGATGGATTTTTCATTTTTAATAATAATAAAACTTACTAAATAAGAATAATGCAATATAACTTACAATGTGATATTGTACCATTATTCGATATCTATATATAGTAGTAAATTATATTTAGTACTTAATAACGGTATTGTAACAAAAATAAAAATAGGTAAATGGTGAATAAGAATGACTAACAACAGAGGATATTCGATACTAAAAATAGGTAAATGGTGAATCTGGGTTTAGGACAAAGTTTCATAGTCGAGTTCGGGTCCGAGCTTACCTTGAGCTGTCCCTAACCGGACCCTATGCCATCCCTAACGAAACCTTAAACTTTGTCAGGTTTTTTGATGCGGATGTTTGTTTGTAAAATAAGAAAAGGCCCATTAAGAGTCCAGCCCGTCAAATAAGCCCAGAAAGAGCCCATTATATATCCAGCACGTTTTATCTTATAACTCTACCAATTAGGGTTTCCGCCATTTCTATCTCTATCCGCCTCGCTTCATCGTAGCAACTAAATTACAGGTAATTCTTTGAATCTATTTATCTTTTCAATCTTAATTCATGTTTATTAGTTGTACTAAATCTGTAATACCATGAATCAATCGTATATAGTGTACATCGATACTGTGTATCTAATGTTTATAAATGTTTTTTAGTTCATATTCCATTTTATACTTTAATGAGACAATCATATAACTTATAAGTTGAGATTTAGTCAATTTTGGATTTAATTTATATTCTGTATGCACTGCAGATGAGTATACTTTATGTATGTATATGTATTTTAAAATATATGCATATATGTTTGTTTTATGTATTTTAATATAAATTGCTTGATAATGAGTATACTACATGATGTATCTTGTGAATTTGTTTTTGTAAAGCTATATAAATTAAAATGGCATGTTGTAGTTTCATTTTTTGGGTTAGAAATGTCGTTTCGAGCCCACTGTTAAACGTGTGTTAAATTATCGAAGTTCAAAAGTGTTGTGTTGTTTTTTCAGTATCAGTGAGGGGTGTAGAAACAATGGCACCAAAAAGTAGCAAACCGCATGCGTGTAGAAACCCTGAATTAATCAGAGGTGTGGGTAAATACTCGCGATCCAAAATGTACCACAAGAGGGGTCTTTGGGCGATCAAGGCTAAAAACGGCGGTGTTTTCCCGAAACACGAGAAGAAAGCTGCTGATGCTGCTCCAGTTGAGAAGCCGCCCAAGTTTTACCCGGCTGACGATGTTAAGAAACCGCTTGTGAACAAGCGCAAAGCCAGGCCCACTAAGCTCAGGTATATGATTTGATTGATTTGATAGTGTTTATGATTTTTGTGTGTGTGTTTTAGAGGTGTTGATTTTTATGAATGTTTTTGTGTGTGTTTAGGGCTAGCATTACATCAGGAACTGTTTTGATTATTTTGGCTGGAAGGTTTAAGGGAAAGAGAGTTGTTTTCTTGAAACAACTTACTTCTGGATTGTTGCTTGTTACTGGTAACTTAATCTTGTTTTGTTATTTCATATATGCAGCTGAAAAACATGTTTTATTCTTCAATGTAGTTTTAGTTTATCAATTACGCTCTCTGTTTTTGTTAAGTTTTACCAAATACTGCATGTTTAATATTATAATAAAAAGGATTGCAATTGCAACTCATTTTTATAAGAAAATTGAAGCTGTTGATGGATATAAATACATTTGTATACAGAATCATTTATTTACAGACTAAATGGATATATTTGATTTGGAAGGTGATCCTAAATGTTCATATACTGTTATAAACATTGTTTTGTAAGAGAATTATGCAATCAAAATGATCCCTTGTTGAGAAGTATGCAATTAAAATGATTCTTTTACGAATATATGGATATGGATATCTTTAAACAATGTATTTTTAAACATCGTTTGAAATTGACTATGGATAAGGGTTAAGCATTACAATAGAAAGCTAATACACACTTTGATATAATGTTTCTATGGATGGATATGAATTCTGCACTGTTATTTTTTATACTTCTGTTTTTAAGTTATATTTACTTTATTTAAATCTTTGATGTATTTTAAAAATATTAGGACCCTTCAAGATCAACGGTGTTCCATTGAGGAGGGTTAACCAGTCATATGTTATTGCCACATCAACAAAGGTAGACATCTCAAATATAAACGTTGACAAGTTCGATGACAAGTACTTCGGTAAGAAGGTTGAGAAGAAAAAGAAAAAAGGAGAAGGCGAATTTTTCGAAGCAGAAAAAGAGGTAACAAAATCTTTATACTTTATATCCATCTATATCTATATCTGCTATAAAAATTGATCTGATTGATGTTTTTGTGTATTGATTATAGGAAAAGAACACGCTACCACAAGACAAGAAAGACGACCAGAAAACCGTCGATGCAGCGTTGATAACATCGATTGAGGCTGTACCGGAGTTAAAAAGCTATTTGGGTGCAAGATTCTCACTTAAGGCAGGCATGAAACCACATGAGCTTGTCTTTTAAGGGAAGCAAACAAGAACTATTGTTACTAGAATTAATTTTGTTTTTGTCAAACTTTGATCTAGAAGATGATGCACCATTGGTTTTTTTTGTTGAATGACTATGGATTCCTTTTTTCTATATGTTTTAAGTACAATGAAATTTTGCAAAAAATCTTCATAGCGGTTGTAACTTATCAAATAATAACAAAAACACTATATATAATCTCATTAACTCTTGAAGATTTATACTAGCTTAGAATAAGAACATGTATGTATAAAAGAAGTAACCACCTGAGTGTACCTAAGCATTCTGAATTTGTTCATAACAACTCAAAGTTAGTCTTTAATCTTTATATCATCTAAACGAAAACTCAAAATTTGCAGTTAACCAGTTTTGAAACGTTCATAACACATTCATTTGCTCTAAATCCATCCATTACAAATCTACAATTCTCTTATATCAACTCATTACAAAAGTGTATTCTTCTTTTGGTTAAGGACCAGCCACCCTGACGACAAAAAAAGTAGAAGGTTTTTCTCAATTCGTGCTACCCAAAAGGACGAGTAATTCAACCCCATACATCATGATCCAATCACAAAACATTCAAATACGGCTTCTCAAAGGGTCCTCAACTCTTGCCAAGTTGGACCCAAGATCACGTGTCATGACATATTCGATTGTGATGAGACCACAAATCGTGTCATAGACTTTTTACTCAATCTAACCTTGCAAGCACAATTCCTGATGTTATTGGCGGTCTGACTATATAACATAACTCAAAATCATTCGTTAATAGTCTATCTGGCTAGATCCCATAATCCCATCCCATAATCACTAACTAGCCACTTTCCTAATATAACCGGTCTAGATTTTATCAAGAAACAACTTTTCAGCCTCGCAAAAAAAATAAAAAACATCTTTTCAGGTGAGCAATGGTGGAGCTTGTTATAGCAATAGAATATGGGTATTGATATTTCCTTTTACTTGTTCCACTAAAGTTTACTAAAATGCTCTTAATGATAGGTTAGCAAAAAATCCTTAAAGTTTTTTGTTATAGTTTTTCAAGGGGTATTTTGAGAAATAACCATGAAATTACTTGTTCCACCAAAGTCTAGAAATATGTATTTGTCAATATCATAGTTCGGACCTAAGCAGGATACTTCGTCTCGCTTCCGGTCTCAGGTGGTAAGAGCCAATTTGAACGTCAATTATCATAGTTCTAATCGTTTTAAGTCGAGTGTGTTATTGGTTAATGATCGTCCATTCACAAATGATAAATTGGTCGCTTGTCTTACCCGACGTGGTGTTCTTGCTAACGAGGTGTGTCGTTGGGGTGCTTACGGTTTCATAGTGGTTTGCGCAGATTCCGACCATTTGGATAAGCTTATTACCGATCACCCGGGTTTGAACGATTTGCTTGTTATTGAACCTTTTTATGCTCGTTTGAATTTCTTCTTTCGGCACACATGGATCGCCATTTCCGGCATCCCAACTAATTATTTCTCATTGGAAAATGTTATGGAATTAGCGAGTAACTTTGGCAAAGTTATTCACGTGTCTAAAGTCTCATTTGATCTTTTCCAACTTGGAGTAGCATTAGTGTTTGTCGAATTGGATTCCCCTAATTTGATTTCGAATGTAGAAAAGGAGATCAAAAACAATGTGAACTCCGATTCCTTTTTTATTCGTGTTAACGAATTTTCTGATTTTAACGATGTTGATCGGTTTTATCATCTAGGCTTTCCTTCAGATTTATTAACCATGTTAAATCGTGCGGTTTGGCACGGTAACGTGAATCCGTTTGCGAGTACCTTGTAACTTGTGATAATTATTTGGGCGATGTTGGTAATGTCGTTCTTCATAAAGCTCGTACCGATGGTCCCTATGCTAAGCACTATGAATCTGTCAAGTCTAAAGTGCAAGCTCAAGCTCACTCTACTCCTTCGGTTATCGTTGATGATGCGTTTGAGCCTACTCTTGAGAAGGTGGGCAACCCATCCTCTTCTTCTAAAGATACCTCTGATGCATCTGTTTTGGAAATGAACGTGGGTCCAGTTATATCCATGTTTTGCGAATGTTCTTTGGCCTGTAAAGGGGTTTGTGCCGGTCTCGGTTTTGTTGCAAGTGACCCCGTTGTTCCAGTTGCATCTCCTTTGGTTCCGTCGAGTCCAAGACCACTTTACAAAGACGTTCTTGTTGTCATTGAATCTTCATCCTTACCAGCGTGCGATTCGGTTAAGATGTTGGACGAATTGGTCATCGAAGACCCTTCAGTTTCTGTTACAAATTCAGAAACTTGTCTGCTTTCGGGTTTAAATGAAAGTTCCAATGGAGCTGTACCCGTCACTGGTTCGGGTAATTGTTCTAGTGAAATTGAGTTAACAGTGGGGGTTGGTGATAGTGGCAAGTGTCCGAATAAATTTGCGTCCGTTGCTCCCAAGTTTGACAAATCGAGAAAAAAATCTTTGGTTGATGTGGAGTGCGTTTTAAATCCCGCCAAGGATTCGGTTAACCCTTATGCTGATTTTAATAAGATGATGGATGACATGGTTGAGGATAGCGACAATGTTAATGCAATTCCAGTTATTTCGAGTGATTCTACGGAGCCTACGGTTCAGGCTAAAGTTAAAAAGCATAAAAAGAAAAATTGGTTCACGGGGAGGAGATGGAGCAATTTGGTGTTTTTATTAAAGATGCTTGATGTCGGGATTTTCGGCCTTTTTAGGTAGACGGTATGACGTTTAGATGGTTTCCAATCTTCTAATTGTTTTGTAGATTGGTTACTCTTCATTTTTGACGTTATTTTGTTGTATGTTGTTGCTTAGGTTTCTCTTTGTCATTGTTTGTCGTGAGCTTATGTCAGGTTGTTGTTAGTTTAGCTCGGAGGTTTTTCGTATTTTGTATGTTTCATAAGTGTTTCATCTTTTTGATGAACTCTTATTTGGTTATATAAGTTTATCGTTTTTGCGCCGAAAAAAAATATGTATTTGTCAATCAATAAGTATAATAAATAAATATAAACTATAAAGACTTCAGAAAAGAGACTCTGAATTTCAGGTAACCGTTAAATTGAAATTTGTAGCCCTTTGAGTTCGTCCATACAGGCTTTTGAATCAATTGAATTGGAGGTAGATATGACTAAAATGGTGACATCTTAATGTAAACAGAAGACAAGACATTAAAATTTAAATAAAGTTTGGAAATTATTTTTTTTTCTTTTTGAACTATAATTCATCATGTGTTTACACTTATACTTCGTGTTAACGAAATTACGATAATTGACATGGAATGAAACTTAAAAACACTCTAAAATGACTATATCAATTTGATTTTATTCAATTTTAAACTAACCAAATACCTTTCCAAAAAAATAAAGAGACTGTAGGTGAACCACAAGTCGATACCCATAAGCTTATGGACATCTAGGTGAAAATGTAATAAGGCCCAATACTATATCAGTCATAAATATGGACATCTAATCATATATTCATGGGCTTATCACCTTTTTGCCCATTTTCTTACCCCTTTCTGAGCTGGAACCCTTTTTTTTTTTTTTTTTGAGAATTTGCCCGCGCAAGGCGCAAGGATCATTAGACCTTGCGACTTGCGCCCTTGCGTCCTAGTGTTAATAAATTAGGTCAAGGCGCAAGGCACAAGGTTTATGACTTGCGTCATTGCGGCTTTGCGCCTTGCGTCTTATCAGAATGGATTTTCCTGATTTTTTGATAAGATTTTGTTAGATTTTTTGTACCTTTACGGATAAGATTATGTACCTGTGTATTTATTGAGGCTAGAACTCCAGATTAATCATTTCATTTCACTTCATTTCCAAAAAGATCATGTCATTAGAGCATCGTTAAGGTACCAACTTTTATCTATTTTTTCACTAATTTGTGTCTTAATGAGCTGTAGTAATGATGAAGCATTTGTTGTTCATGTATGTTGTGGGGGTAATTTTGAATTTGTTAACAACATACCTATGTATCTGCCTCTTGATTGTTTTAGAACCAGATTAAAACTACCACTTGCTCCACAAAAACCAATAAATCGAAGAGTATTGTTAAGGAAAATTCTTAAAAAAATTGAATTGCCACCTAATGCACCTGTTTCGCTAAGATATATTGATAATAATCATATTTTTGATATTACTGATGATCATGAAGATTTTTTTGAGTTTTTAAAACACGCTGTCACAAACGAGCCTATTGATATTTATGTTGTCGACAAAGTTAGAATGCTTCAACCCGGACAAAATCCACAAACACACCATCTCCAACAAAACCTAGAAACACTCCAGCCCCAACAAAATCCACAAACACACCATCTCCAACAAAACCTCCGAATACTCGAGTCTCAACCAAACAAACAAACTCACCATCTCCAAAAAGAACAGGATGAAATACACAATTCTGAACCAAACCTCGAAACACACCATTTGGAACAACAGCTGGCTGAAATACCACCTCCAAAAACAGAAGAATTTGACTTCTTCAACCATGGCGCCGAGAACGTGTGTAAAATAAAAAAAATAGAGAACCCGTTTATACCTGTTGTTGCGTCTAGTGAATCGGATGAAGCAAGTGACGAGGAAGATGAAGATGAAGAAGATGAAGTAAAACAAGATTTATTCTGGAATATGCCAACTCTACACAGTCAGCAAGATGAAAAAAACCCAGAATTTACGACCCCAATTCCAACCACGTATCAGGTATCTGATTTGGTCAAAGTTCGTCAAACGTTTTCGAACAAGGAAGAATTTCTAAACCAGCTATTTACAAAATGCCTTGAAGAAAACTTTCAAATAAAGCCCGTAAAGTCGGACAAATCTTGGTACACCGCTAAATGTGTGTTGCCAAATTGTGAGTGGAAATGTAGTGCATACAAAATAAGACACACTGAAAACTTTATGGTTAAGAAGTTGCATGACGTACACACATGCTCACGCACACAAATAATGGGAAACAATAAACATGCTACTAAAAAGGTGTTGGGTAGTATTCTTATGGATTCGTTCAAGGCTGCTAATCGAGAGTATAAACCAAAAGATATACGTGATGATGTAGCCAATCGGTTTAGAGTGAGCATATCATATAATCAAGCATGGAGGGCCAAGTGTCAAGCAATAGAGATGTTACGTGGCAGTAGTGATGACTCCTTTAGAATGCTTCCAATTTACCTTCATAACCTTAAGATCCACAACCCGGGGACCATCACCAATTTGGTTACCGACAAAGAAAATAAATTTGTGATGTGTTACATGTCCATTGGCGTAGTTGTAAGTAAATATATATTAGCAAAAACCAATTTTAATATGTACACCATACGCAAGGACGCAAGATACATCTTGCGCCTACAAGTACGCAAGGACGCAAGTCACACCTTGCGACTGGCAGTAAAGACGCAAGGACGCAAGACTTCACTTGCGCTTCGTAGGCGCAAGACGGAAGAGTGTGTCTTGCGCCTTGCGCCTGGTGTATAAGGCATCATGGATAATATTTGATTTACTGTGAAAATTTCATGAAGATTCGATCATTTGTGCAACATGTCCGCCCGATAATCATCGTCGATGCTGCACATTTAAAGGGTGGGTACCTGGGTACTAATTTAGTTGCTGTTGCGATGGATGGCGATAATGGAATTTTGCCATTGGCTTATGGAATTGGTGAAGGCGAGACAAACAGTGTTTGGTCATGGTTTTTTGGCAACCTAAGAGATCATTTAATGAGTTATGGTATGGTTGATCGTATGTCAGAGATTACTTTTATTTCTGATCGTGCTGCTTCAATAGCACACGGCATTGCAAATGTGTTTCCGGAAGCGTTTCACGCTCATTGCGCACGTCATTTATTCATGAACATCAAAACTAAATCCAACAAGATGAAATTCTTCGAATGGCACTATTGGAAAATGGTTAAGGCTTACCGTGCGTCAGATTTTCAGGATCATCTTGATGTATTTCGAAGGAGATTGAAAGCGTCTTATAAAGTGCTAGGTGAGGATGGTATCAATAGATGGTCCAGAAGTCAATCTACTCATATTAGGTATTCATACCTTACAAGCAACAGTGTAGAGTCTATAAACTCTCTATCAAGACATGCTCGTAAACTACCCGTTTGCATGTTGTTCGAATTTTTTCGTTGTTCAATACAGGATTGGTATTTCAAACATCGCAACAAATCACTTAGTCTTACTTCACCGGTTACTCCATATGTTGAACGTAAACTAGCTAAGAGGACGGACAAAACAAGAAGATGGCGAGCATTTCCATCGACAAATGATCTAATAGAGGTACATGATGGACGAAAAAATGGGTTGGTTAGTCTACAAGATAAAACTTGTTCATGTGGTCAATGGCAATTATCAGGCATACCCTGCGGTCATGTGATTGCATCAGCACGACTCTTCGTAGTGGAGGATATTAGTTGTTATGTATCACATTGGTTCACCTCTCAAACATACATAAATACGTATTCCGAACACATTCTTCCTCTCCCCATCGGTCTGAATGGTCGGATCCGGGACCCGGGATTTTGCAAATTGTACACCCCCCAGTTCTAAAGAAAAGACAACCTGGACGTCCTAAAGGTAAAAAACGCATTCCTTCAAAAGGTGAAGAGACTATAAATAAAGTAAGAACTTGTAGTCGTTGCAAAGAACCAGGTCATTCTCGATCAACATGCCCAGCTGCTTATGACCGAACAGGTGAATCAACTTCTCAAAGGGCAAGAAACACAACCTCAGAGTCGAAAGAGACAGTCGAACCATCTCAAGCTTATCAATCTCAGTTTTATCCAACGTACAATTTAGGTAGTAATTAGTTCCCGGAATACGTTTATTTTCAGGAACAATTTAAGGTGTGATTTCGTCCCTTGTTGTAATATTGTTTAATTTTGGACCTGTTTAATTTTTATTTTTTGATGTGATTTCGTGTGTTACTTCATATGTTGTAATACTGAATGCACAAGCTATTGTTACAATAATAATCAAAAAGGTTGAGGTGCACCTTGCGCCACCATAATAACAGGCGCAAAGCCCCAAGATGGACCTTGCGCCTGGTACTAAACAGGACGCAAGGTCGCAAGAAGCACTTCTAACACAAGGCGCAAGGACGCAAGACGTATCTTGCGGCTGATGCTAAACACGAGGCGCAAGGTCGCAAGAAGCACCGTGCGCCCTCGACTATAATGAGACGCAAGGTCGCAAGGTCTAATTAATTACCTTTGCGCCTGTAAAAAAACAGTTTTGGACCTGTTCACAATTTACAACATTTACAGTTTTATCTACAACTTACATAATTAAATATAGTTTTCAAAATAAAACCTCATTTACCAACTTTTTCTTTCTCTTTCGGTGGGGGTTCCTGGGTATCAAAGCGTGCACGAAAGAAGGTTTTGGCCATTCTCAGTCTGTAGTCCTCTGCAGCCTTTTTAGGATCTCCAATGTTTGGGATTTCATCCCACCCAAAGATCACCCTCTCCATATGGATGCAGACCCAAACACCACAGTCCCCATTACCACATCTTTGCACTGGCACGACTGGTGCTGCCTCAGTCATGAACTCTATACTCTCCTTGTTTTCCAAGTATTCAACAATCTGGGAGTCTTGCTTTTGGTTAAAGTAATCAATTGCTCTTAAGTATACGGGCAATTGATCTACCAGATCTTTGGTGAGCTGGGCAATTTCTTGATCAACATGACCGGGCAAACTATCGTACACCAATATCTTCTGCTCCTCCAAGTTCAACACAATGAGAATAAAGTGTGCAGCATCGTAAAAGTGAACGGGGATCAAAATCTGCAAAATCATACACAATATTAGCTGAACTGAAGTAGGCGCAAGGACGCAAGACAATACCTTGCACCTGAAGCAAGGACGCAAGGGCGCAAGAAACACCTTGCGACTAACCTTAAACACAGGCGCAAGTGAAATGTCCCGTTCTTATTGATTAAAAACGTTCCATATTAATTGATTTCGTTGCGAGGTTTTGACCTCTATATGAGACGTTTTTCAAAGACTGCATTCATTTTAAAACAAACCATAACCTTTATTTCATCAATAAAGGTTTAAAAAGCTTAACGTAGATTATCAAATAATGATAATCTAAAATATCATGTTTACACACGACCATTACATAATGGTTTACAATACAAATATGTTACAACAAAATAAGTTTCTTGAATGCAGTTTTTACACAATATCATACAAGCATGGACTCCAAATCTCGTCCTTATTTAAGTATGCGACAGCGGAAGCTCTTAATAATCACCTGAGAATAAACATGCTTAAAACGTCAACAAAAATGTTGGTGAGTTATAGGTTTAACCTATATATATCAAATCATAATAATAGACCACAAGATTTCATATTTCAATACACATCCCATACATAGAGATAAAAATCATTCATATGGTGAACACCTGGTAACCGACATTAACAAGATGCATATATAAGAATATCCCCATCATTCCGGGACACCCTTCGGATATGATATAAATTTCGAAGTACTAAAGCATCCGGTACTTTGGATGGGGTTTGTTAGGCCCAATAGATCTATCTTTAGGATTCGCGTCAATTAGGGTGTCTGTTCCCTAATTCTTAGATTACCAGACTTAATAAAAAGGGGCATATTCGATTTCGATAATTCAACCATAGAATGTAGTTTCACGTACTTGTGTCTATTTTGTAAATCATTTATAAAACCTGCATGTATTCTCATCCCAAAAATATTAGATTTTAAAAGTGGGACTATAACTCACTTTCACAGATTTTTACTTCGTCGGGAAGTAAGACTTGGCCACTGGCTGATTCACGAACCTATAACAATATATACATATATATCAAAGTATGTTCAAAATATATTTACAACACTTTTAATATATTTTGATGTTTTAAGTTTATTAAGTCAGCTGTCCTCGTTAGTAACCTACAACTAGTTGTCCACAGTTAGATGTACAGAAATAAATCGATAAATATTATCTTGAATCAATCCACGACCCAGTGTATACGTATCTCAGTATTGATCACAACTCAAACTATATATATTTTGGAATCAACCTCAACCCTGTATAGCTAACTCCAACATTCACATATAGAGTGTCTATGGTTGTTCCGAAATATATATAGATGTGTCGACATGATAGGTCAAAACATTGTATACGTGTCTATGGTATCTCAAGATTACATAATATACAATACAAGTTGATTAAGTTATGGTTGGAATAGATTTGTTACCAATTTTCACGTAGCTAAAATGAGAAAAATTATCCAATCTTGTTTTACCCATAACTTCTTCATTTTAAATCCGTTTTGAGTGAATCAAATTGCTATGGTTTCATATTGAACTCTATTTTATGAATTTAAACAGAAAAAGTATAGGTTTATAGTCGGAAAAATAAGTTACAATTCGTTTTTGTATAGGTAGTCATTTCAGTCGAAAGAACGACGTCTAGATGACCATTTTAGAAAACATACTTCCACTTTGAGTTTAACCATAATTTTTGGATATAGTTTCATGTTCATAATAAAAATTATTTTCTCAGAATAACAACTTTTAAATCAAAGTTTATCATAGTTTTTAATTAACTAACCCAAAACAGCCCGCGGTGTTACTACGACGGCGTAAATCCGGTTTTACGGTGTTTTTCGTGTTTCCAGGTTTTAAATCATTAAGTTAGCATATCATATAGATATAGAACATGTGTTTAGTTGATTTTAAAAGTCAAGTTAGAAGGATTAACTTTTGTTTGCGAACAAGTTTAGAATTAACTAAACTATGTTCTAGTGATTACAAGTTTAAACCTTCGAATAAGATAGCTTTATATATATGAATTGAATGATGTTATGAACATCATTACTACCTTAAGTTCCTTGGATAAACCTACTGGAAAATAGAAAAATGGATCTAGCTTCAATGGATCCTTGGATGGCTCGAAGTTCTTGAAGCAGAATCATGACACGAAAACAAGTTCAAGTAAGATCATCACTTGAAATAAGATTGTTATAGTTATAGAAATTGAACCAAAGTTTGAATATGATTATTACCTTGTATTAGAATAATAACCTACTGTAAGAAACAAAGATTTCCTGAGGTTGGATGATCACCTTACAAGATTGGAAGTGAGCTAGCAAACTTGAAAGTATTCTTGATTTTATGTAACTAGAACTTGTAGAATATATGAAGAACACTTAGAACTTGAAGATAGAACTTGAGAGAGATCAATTAGATGAAGAAAATTGAAGAATGAAAGTGTTTGTAGGTGTTTTTGGTCATTGGTGTATGGATTAGATATAAAGGATATGTAATTTTGTTTTCATGTAAATAAGTCATGAATGATTACTCATATTTTTGTAATTTTATGAGATATTTCATGCTAGTTGCCAAATGATGGTTCCCACATGTGTTAGGTGACTCACATGGGCTGCTAAGAGCTAATCATTGGAGTGTATATACCAATAGTACATACATCTAAAAGCTGTGTATTGTACGAGTACGAATAGGGGTGCATACGAGTAGAATTGTTGATGAAACTGAATGAGGATGTAATTGTAAGCATTTTTGTTAAGTAGAAGTATTTTGATAAGTGTATTGAAGTCTTTCAAAAGTGTATAAATACATATTAAAACACTACATGTATATACATTTTAACTGAGTCGTTAAGTCATCGTTAGTCGTTACATGTAAGTGTTGTTTTGAAACCTTTAGGTTAACGATCTTGTTAAATGTTGTTAACCCAATGTTTATAATATCAAATGAGATTTTAAATTATTATATTATCATGATATTATCATGTATGAATATCTCTTAATATGATATATATACATTAAATGTCTTTACAACGATAATCGTTACATATATGTCTCGTTTAAAAATCATTAAGTTAGTAGTCTTGTTTTTACATATGTAGTTCATTGTTAATATACTTAATGATATGTTTACTTATCATAGTATCATGTTAACTATATATATATATCCATATATATGTCATCATATAGTTTTTACAAGTTTTAACGTTCTTGAATCACCGGTCAACTTGGGTGGTCAATTGTCTATATGAAACATATTTCAATTAATCAAGTCTTAACAAGTTTGATTGCTTAACATGTTGGAAACATTTAATCATGTAAATATCAATCTCAATTAATATATATAAACATGGAAAAGTTCGGGTCACTACAGTACCTACACGTTAAATAAATTTCGTCCCGAAATTTTAAGCTGTTGAAGGTGTTGACGAATCTTCTGGAAATAGATGCGGGTATTTCTTCTTCATCTGATCTTCATGCTCCCAGGTGAACTCGGGTCCTCTACGAGCATTCCATCGAACCTTAACAATTGGTATCTTGTTTTGCTTAAGTCTTTTAACCTCACGATCCATTATTTCGACGGGTTCTTCGATGAATTGAAGTTTTTCGTTGATTTGGATTTCATCTAACGGAATAGTGAGATCTTCTTTAGCAAAACATTTCTTCAAATTCGAGATGTGGAAAGTGTTATGTACAGCCGCGAGTTGTTGAGGTAACTCAAGTCGGTAAGCTACTGGTCCGACACGATCAATAATCTTGAATGGTCCAATATACCTTGGATTTAATTTCCCTCGTTTACCAAATCGAACAACGCCTTTCCAAGGTGCAACTTTAAGCATGACCATCTCTCCAATTTTAAATTCTATATCTTTTCTTTTAATGTCAGCGTAGCTCTTTTGTCGACTTTGGGCGGTTTTCAACCGTTGTTGAATTTGGATGATCTTCTCGGTAGTTTCTTGTATAATCTCCGGACCCGTAATCTGTCTATCCCCCACTTCACTCCAACAAATCGGAGACCTGCACTTTCTACCATAAAGTGCTTCAAACGGCGCCATCTCAATGCTTGAATGGTAGCTGTTGTTGTAGGAAAATTCTGCTAACGGTAGATGTCGATCCCAACTGTTTCCGAAATCAATAACACATGCTCGTAGCATGTCTTCAAGCGTTTGTATCGTCTTTTCGCTCTGCCCATCAGTTTGTGGATGATAGGCAGTACTCATGTCTAGACGAGTTCCTAATACTTGCTGTAATGTCTGCCAGAATCTTGAAATAAATCTGCCATCCCTATCAAAGATAATAGAGATTGGTATTCCATGTCTGGAGACGACTTCCTTCAAATACAGTCGTGCTAACTTCTCCATCTTGTCATCTTCTCTTATTTGCAGGAAGTGTGATGATTTGGTGAGACGATCAACTATTACCCAAATAGTATCAAAACCACTTGCAGTCCTTGGTAATTTAGTGATGAAATCCATGGTAATGTTTTCCCATTTCCATTCCGGGATTTCGGGTTGTTGAAGTAGACCTGATGGTTTCTGATGCTCAGCTTTGACCTTAGAACACGTCAAACATTCTCCTACGTATTTAGCAACATCGACTTTCATACCTGGCCACCAAAAATGTTTCTTGAGATCCTTGTACATCTTCCCCGTTCCAGGATGTATTGAGTATCTGGTTTTATGACCTTCTCTAAGTACCATTTCTCTCATATCTCCAAATTTTGGTACCCAAATCCTTTCAGCCCTATACCGGGTTCCGTCTTCCCGAATATTAAGATGCTTCTCCGATCCTTTGGGTATTTCATCCTTTAAATTTCCCTCTTTTAAAACTCCTTGTTGCGCCTCCTTTATTTGAGTAGTAAGGTTATTATGAATCATTATATTCATAGATTTTACTCGAATGGGTTCTCTGTCCTTCCTGCTCAAGGCATCGGCTACCACATTTGCCTTCCCTGGGTGGTAACGAATCTCAAAGTCGTAATCATTCAATAATTCAATCCACCTACGCTGCCTCATATTCAGTTGTTTCTGATTAATCATGTGTTGAAGACTTTTGTGGTCGGTATATATAATACTTTTGACCCCATATAAGTAGTGCCTCCAAGTCTTTAATGCAAAAACAACCGCGCCTAATTCCAAATCATGCGTCATATAATTTTGTTCGTGAATCTTCAATTGTCTAGATGCATAAGCAATCACCTTTGTTCGTTGCATTAATACACAACCGAGACTTTGCTTTGATGCGTCACAATAAATCACAAAATCATCATTCCCTTCAGGCAATGACAATATAGGTGCCGTAGTTAGCTTTTTCTTCAATAACTGAAACGCTTTCTCTTGTTCATCATTCCATTCAAATTTCTTCCCTTTATGCGTTAATGCAGTCAAGGGTTTTGCTATTCTGGAAAAGTCTTGGATGAACCTTCTGTAGTAACCAGCTAGTCCTAAAAACTGGCGTATGTGTTTCGGAGTTTTCGGGGTTTCCCACTTTTCAATAGTTTCTATCTTTGCCGGATCCACCTTAATACCTTCTTTGTTCACTATGTGACCGAGGAATTGAACTTCTTCCAACCAAAATGCACACTTTGAAAACTTAGCGTACAATTCTTCCTTCCTCAGTACTTCTAACACCTTTCTCAAATGTTCACCGTGTTCTTGGTCATTCTTTGAGTAAATAAGTATGTCATCAATGAAAACAATGACAAACTTGTCAAGGTATGGTCCACACACTCGGTTCATAAGGTCCATGAACACAGCTGGTGCATTAGTTAAACCAAACGGCATGACCATAAATTCGTAATGACCGTAACGCGTTCTGAAAGCAGTCTTTGGAATATCATCTTCTTTCACCCGCATTTGATGATACCCAGAAAAGTCAATCTTTGAATAAATAGACGAGCCTTGTAGTTGATTAAATAAGTCGTCGATTCTCGGTAGTGGGTAGCGGTTCTTGATGGTAAGTTTGTTCAACTCTCGGTAGTCGATACACAACCTGAATGTACCATCTTTCTTCTTGATAAACAAAACAGGAGCTCCCCACGGTGATGTGCTTGGTCGAATGAAACCACGCTCTAAAAGTTCTTGTAATTGGCTTTGCAGTTCTTTCATCTCGCTGGGTGTGAGTCTGTAAGGAGCACGAGCTATTGGTGCAGCTCCTGGTACAAGATCTATTTGAAATTCAACGGATCGATGTGGGGGTAATCCCGGTAATTCTTTCGGAAATACATCGGGAAATTCTTTTGCAATGGGAACATCATTGATGCTCTTTTCTTCAGTTTGTACTTTCTCGACGTGTGCTAGAACAGCATAGCAACCTTTTCTTATTAGTTTTTGTGCCTTCAAATTACTAATAAGATGTAGCTTCGTGTTGCCCTTTTCTCCGTACACCATTAAGGGTTTTCCTTTTTCTCGTATAATGCGAATTGCATTTTTGTAACAAATGATCTCTGCTTTCACTTCTTTCAACCAGTCCATACCGATTATCACATCAAAACTCCCTAACTCTACTGGTATCAAATCAATCTTAAATGTTTCGCTAACCAGTTTAATTTCTCGATTCCAACATATATTATCTGCTGAAATTAATTTACCATTTGCTAATTCGAGTAAAAATTTACTATCCAAAGGCGTCAATGGACAACTTAATTTAGCACAAAAATCTCTACTCATATAGCTTCTATCTGCACCCGAATCAAATAAAACGTAAGCAGATTTATTGTCAATAAGAAACGTACCCGTAACAAGCTCCAGGTCTTCCTGTGCCTCTGCCGTATTAATATTGAAAACTCTTCCGCGGCCTTGTCCATTCGTGTTCTCCTGGTTCGGGCAATTTCTAATAATGTGGCCCGGTTTTCCACATTTATAACAAACTACATTGGCATAACTTGCTCCGACACTACTTGCTCCGCCATTACTCGTTCCGACACCATTTGTTCCTTTTGTTCTATTAACCCCTGGTCCGTATACCTCACACTTCGCCACGCTATGACCATTTCTTTTACACTTGTTGCAAAATTTGGTGCAGAACCCCGAGTGATACTTTTCACACCTTTGGCATAGCTGCTTCTGATTGTTGTTGTTGTTGCGGTTATTATTGTTGTTGGGATGATTGTTGTAGTTGTTGTTGTTGTTGTTGTTGTTGTTGTTGGGCCGTTTATTGTAGTTGCGATTGATGCTGCGATTGTTGGGATAATTGTTGCGATTATTGTTGTAATTGCTGTTGTTGTTGTATTGGTGATTCTTATCACCGTTTTCCTCCCACTTTCTTTTGACTTGCTTCACATTGGCCTCTTCAGCAGTCTGTTCTTTAATTCTTTCTTCAATCTGGTTCACTAGTTTGTGAGCCATTCTACATGCCTGTTGTATGGAGGCGGGCTCATGTGAACTTATATCTTCTTGGATTCTTTCCGGTAATCCTTTCACAAACGCGTCGATCTTCTCTTCCTCATCTTCGAATACTCCCGGACATAATAGGCACAATTCTGTGAATCGTCTTTCGTACGTGGTAATATCAAATCCTTGGGTTCGTAACCCTCTAAGTTCTGTCTTGAGCTTATTGACCTCGGTTCTGGGACGGTACTTCTCGTTCATCAAGTGCTTGAATGCTGACCACGGTAGTGCGTACGCATCGTCTTGTCCCACTTGCTCTAGATAGGTATTCCACCATGTTAACGCAGAACCTGTGAAGGTATGCGTAGCGTACTTTACTTTGTCCTCTTCAGTACACTTACTTATGGCAAACACCAATTCGACCTTCTCGGTCCACCGTTTCAATCCGATCGGTCCTTCGGTTCCATCAAATTCCAAAGGTTTGCAGGCAGTGAATTCTTTGTAGGTGCATCCTACACGATTTCCTGTACTGCTAAATCCAAGGTTATTGTTGGTATGTAGCGCAGCCTGTACTGCGGCTATGTTTGAAGCTAGAAAAGTACGGAATTACTCTTCATTCATATTCACGGTGTGTCGAGTAGTCGGTGCCATTTCCTTCAAAATAGTCATATGGAACAAGTTAATCATACAGAATATTAAGAGTAGTTAATAGTATTTCGTAGCATAATATGAACTCATTTATAAAAGATTTTTCTTCATATTAGCGTTTTATAAGTTTAAATTCGGGTAGTACCTACCCGTTAAGTTCATACTTAGTAGCTAATATACAATTCAACTACTACAATTCTATATGAAAAACTGATTATAATAATATTTCGCGTTCAAACTTTTACACAATATTTTACAAACTTACAATACCGCTTATTTTACATATAGCATGAAATATAGCACACAATAAATTTGATACAAGATGGTTGTGAAGATAATTCTAGCTAGTACACAAGTCGTTCAGCAAAGGCAATAAAGACACGTAATTCATACGTCCAGAAACAAGTCATGCATTCTGGTTTTACTAGGATTACTTCCCATCCTTGGTCTTGTGGAACATAACCGTTATGGCCGTTGATAAGACAGCGTGTTGTAACGTCGTCAAAGGGACGAGGGTTACGTAATGTCCAACAGTCCCGTAACAATCTAAAAACCTCATTTCTTACCCCAATTACCGACTCCGTCACTTGTGGAAACGTTTTGTTTAATAGTTGTAGCCCGATGTTCTTGTTCTCACTTTGGTGAGAAGCGAACATTACTAATCCGTAAGCATAACATGCTTTTTTATGTTGCATGTTAGCCGCTTTTTCTAAATCACGAAGTCCAATATTCGAATATATTGAGTCAAAATAATTTCTTAACCCATTGCGTAAAATAGCATTTGGGTTCCCCGCAATATATGCGTCAAAGTAAACACATCGTAACTTATGGATTTCCCAATGTGATATCCCCCATCTTTCGAACGAAAGCCTTTTATAAACCAAGGCATTCTTGGAACGTTCTTCGAATGTCTTACAAACTGATCTCGCCTTAAATAGTTGTGCTGAAGAATTCTGACCGACTCTAGACAAGATTTCATCAATCATGTCTCCGGGTAGGTCTCTTAAAATATTGGGTTGTCTATCCATTTTGTGTTTTTATACTGTAAAATAGACAAGAGTTAGATTCATAAAAAAAATACTTATTAATACAAGCAATTTTTACATATATCATAAAGCATAAGCACACTATATTACACCACACGAATACAACTATCTTATTCCGACTCGCTTGTTTCTTCTTCTTCGGTTTTGGTTCGTTTTGCCAAGTTTCTAGGGATATATGATGTTCCCCTAATACGAGCCGTTGTTTTCCACATTGGTTTAGAAAAACCTGGTGGTTTAGAGGTTCCCGGGTCATAACAACTTAAGGACTTCGGGGGTTGACGATACATATAAAGTTCATCGGGGTTGGAATTAGATTTCTCTATTTTTATGCCCTTTCCCTTATTATTTTCTTTTGCCTTTTTAAATTCAGTTGGGGTAATTTCTATAACATCATCGGAATTCTCGTCGGAATCCGATTCATCGGAGAATTGGTAATCCTCCCAATATTTTGCTTCCTTGGCGGAAACACCATTGACCATAATTAACCTTGGTCGGTTGGTTGAGGATTTTCTTTTACTTAACTATTTTATTATTTCCCCCACCGGTTCTATTTCTTCATCCGGTTCCGATTCTTCTTCCGGTTCCGATTCTTCTTCCGGTTCCGACTCTTCTTCCGGTTCCTCTTCGGAAACTTGTGAATCAATCCACGAATCATTCCAATTTACATTTGACTCTTCATTATTATTAGGTGAGTCAATGGGACTTGTTCTAGAGGTAGACATCTATCACATAATATCAAACGCGTTAAGAGATTAATATATCACATAATATTCACATGTTAAAAATATATAGTTTCCAACAAAATTTGTTAAGCAATCATTTTTCAAGTAAACACGATCGAAGTCCAGACTCACTAATGCATCCTAACAAACTCGATAAGACACACTAATGCAAAATTCTGGTTTTCTAAGACCAACGCTCGGATACCAACTGAAATGTCCCGTTCTTATTGATTAAAAACGTTCCATATTAATTGATTTCGTTGCGAGGTTTTGACCTCTATATGAAACGTTTTTCAAAGACTGCATTCATTTTAAAACAAACCATAACCTTTATTTCATCAATAAAGGTTTAAAAAGCTTAACGTAGATTATCAAATAATGATAATCTAAAATATCCTGTTTACACACGACCATTACATAATGGTTTACAATACAAATATGTTACAACAAAATAAGTTTCTTGAATGCAGTTTTTACACAATATCATACAAGCATGGACTCCAAATCTCGTCCTTATTTAAGTATGCGACAGCGGAAGCTCTTAATAATCACCTGAGAATAAACATGCTTAAAACGTCAACAAAAATGTTGGTGAGTTATAGGTTTAACCTATATATATCAAATCATAATAATAGACCACAAGATTTCATATTTCAATACACATACCATACATAGAGATAAAAATCATTCATATGGTGAACACCTGGTAACCGACATTAACAAGATGCATATATAAGAATATCCCCATCATTCCGGGACACCCTTCGGATATGATATAAATTTCGAAGTACTAAAGCATCCGGTACTTTGGATGGGGCTTGTTGGGCCCAATAGATCTATCTTTAGGATTCGCGTCAATTAGGGTGTCTGTTCCCTAATTCTTAGATTACCAGACTTAATAAAAAGGGGCATATTCGATTTCGATAATTCAACCATAGAATGTAGTTTCACGTACTTGTGTCTACTTTGTAAATCATTTATAAAACCTGCATGTATTCTCATCCCAAAAATATTAGATTTTAAAAGTGGGACTATAACTCACTTTCACAGATTTTTACTTCGTCGGAAAGTAAGACTTGGCCACTGGTTGATTCACGAACCTATAACAATATATACATATATATCAAAGTATGTTCAAAATATATTTACAACACTTTTAATATATTTTGATGTTTTAAGTTTATTAAGTCAGCTGTCCTCGTTAGTAACCTACAACTAGTTGTCCACAGTTAGATGTACATAAATAAATCGATAAATATTATCTTAAATCAATCCACGACCCAGTGTATACGTATCTCAGTATTGATCACAACTCAAACTATATATATTTTGGAATCAACCTCAACCCTGTATAGCTAACTCCAACATTCACATATAGAGTGTCTATGGTTGTTCCGAAATATATATAGATGTGTCGACATGATAGGTCAAAACATTGTATACATATCTATGGTATCTCAAGATTACATAATATACAATACAAGTTGATTAAGTTATGGTTGGAATAGATTTGTTACCAATTTTCACGTAGCTAAAATGAGAAAAATTATCCAATCTTGTTTTACCCATAACTTCTTCATTTTAAATCCATTTTGAGTGAATCAAATTGCTATGGTTTCATATTGAACTCTATTTTATGAATTTAAACAGAAAAAGTATAGGTTTATAGTCAGAAAAATAAGTTACAAGTCGTTTTTGTATAGGTAGTCATTTCAGTCGAAAGAACGACGTCTAGATGACCATTTTAGAAAACATACTTCCACTTTGAGTTTAACCATAATTTTTGGATATAGTTTCATGTTCATAATAAAAATCATTTTCTCAGAATAACAACTTTTAAATCAAAGTTTATCATAGTTTTTAATTAACTAACCCAAAACAGCTCGCGGTGTTACTACGACGGCGTAAATCCGGTTTTACGGTGTTTTTCGTGTTTCCAGGTTTTAAATCATTAAGTTACCATATCATATAGATATAGAACATGTGTTTAGTTGATTTTAAAAGTCAAGTTAGAAGGATTAACTTTTGTTTGCGAACAAGTTTAGAATTAACTAAACTATGTTCTAGTGATTACAAGTTTAAACCTTCGAATAAGATAGCTTTATATATATGAATCGAATGATGTTATGAACATCATTACTACCTTAAGTTCCTTGGATAAACCTACTGGAAAATAGAAAAATGGATCTAGCTTCAACGGATCCTTGGATGGCTCGAAGTTCTTGAAGCAGAATCATGACACGAAAACAAGTTCAAGTAAGATCATCACTAGAAATAAGATTGTTATAGTTATAGAAATTGAACCAAAGTTTGAATATGATTATTACCTTGTATTAGAATGATAACCTACTGTAAGAAACAAAGATTTCTTGAGGTTGGATGATCACCTTACAAGATTGGAAGTGAGCTAGCAAACTTGAAAGTATTCTTGATTTTATGTAACTAGAACTTGTAGAATATATGAAGAACACTTAGAACTTGAAGATAGAACTTGAGAGAGATCAATTAGATGAAGAAAATTGAAGAATTAAAGTGTTTGTAGGTGTTTTTGGTCGTTGGTGTATGGATTAGATATAAAGGATATGTAATTTTGTTTTCATGTAAATAAGTCATGAATGATTACTCATATTTTTGTAATTTTATGAGATATTTTATGCTAGTTGCCAAATGATGGTTCCCACATATGTTAGGTGACTCACATGGGCTGCTAAGAGCTGATCATTGGAGTGTATATACCAATAGTACATACATCTAAAAGCTGTGTATTGTACAAGTACGAATACGGGTGCATACGAGTAGAATTGTTGATGAAACTGAACGAGGATGTAATTGTAAGCATTTTTGTTAAGTAGAAGTATTTTGATAAGTGTATTGAAGTCTTTCAAAAGTGTATAAATACATATTAAAACACTACATGTATATACATTTTAACTGAGTCGTTAAGTCATCGTTAGTCGTTACATGTAAGTGTTGTTTTGAAACCTTTAGGTTAACGATCTTGTTAAATGTTGTTAACCCAATGTTTATAATATCAAATGAGATTTTAAATTATTATATTATCATGATATTATCATGTATGAATATCTCTTAATATGATATATATATACATTAAATGTCTTTACAACGATAATCGTTACATATATGTCTCGTTTAAAAATCATTAAGTTAGTAGTCTTGTTTTTACATATGTAGTTCATTGTTAATATACTTAATGATATGTTTACTTATCATAGTATCATGTTAACTATATATATATCCATATATATGTCATCATATAGTTTTTACAAGTTTTAACGTTCGTGAATCACCGGTCAACTTGGGTGGTCAATTGTCTATATGAAACATATTTCAATTAATCAAGTCTTAACAAGTTTGATTGCTTAACATGTTGGAAACATTTAATCATGTAAATATCAATCTCAATTAATATATATAAACATGGAAAAGTTCGGGTCACTACAGCAAGGACGCAAGGAACACCTTGCGACCAGCCTAAAACACAAGACGCAAGGACACAAGGAACACCTTGCGCCTGGAGCAAGGACGCAAGGGCACAAGAAACACCTTGAAACCAACCTTAAACACAGGCGCAATGACGCAAGGACTACCTTGCGACCAGCCTAAAACGCAAGACGCAAGGAACACCTTGCGCCTGAAATAAATGAGACGCAAGGTCGCAAGACTTAACCTTGCGCCTGTTCCAGAACATCTCAAATTTTAAAATTTAAAGGGGGAATTAAAACAAACCTTGTCACAATAGGCCCAGGATGGATATAGCTCATCACTACCATCCCCTAGTCCAATCAAATACATATAATCAGGTGGATTCTCAACTGTGATTGCTACTTCTCCTCTTTTCTCCGCTTCTTTCCGTTTCTCTTCCTCCTTTTGTGTATCATCATAATAGGACTGAAACGCTGCAAGCCTAGAAAGGAAACCCAATGGCATCACAGTCCATCGAGAACTACAAGCAAATGAGTCGGTCGGGATAACAGGAGTGAAATACTGGCTTGCTCGGGGGAGAACCCTCTGACGATATCTCAACATAAGTGTAGCCCATCCATCAATATGCTACAATTGTGATAAAATAAATAATTAACTGAAGATTTTCAAGAATGGAAACAAATAAGCAAGAAACTTACTAAGTTTTCCAAGTATCCGGAATATCCAAGACCAAGTAACCTGATCCAAAACTCAGGTGTGAGGCATAAAAATTGTTCGTTCTGAAAAATGAACATGCACCGCGTTTCTTGCTTATTATCCACCATACTCTTCGGATCCTTTGAAGGCCCAACGTGCTTTCTACCATCTCTCCAAGCATTTGGTGGTGGTGGTAGTAGATTTCCTTGATCATTCACTAGCTTGTCTACCATCGACCAAATTTCCTCGTCATTAACCCAATCCTTTTGCGACCTTTTACGCTTTTTCACAATCGGAGCAACAACAGCTTCTTCAACAATAGGGTGAGGTTCTTCTTTTTTTTGTTCTTCAGTATCTAGATTAACAACCTCCTCAGCCTCAGACACCCTCAGCCTTTTCACTTTCCGAGCAACATCATCTGACAGCTGTGATTTAAAGAAGTCAGTCAAGATGGCGCAAGGGCGCAAGATACACCTTGCGACATACGCAAGGACGCAAGGTATGACCTTGCGCCACATATGTAACAAAGGCGCAAGGTCACAAGATATAACCTTGCGCTTGTTTGGCTAAACAAGCGCAATGACGCAAGGTATGACCTTGCGCCTATTTTTTTTTACAAATTCAGCCTGTTTACTTACAAAAATTAATAAAAAAACTGCAAGTATAAGGTAAAAAAAACTGTAATTAAAGGCTTACCTTCTCGATTGGTTTTCTGTATCCCGGTGTTGTGAAAGGGGAGCTTAGTACACGTGTTGGTCGTCGATCTCTCATTCCACGTCTAATCCGTTGAGCTGATTTGTCGTTTTCATTGTCTGAGAAGGATCGACCAAGTAACTCCTCATTTTGATGTTGCTCTTGTTCTGATAATCGTTTCTCTTGTTCAGATATACGTTTCTCGTGATCATTTATTTGTTTTCTACACTCTTGCAGCTCTTTTTCTTGCCTATCCATCAGTTTCACCAAAGAATTATATAATTCCTTTGCATCAGTAGATAAGTTTGTTTGAGACTGAGATTGAGACTGTGATTGAGATTGAGATTAAGATTGAGACTGTTCTCCACCACCATGTTCTTGATCTTGCAGTTCATCTTCAACATGTTCTTCAACTTCCTCATCAACTTCCGTCCCATCAAAGTATTGGCAACTTTTTATCCACCATTGACATCCACTCTCAACATCAGTGGGATGCAGAGTACGAAAAGGTCGTTTATTCTTCAGACAATCATCCTGTACAACAGCAGCAAAAGTTAAAAACACAGGCGCAAGGAAGCAAGGTGAACCTTGCGCCTTCTTTTTAACGAGGCGCAAGGACGCAAGGTGAACCTTGCGCCTCGTTACTGACGACGCAAGACTACTCTTGCGTTTGCCATAAGACGTAAGATGCAGGCGCAAGGGCGCAAGGATAAATATTGCGACACGTTAATAAACACGCAAGCCTTAATCTTGCGTAGCATCAATAATACAGGCGCAAGGTCGCAAGAATGGACCTTGCGCCTTGACTACGCAAGGACTCAAGATTGATCTTGCGCCCATCACAGAACCCATTTTATCCTAAATGCTTAATCTGTATTCTTCCAGCACCAACAAAACTTTTATATTATAAACAATACTTACCATAACGTTTAGTAGATGCAGGTAATCAGTGACTGAAAAAGACTCAGCCGATGAACGTTTCCAAAATAAGGCCCTCGGTACTCCATTTTGTCTGTCTTGTGGGCAAAACTTTTAATGGTTCGTCGATATGCCTCAAGAATCCAAATCTACAAAATTAAATAAATAAGGACGCATAATAAAATAATATACGATTCAAATGTAGTAATATTATCCAAATCTACCAAACTTTTTTTTTTTTTTACCTTAAATGACCACATAAAACCCGCCAAAGTATAACCCTTTCCGACCTCTAACTGACTTTCCTGAGCTTGAAATCCATCTTTACCTACGGGGTAAGTGGCATCCCAAATACGATTACCCCACGGGTAGTCATTCAATTTAGCAAAGTCTTCGACTAACCATAGGTATTTTTTGCTCACCACATGAATCCCTTGCTTACCCATAAATGCTCTCTCCACAATCAAAATAATGGCTAGTCGCACCACATCTTCATCACTAACCACAAAATCATCACCATTATATAAAAGCTTTTGGATATCGGTAATTGTAATGTTTGCATTATCTTTACGTTTTGGGAAATAACGTCGTCTAATCGGTGGTGTTTCTACATCATAACTTCTTGGAATGTAATGTGCCATGTCCGTGCGACGACTAAACCTAAACCCCGTGATGAGACAAAATTCCCGCCTACTAAATCTAATTTTGAAATTCGGACGGAAACTAAACCATATTTCCTCATCATCAGCTGGGTACTTTTCGTCTATTCCTATCGGCCGCTCACTCTTTCTTTGGAGCATTGCATGTACAAGGCCCGGATCATTGCCCGTGTAAGAAAGATCTAGCCAAGGACCAAAACAAGTTCCCCTAAAATTTTTTTGTTGATTTTCAGTCATTAATGCCTTTAGTTGAGGTATAACATTCAACATATTCTTCATCGTCAACTTCGCCTCAACATATCCCTGAAACAGACAGTTTTTCAGCAAAAAAGTACAGGCGCAAGGACGCAAGTAATACCTTGCGTCTGGTTTATAACACAGGCGCAAGAACGCAAGACGTGCCTTGCGCCAGCTACTTCGGACAAGCGCAAGGACGCAAGATGTTCCTTGCGCCTATACCAGATTCTAGTTTTATGCCCCTTAAACAATCGTGTTCCAGTTTTTATAATATGTTAGTATTCAAAGACTGTAACTCTAACAAATCTTGCAACAGTTTAAGTGAGTTTTGCATCACCAAGCTCGTTGAAGCATTACATCGAACACTTGGTGTGCAACAAAACTTATAAATCAATTTCGACATAATAAATGAGTAATCGAACGAGAATAGTTAAAAGGATACACTTACCTGTTCTTGTGACATCTTGATGGAGTTTTTTGTCGGTTTTTTTTCTCTTCCTTTTTCTCAATACGCCAATCGTGGTGCTGATGGTGATGGTGATGGTGATGGTGGCGGAGAAGATGTACTGATGGTGGTGGTGCTGGTGATGGTGGTGGTGGTGGTGGTGGTGATGTAGTGGTGATTCTCAGAAGAAGGGTCGCAAGGGTAGACGGGTCGCAAGGGGGTCGCAAGTGCAAGGTTCTTCGTAATCGTCGTCGGTCGCAAAGAGGTCGCAAGATCTCAGTCTGTCGGTGTGTGTGTGTATGTGGTGTCTGTTTTCTTTATTTGACCTAATTTATTAACACTAGTACGCAAGGACGCAAGTCGCAAGGTCGCAAGCGCCTTGCGTGGGCAATTTGTCGATTTTTTTTTTTTTTTTTTTGGGTTCCAGCTCAGAAAGGGGTAAAAAAAATGGGTAAATAGGTGATTGCCCAATGTACTCGTTTAATAGTATTCGTTTTTTCGGGAAAAAAAATTATACCGCAAATTGTAATAACATGTTTCACATCTACTATACACCGAAGGTTTAAGTTCCTTATAAGTTTAAAATCATGACTAACTAATATGATTCACTATGAATTTTAGTTGAAATCTGAATATAGTTGATTAGTTCACTGCTTTAGCTTATAGGACTGCTTTAGTTTGTGAGAGACAATTGTCTTTCGGATTGTGACGGGCTCGCGGCTTGTACATCTTTTGAGGCCAATTTGAGGGTCGTTATAATAAATCTTTTATGCATTATGCTGTTAATAAAACTACGAAAAGCTATATGTTTTCATTAATATATTTACTCGTGGTAAGCTTAACAAAATATATAAAAAACAACAACAATTCAATTAAACCTACCGAATTCATATAATATATTATTTTGTATAATTAAACTAATTAAACAAACATAATTTAAATACTTTCATTTTAACAATAGTACAATATTCGAAAAGAGAAAAATAGTAAAGTATTAGAAAAGAGAAAAAGAAAAGTTTCAAAGAAAGGAAAAGAATATTGTATGAAAAAAATGGTTATGAAAATAATAAATTCTTCAAACGGTACTAGCTTTGCACACGGCTTTAATACTAGCATTATCATATGATACGAGTATAATATGCATGGATTACTCTCGTCGTTTCGATTCCGAGAATTTAAGTATCTCAGAACGAGTAAAAAAGACCCTTCAGCCCTAACATATAAATACATAATTAATACTAGTCTTATGAGCCCGTGCATTACATGACATTTGTATAAATTAGTAATCGATAACGTTAATATTAATATTTATCACATATATTGTAACATCCTAGTTATGGGCCTAAATGAAATAGGAATATTGTGTTATTTTATTATTATAATTTAAATACGATATTTAACTTATGAGTAAATTGTATAATTAATTATAAGTGGTGAAATAATAAATTATGTGTTGATAATTTATTATGTGACTAAATTAATGTGCTCGTGACGATGGTTTAAGAAAATATCTGTTTGAGTGATTTGGGCTTCGTTAGAACTGCCTAACGGAAGCATCGTGTTTTAGATAACGGATAAAACACATAAAATGGGGCGGTGGGTTTGGTGTGTGTATGTATACGTGTTGCTCCATGGTGTTATGTATCCTTGTGATTCAATTTTCAAGCTATAGTAACAAAACACACACACATATTCGCAGACACCAACATACCCTTTCTTGTTTCATTTAATTTTCATTATTTACACATACATACATCGATGCATATACATCAACACACCTTTATCTACCTTTGCTTCTTGATTCTTTAATTATAATCAAGATTGAGATATGTTTTATTAATATTAAAATCGTCACAAGGATCAATCGATTAAGGCAAGTATCAACCACCCTTTCTTCTTGTTCCTTTAATACTTGATAAATTAATTAACAATGTGTGGTATTACGATGTTGATGAAAACAAAGAAAGCTATATCAACTAATATCATTTTTATAACTTCTTATGAATTTGTATTGATTTATATTAGGTTTTATAAGTTTTGGAAACTATTAGGAGTAATGATCAAATATGTTAAAATAGTTGTTGGTATAGCTTGATTATGATGTATATATGATGTATGTATGCTTAATTCATGATAAAATTGCAAAATGGTGAATATAGGGTTTTGGTTAAGATTTTGGGTATTATTTGTATTATGATTGAATCTTGTTCATACATGTTTGTTTGACTTAGGTTTTGATAGATTATTGTTATATGTATGTTATAACATCATTGTGAACCATTGTTATGGTAAAAAAAACTGCTCGAATTACGAAAATGGTGAGTGAACACAAGGGTGCAGCAGCTGCGCCGCTGCTACTGCTGTTTATATGCTGTTGTTACAGCTTTTCTGCTGCTGTTGCAGCCTATTTGCCGCTGTCCGGCCACCGTGGCGTGTAGTGGTTTGGTGTGGTCGCAACCCTATGGTCTGTACACTTGTTTTACGATTCGTGTGGTTGTTTGACCGCCTGTTTTACCCTTGAACCGCTCGTTTGGACATGTTTTTAGTATGCATATATAAGTGTGTATATATATATATGTATATATAAGAGTGTATATTTATGTATATATATGATGTATGTTTTATGATCTAATTGTGCTATGAATTAGATTAAGAACTAGTGAAGATGGTGATTTAAGTTTGGGTTTTTGGTTAAATTAGCTTTAATCTTGTATGTGGTGTTTGTATGTTTAAATTGATGTTTAATATGAGTTGTTTAGTGGATATAAACTGCTGGAATTAACTGAAATGATGGTGGAATCGAGGGTGGACAGCAGCTCGCGCTGCTGTTACTGTTTCTGTTTTCTGGCAGCGGCGCCGCCGCATGCGGCCGCCGTCCGCCACCACCCGCCACCCTTTCCTGCTGCCTGTTGTTGTGCTGTTATTTCCTCTATTTTCTGGCCAAGGAGCAGCCCGCTGCTGCTGCTGCTGCTTGTTCTGTTTTCTGCAGGTGCAAACGCATCTGCTGCTGTTTTGCTGCTGTTCGCAGCATGTTTTTGCTGCAAATAGCTGCTGTTCGCAGCTGTGGTGCGCAGTGTTTTGACGGCCCGCAACCCGTTTACCCGCACCTTGGTTGTTGTGGTTCGTGTGTTGATTTGACCGCCCGTTTTGACCTTGACCCGCTCGTTTTGTATGATTAATATATGGACATATTTATGTATATATGTGTATAGATATATGTGATATATATATATATATATATATATATATATATATATATATATATATATATATATATATATATATATATATATATATATATGATGATGATGATGATGATGATGATGTATTAGATACATAGTGGTACATGTATATATGCATATATGCATAGTGATTATTCAAGTGTGCTTATTTACTTGATTGATGTAAACATGTATGTATTGAGATGTTAGTGTAGATATATATAAATATATATACTTGTATTGTATATGTATGTGATGTTTTATATATCTACTGTGATATGCATATTGTTAGATGGTAATATTGTGTATATATGCACATATGTGTAAGTATGTATATTGAATATACATATTGTGATATTGTTAGTAAATGATATGATTTACTAACTTGTTCAGTGTTTATTCTCAGGTGATAAAGTGGATGTGAAGACTCAGTAATATAAGACCACTGAGTTTTGCTGATATCGGTGAGTGGGACTATCCTTTCGGATATTGTTATATAGTGCTAAGACAGTGTAGTGTCTTGTGCTATGATTAGTGATATGCTCCCAGTGACCAGTGATATGTATGATTAGATTGTGCCTTTAGTCAGTGACCAGTGACTGTGATATTATGTGATTATGTGTACACTCAGTGATCCCGTCGAGGTGTTATATGCGACGGAAGAGGTCAACCATTCCTAGCGGGGTGTCTTGTACGATAGGAATTGGGTTGGGTCCTTGTGTAACTGATGTGGTGGTATAGTGTGAACGACGAGTGCGTCACGTATGGAAGACTATACCAGTGTTTCAGTATTAAGGACTATCGGTAAACTCTAGCCCGATCAGCTAGTAGTTAATGGCCCGGCCAGACCGCCGGTCCTCTTGTGATCATTTCTGTGCTAGTGACCCAGTAGCCTGTGACTTGTGACCTTAAGCTGTGCTTAGAGCTTATAGTGATATCCTATTTGATACTTCCATTCACTTAGCGGTGCGCTAATTCCCCCACAGTGTTTTGCCCTGCAGGTGTGTATTAGCAGCTTTTGGTGGGTATTGTCGGGCAAATGAAGATGTTTGACACAGTGTGACTCTGATGTTTTATGTAAACGACTTTATAACATGATCTGTAATTAAATAACACCAGTGATTTTGTGGAATATGACTATATGTGTGATTAATAGTTAATAATTGACTTCCGCTGTGTATTAAAAAAAATAAATAAATTCTGGGGTGTTATATATATAATACAATTACAATAGAAAATCCTTTATTACTGATAATTTGTATCTAAAATATTACTATCGAATATTAGCACATAGATTATGAGTCCGTTCGTTGAAATCTTTTAACCTTAATTGATAGATAATCGATAAAACACCATAATGAGTCCTAAAAAGTTGTTATAAAATTGATCGTTACGAATAATATTTTATGTACATATCTAATTGTATATATATATTTTTATTAGAAATTAATTCCATTATGTTAAAATTTCAAACGAAGTAAAGTAGGCATACATCTAAATATCTATAAGGATTATCGAATAATCATTTTAACTTCAATTGTCAATTTCAAATGAAACAGGGCAGACATATATATATATATATATATATATATATATATATATATATATATATATATATATATATATATATATATATATATATATCATCAATAATTATATTAAATCAATGTATCATTTAAAATAACACTATGTATTATTTATGACCATTTGAAATAATTTTATAATAATAATATACTGTAATATATAATATTACTATTATTATTATAATTATAACACAAGTTAATATTTTATATAATTTTATATAATATTATATGATAATATTATATAATATTTTAGGCAAAAGTTAAATTAGGAAATCTAATTATTTAATTAATATATGGAAATAACTAATAGACTGACACGCAACATGAATAAATGATGAGTTGACACGTGTCAGGAATTAATCAGGAGTTAACACGTAGGATTATTATCACGCGCTTTATATAATGTAATAAATATTATTCTAACTATCTATCTATCTATATTTATCTATCTATCTATCTATCTATCTATCTATCTATCTTCTATCTATACTATTATAACAAAAGCAATATTAGCAAAGTATTTTTAATTAAAGAATGACATGGCAGAGTAATAATCATTAGATAAAAAAAAACTTCTTTTAAAATACATCACTGGATCAACATTGACTCATTTATTTACAAATATATATGTTGTCGGTTTATCACACTAACTACAATTACCATCTTTCTATATAAAAAAATCCAATCCATCTTTCTATATATTGAAACAATATCGAGCAGATTTTATATATATTACTATATCTATCTATTTTTTAATTATCTTTATCTGCATCTATATACTCCGTATTATCTATATAATAATAACAATAATAACAATAATAATAATAACTAGATTAAGAACGGTCCGCGCACGGAAGCTATCGCCGCTTACATTAACAAAAGATGTTCGATTTTAGCGATTAACGCTTACAAAATGGATACGGTACTTTGGTTATGTGATTTCAGCTATTTACATCAACAAAGTACGTAGTGTTTGCTAATATTGCTTGCTTGCACCATTGCTCCTTTTTTCTCTTGGGTGTCTTGGTCTCGCTTTCTGGGAATATCATTCTTTTTGTGACTGGGTTGCTTTCGGTTTCCTTTTGTTTTGTTGGGGTTGGCGTTATTGGTGTTTCTGCTTCCTTCTGTTTCCTCATCTGCAGTTTGAGAAAATTTGTTTGGAATGTTAGTTTTGTGTTGCGTATATGGGTTTCACTTGATTGTTTCGATACTTTTTTTTGTTGGCTCAAACAAAATAAACACATCACAAACATTATTCATGAAACAAAATATACATAAAACAACAAACGCACCTCTTGTACCATAGGCATTGCAGATAACGAATGTCGCAAATCAATAATGGGCGAGACATACACAATTTGTATAGAAAAAAGTAATAAAATCCTATATCACGGATAGAATATAACGCAACAATAGCCAATGGCAAAGCATTATCCACACAAACGGAAGGCATACCCGAAGAAGAACACCCCATATATAGATTTCGATTTATTCACTCACGCAACAAAGCGACGCTACCGTCGTCCCTAACAGACGACTTCCTACCACGTCTCTTATTCAATACATAAATTCTCTAGCAAAAACATTACCACTTGCACAATCGGGAACGGATAATAAAGCAGCAGTTCTTAATAGGCATTATAACACGTACTAATAACCACATACAATAGTCCACCCTAAAAGCTGAAACCAAAACGCACGCAACAAAATCAACTCCGCACAAACACAAACGACAGAAGAACAAAATTAACTGGAATCATATTTTTTTTTTGTAACTGCTTAGTATTTGTGGACATTTTCAGCCATCATAAAGTATATAAGATAACTAAACCAACATTCGCACTGAACAAAATTGAAAACAGACTGTAGAGCACAAATGCACCATTGCAGATCCAAAAGGACAGGTATTGATAGTGTTAGTCATGAATTTAAACAAATGCTATTGCATTAGTTAGGTAACATGTCACTTCATTATAATATTATCTTCATTGTCAAATAAGTACATCGTGATGACGAAGACAAATTTTTAAATAAATCTATCATGAATGTATCATTGCACATCTGAAGGGAAGTAAATTCATCGCATATGCAAATATTATATGATTGTAATGCAATTAAATTTAAAAAAACTACGATTGCAGATCCAAAAGGATAGCAATTTACAGCTAAACACACTGACAAAAAAATCAATAAGTAGTTACCTGGGTAGTCTCTCACCCAACATGAGGAAGTGGCTAGTATAACAGCTTTTTCCAGTAATCCGCACGCTCATTCCACAGCGTTAGTTGGATGACTCTGTCAGTTCATATAACATGAACTCGATGGTTAGTGTAGTGTGGCAGCCGTGTTGCTGTTGTTGCGTGTGAATGTATTATGGAAGCCAGAAATACATAAATACTTACTTCAATTTTACGATTTCTATCGTCTTTCGTGTTTGATTTCTGTTTAGAACTTCATAAAAGTTATGAGGCAGGTGCCGCTGCTGCAACAGAAATACGTTCCTTAATGCCTGTAACAAAACTGAAGGAACATTCAATTGACGTACTTTAGCTAGCTACAGATTAAAACACTTGGAACCAAAACCCTGTTTGTAAATATACTCCTCACATCCAGATTTGCCCCAAAAATGCAAAACTCAACAGTACAAACAACCATGAAAATTAATAAGTCCATTTATTTTTTAGTATCAACAGTATTTCTGCTGCTCAAAATAAAATCAAGAAAACATTGTTATACGTCGAAAGCTATTCAGAATTGTCCTTCGAAACAAAAAGTGATAACATAATCATTTAATAAAAAATGATAGAATATGATGGGAGTTTCCAATATGGTCTAACTATCCAGATATAAATACTATCTTAGTACTACTTCTGTAGCTATTTGAAAGATTCAAAGAAGCTTATCATAACTCTATTATTCCTAACGATGGTCTTTCTTGGCCTGCCAGACAATGTAATTCTTCACATATTGTATGCATGATCAGTTTGTGATATGAAAATTTGATGAAGCTTAATTTTTATGAGTATATCATCTAATCAACAACCAAGATTTCACACATAAAACAAAAATATATAACATAGCAGCAGCGTCGTAATTCAACTAAAAAAAGAAATAACGAAATAGAACCTACATCCAGACCAAAAAATTACAACCTAAGTTAATACAATATATGTTGATTAACACGAACTTTAGTTAACAGAAACGTGAATTTAACCATCACAAATAAAATTTGAAAAGTAACAACTGTTATCTACTCATCGACCAAGATTCACACATAAAACAGTTACAAATAGCAGCAACAATGTAATATAAACAAAATTTAAAATAACAGCATCATCATCAGCCAACACATTAAGAATTATATTATATAAAAATATGACTCACAACTGCATTAATACAAACACATATGAATAACTACCAAAAATATTGTATGAAACGGAAAAAGAGCAAACAACATTTAAACAATTGGTAATCGAAGCTTATAGTTTAACGCAAAGCACAACTGCCACTACCCACAATCATTACAACCGAATCCCAGCACGTATCCTAAAAAACCAACCAAAAATTGGTTAAAATTCGACGATGTAGTTTGTTGTAAAAGAATAAATTAAAATATAAAAAATGCAATGAAGTAAAAAATGTCAAAGAACTAATACCATCAAACTTGGGACGACGGAGATAGAAATGACGGTGGCGATGCTGGTTACAACAGCGGTGGCTAGGGTTTGAGCTTAATTTTCACATAAATTATTCAATCAACTGAAACCCTAATTCCTAGGAACATCTTCAGTCGAATATGCAGAATCAAATAAAACCCCTAAATTCAGCCGGACTATTCTTTCGATTGTAGTAAGGCACTGAAAGGAAATAGGTGTTCAACAGGAGCTAAGTAAGAAGGTGGATTAATTACATGTTGAGAAATCAGGACTGCAATGGTGAGCCGTATGAAAGAGCGGGTGAGTTTGAGGAAGTTTCTGGAGTGGTTAGTTTTTTTTTTTTTATATAAGATTAGGGAATGTCGTTTTTAGAGTTTTTATGAACAAACGGTCAAATTTTGAGTATGTAATAATAATAATAATAATAATAATAATAATAATAATAATAATAATAATAATAATAATAATAATAATAATAATAATAATAATAATAACAAAACAATAATTCACGTGAAAAAAATTACTCCATATACATACATACAGATACGTAATATTAATAGGAGTAATAGTTATAGTTATATAGTATTAATATAAAATAATTATTATTAGTATTATTATTATTACATTAATATAGATTATTATTTTTTAATTAAAAATTAATTAAATTAATAAATATCCATGATAAAAAAAACTTTATATATGGTACGAGTCGAGTAAAGAATTTTATAAGTTAACAGGTTGTAGGTGAGTCATGAATATATCATAGTTAATGCGGGTAAAATTCAACTCATGAATTCAAGATAACAATTTGAGAAACTCGCGAGTATAAATGTTAACTTGGATACTTATACTTAATTAGACATTTTATTTATTAAATTTATAATTTGAACCTTTCGCATATATTTCTAAATTTTTATTTTTGCGTTAGTTTTTATAATTCACATGTCGTTGGTATCCGCAGTTTACGGGTATAGGCAAACAAAATAACTCATTAACGGGTACACGGACCCTGGCAGCATGGGAGGCCCGGAGGGGGAGCAATTCGATCGACCGCTCGGGGCAAAGAGTTTTCAGGTACCCAATTTCTTTTATGCATACAATTATAAATATTTTCAATGTAATATTAACTCGCGTTTAAATCTCACGAAAACGCTGGTTATAAACTAGTATTAATATTTAATATTAATATTAATATAAGCCTTTAAGAGAAAACCTCTTACTTTTCTAGTAGACTTTAACTTTTTTATGGACCTTTCTTTTTTATTTTTAGACTTGTGTTTTGTGTTCGCTAATTCAATTGTTTTTATCTAATTTTTATGTTTTATCAAATCTTTGATTGTGACTTGTATATATATAAATAATTGAGCCTCTAAATTTTATGTCCCCTTCTTAACGTAACAAGATTATACAACTAGAAAATCGAATGTATCATAATCTAAACACAAAATATTAAAAAAATTCTCGTGACAAAAATAAAAGAATATTACATCGATATGATTATGTGGAAATAAAAATAGAAACTCCACCAACATATCCTTCATCTTGATTTCGTCTCATTCTTCTTTCACAATACGACAAAACTCGAAATTTGGAGGATGATAGTTAACGGCGTTAAACAAATATATAACCTCAAACATCCACACTACACCTTGCTACTAACTGGTACTTAACGGCAGGATCAACAGCATAACTACCATCTTTATTCCCAAACGTAATATAAGCCGGACAATTCACATTCAACGAGTACTTACCCAAAACAAAAGTACCAAATTTCCATCTCACTTTTCCACTAGCTTTAATATTGACTAGCACCGTACCGGCCGTCTTGTCCTGACTCAACGAGCCAGCCAGATACGATGCTAAAGGAACTTCAGTTCCATATAAATAAGGTGACCAAACGGTCACATCTTTATGTCCTAGGTATGAAGGTGGAAGCATTGTTTGTAATGTGATTTGTTGGCCACGATATGTGGCATAAACATCGAGTTTATCATAAAATATTCCTGTACGGGCGTTAGGGTTTCGAGAGGACATTGTGATTTGGAAACTGGATGTGAGGGTAGCGGTTGTAGCGGTTGAGATGTTAAAGGCGTTAAGTGTGATTTCTTGGAGGGTGAATTGAGGTTTTGTGGGACGATGGATTAGGTAAATGGTGAGGATTATGATGGCTACTACTACGATTAGTGAGACGACAAGACCGATGCCTACATGGCAGTATAGTTTACGCCTTTTGCCGTCTTTTTGGCTCACCGTGTTTGATTCGACGTCTTTTTGGGTCATCGTGATTGACGGAAGAAAGAGGGTATGCGGTGAGTTGTGGGTTGTTTATGTCTTCGTAAGCTTTTGGTTAAAGAATTATAATTGAGAATCATCATATATGCATGTGTATATATATATACTAACATTAGGTAACGATATAGTAAATAACAATGTAAAATTGTTTTGATTTGAAATATGTATATGGTAATACATTAGTTTCTAGCCATAGCATATATTCATGATCTCATATGATATCTACAACTAAAATAAAATAAACTTGTATAACACATAATTAATTAGTCTGTCTTTGCGAGATATATATAAGTTTTTAGTATGTACGTTACACGATTGTGTGAAAATTTAATTAAAAGATCACCTATAAAATTTATACGTAAATGTAAAATAAAAAACTTAAAACGAAAATATAAACGTAAACATAAAATGTAAAATGTATATGTAAACGTAAATCATAACACGTAAAATATAAATGTCAACGTAAACCGTAGACAAAAACGTAAAACACAGACGTATTAACGTAAATTTAAAATGTAGGCATAAAACGTAAACGAAAAATGAAAAATCAAAACGAAGACCTATATATTTCAACCATAACCAAACATATCCAACCCGTTTGTCATGTATTGTCATCTTGTGTAACAACCTCAACTTGGGTCTAGGGTAATGACCTATTTACCCCTATTTAATATTAATTTATTAATATAATAAATTTAATAATTATGTGTTTTATAATTATTGAGCATTGATAAAGTGCGTTTTGTGACAAGGGTCACAAAACATATTTCGTTATGTGATTTGTGTAACATCCCGCATTTTTCCGTTAAATTTATTTTTTAACACCGTCTTTTTTTTTTAGATAATATCTTTCGTTATCTAAGTTCGCATCTTTCGCTAACTAACGTTCGTAATATTTTCGTTATTTGATTTTAACATCTCTCGTTTACTCTAGCGTTTTAAAATATTCGCTCGGTTAATTCACGCACCCGCTTACAAACTTGAGGGACCGAAGTTGCCAAGTGGGCAAACTAGTTGACTAGGTCAACTAGTCAACCCACTCTTTCCACCACTCATTCCATTTTCACCTCCTCATCTCTTTCTCTACTTCCATTTTTGAACTCAAACACCCAAATCATTCATTCATCATCCATTTCGAATCTAGGAAGCTTGCTACAAAACAAATTACATATTCGTGATCCTCTCTTCATCCTCTACAATTTGATACCAATTTCATCTCGTTTTGGTAACATTTCTAAAACTCTAGATTTCTCTAATTCGTGTTTTTGACTTGAAATGATGTTAGTTAGTGTCTATGGCTCGTGTCTAGCATGAATATATGATTTATTTGCTCGATCTTGTTGTTTTGCATAAACTAGCATGAACTTGAAATGGATTTGTTTAATCTTGAGTTTTGGTTGATTAAATGTTGTTTAAATGTTAAAGTTCATGTATTAAATGTGTTACAAGCATCATTACCTTCATTTTGATGTGTAGGTTGATTTAGAAAAACTTCATTTACAAAATTGATGAATTCATGATTTTGGTTAAGGTTTGATGAACTTTAAAACGAACTTTTGACGCACTGAATGCTATGAAATGTTGTTAGTAAGTGTGTAGTTGTATTGTATGTTTCATTACCTTCAAAACGGTGTATCGTATGTGTAAATTAGATTCCCATGTCAAGAAATGCGTTTTATGAACTTGAAACTTTAATTATGAACATTTAACGATCATTTATTGAGGTTTTTATTGTTGTTAATGATGGATTTGATTTATGAAATGTATTTAGTTGTATTCCTTGTCAAAATACCTTTCCAACGATATAAGATACGTGTTTTGAATGTTTACGGTTCATAAGTTATGATTGTTTGAAGTTGGATGCTTGAGTGTTCAAAAACTGCCAGACTTGCTGAACAGCTATACTGAGCGCCGCTCAGGGTCCTGGATGTGACAACCCGGGAATTTTCGATCAAATTTAAACTTAATCTATATATGTAATCCCGACGCGATAAGCAGAGTCTGTAATGTTGAGTCTGAAAAAGTTTGAAAATGATGTTCATGTATTCATTTGACCTTGGACTATTTTCGACGATTCCTGAACAACTGTATATATATATATATATATATATATATATATATATATATATATATATATATATATATATATATATATATATATATATATATATATTAAAGAACCTTAAACCCACTTATTAATAATTGTTGATACATGTTATGTGCTTGATTTAAAAAGAAATTATTTCTATTTGACATCCATAAGCTATATGACTCTGGTTCACATGTATGCATGGCTCTAGTTCACATGTATGCATGAATGCGTTTATGTTTTTTTAGTTTATTTAGTTTATTAATTAGTATCTCTTTATGTAACTGTTGGAAGTAACCATTTGTACGTTACTTATATATATACTGCATATATGATTTAATATTAAGAAATGTGATGTGACAAGTTAAATACAAATTATATGTCACGGATATATTAAATAGATTTGCTTTTTGAAAATCTTTGCACAATCAAAATGGGTGGCTGCTATACTAGTGACAATTAATTGGAAAATACTGTTTGCTTTTGATCTTTCACCAATAATCACATGTCATATATTTTATATATATATATATATATATATATATATATATATATATATATATATATATATATATATATATATATATATATATATATATATATATATTCATATATGAGAGTACATATCATCAAACCACCACCAACGTTTTATTAAACCCACCATCTTCAACCCAAAGACCACTACTAAACCCACTTCATTTGATGCCCGACAACTACAACACAATACCATCCAACCATCACCCATTTAATCACCCTCGAAAACCCACTTCTGTTACAACGGTTATTGCACATTTCTTTTCTTCTTCTCTGGTTGTTGCTCGATGAAACTCCAAACCATCACAGCCAAACAAACTGCAAGTACTACTACTGCGCGACTTTTCTTTTCTAGTTCATGATCATCCTTAATGAGTAATGTTGCTGCACACTTTTCTGTTTTCTTTTTATTTCATAATCGTCACCATTGAACAACCATGACCATCACATTAAATCACCACCATATTTTTCTTGTTTCATTCGCAAAATACCTCTTCAAACTGCTGCTCTTCCTACGTCCATTCTTGAGTAAATTGAACACCTATTTTATGTTCCTGCTTCGATTCATCCCACAAACTCAAAACCATTTAAACCTCCCTAAAACCGCCATCACCTACAATGTATCACCACCCTCAACAACTATGCACCACAAAACTTTTCTGTTTTCACTCACAATAGAAACTACTACATATTTTTTTTCTTTGCTCGAGAAACATCAACAAAACCACCTTATGTCCTGATGTTGCGGTTTTAATAAAGATAAGAAATTTGAGTGAATCACTTTATGAATATTAAAAAGTGAGAATTACTTTTCATTTTTTTTTTGCTGCAGACGTCGACCATGTGCCAAGTGGGGTTAATAAAAGTGATATATATATCCATAAAGGGTGGCGGTTTATTTCATCAATACATTACCGTATATTTTTTTTTTCTTTTTCTTTCTATCGGGCCATTTGAAATTTACTGGGTTTGTGATCTTGTTATAAGGGCCGAAGAGTTTAAATAATGGGCCATGGATTTAGTTATTTCTGTTGGGCCTGGGTAATCAGGAACTAAAACAAGAACACGTTGATTTTGTGGTGTTAGCAGTATTACATGATGATTTTTATTGATAATGATGGTGGAAATGGTTAGTGTTGCTGATGATAAACGATAATGTTAATGATCATGATTATGATCGTGATGATCAAGATTGGTGATTCTAAGAAGATAATATTAGAACACGAGTTAAAATGATGATAGAAGGTCTCGAATATACGATGATGATGATGATGAATCAATTATTAATAATTCGTTAGGATTAGATGGAAATGATGAAGACTGTTATGATTATGATACCTAATAATCATGTGGTGATGATTACCATTGATAGGGATGATAATGAAAATCCTAGGATTATATGATGAAGAAGAAGGAGGAAAACAGTTAACATATAAATAAATATAAGTGTGATTATAATCAGAATAAGATGAATCAGCTCGAATGGTTCAAGGTGTTTGGTTTAACCGAGAGGTCTCGGGTTCGATCCCTGGCTATGAAATTTTTTTAGAAAAAGAAGAAGAAGAAAGGCAGCTAGATATAGGAGTTATATATATTAGTCTATGAAGTTAAAACAGAAATATAAAAATGGCAGAATGGTTAAAGGGGTTATCGGGTTAGTGAGAAGCCGCGAGTTTGAGCCCGGGCTAAGACAGTTTATTTTTTGGGGAGTTCTTCTCTTAAGGTAGATTTATTATTATTATTATTAATATTATTATTATTATTATTATTATTATTATTATTATTATTATTATTATTATTATTATTATTATTATTATTATTAATATTATTATATTATTATTATTATTATTATTATTATTATTATTATTATTATTATTATTATTAAAAATTATTATTATCATCATCATTATTATCATTAGTTTTACCAAGTATCATCATTATTATTATTTTTACAACAAATAAATATTATGTATATAAACGTATACTTATAATAATATTACATATTATAAACATATTTTTATATAAATACTCATATACAACAAATGATGTATTTTTAATATAATATTAATCACATATAAATATTAATGTAATTATATAAATATTAGCCAATTTTTTTTAAAGATACATACAAATTAAATATATAATATATAATTTAAGATATAATAAATTTGTTCGATTACAAAAATATGTGTTAATATATATAAATGATATAGGTTCGTGAATCCGAGGTCAACCCTGCATTGTTCAGTTGTTCAATATAGTCATATGTATTTTTACTACAGAATACATTAGGTGAGTTTCATTTGCCCTTTTTACTCTTTACGTTTTTGGGCTGAGAATACATGCAAATGCTTTATTAACTGTTTTAAAATATTTATATGTGTGAGTTTCATTAATCCCTTTTTAAATGCTTTTGCAATATATATTTTTGGGACTGAGAATACATGCGATGTTTTTATAACTGTTTTATGAAATAGACACAAGTAATCGAAACTACACTCTATGGTTGAATTATCGAAATCGAATATGCCCTTTTTATTAAGTCTGGTAATCTAAGAATTAGGGAACAGACACCCTAATTGACGCGAACTCTAAAGATAGATCTATCGGGCCCAACAAGCCCCATCCAAAGTACCGGATGCTTTAGTACTTCGAAATTTATATCATGTCCGAAGGAGGATCCCGGAATGATGGGGATATTCTTATATGCATATTGTGAATGTCGGTTACCAGGTGTTCAATCCATATGAATGATATTTTTGTCTCTATGCATGGGACGTATGATTATGAGAAATGGAAGTATGAAATCTTGTGGTCTATTAAAATTATGAAATGATTCTTTATGATAAACTAATGAACTCATCAACCTTTTGGTTGACACTTTAGAGCATGTTTATTCTGAGGTACGAAAGAAATCTTTCGCCGTGCATTTGCTCATATTAGAGATATTACTTGGAGTCATTCATGACATATTTCAAAAGATGTTGCATTCGAGTCGTTGAGTTCATTAAGATTATTATTAAGTCAATTATATTTGGATATATTATGAAATGCTTTACATGCCTGTCAACTGTCGATGTAACGAAAGTTTGTCTTTTAAAAACGAATGCAATGTTTGTAAAATTTATCATATAGAGGTCAATTACCTCGCGATGTAAACAACTGTTGTGAATCGTTTGTAATCGATATGGACTTCGTCCGGATGGATTAGGACGGGTCCTTTCAGTTGGTATCAGAGCGGTGGTCTTAGTGAACCAGGTCTTGCATTAGTGTGCCTAACGGATAGTCATTAGGATGCTTTAATAAGTCTGGACTTCGACCGTGTTTGCATGTCAAAAGTTTTGCTTATCATTTTTGTCGGAAATCATCTGTTTATCATCCTTAGGAAATTACCTGCTTATCATTCTTAGTCTAGACACATAGTACTGCAATGATTGCATGAATAGTGTATAGACAAAATTCGTATCTTAGTGTATCTGCTAATTCATATCTTAGCGTATCTGTTACTGTAGACTTTGCCTGACAACTTCCGTAGATTCCTCTGTAACTTATGGGATTTTAGTATTATATATACATATGTAAATTATGTATTGCAGGGTACTAATCTATATCCTATAATCTATTTCTTATCGAAAATCCTTCATCTGATCGTACGAGATGAATCCCTCAACAAGTTCGAGTTCCTCAGATTTCGATAGCTATTCTGATAGTTATTCCGACAGCTATTCCGACATGGATGTTCACCTAAGCTCCGAAAGCAGTGTCACTAGAATGAATCAATCAATCATCCATCCCCAATTCATCTGATGAGTTCGTAGTCGACCTAATCAATGGAGACGCGAAATAGGCGATCCCTTCCACCAACCGAATTCACCTCTTAACAATGAAGCTGAAACGTTTACCGGCGAATCTATCCGAAACACCATTTTCAGCCTCATTTCCAGAGTAGTCGACACGATTATATTCTATCCACAATTCTAAACCTTATTCATCCACTTGTTCTGACCGACAATCATCCCGGAGTAATACAAGAAGTCAACGAACTTCGCACTCGAGTAATCAATTTAGAAAATATGGTGCAAAATGTACCAGCTTCAACAACATCACCGGCGCCAACAGTACTATCAGTAACAGCACCATTACCATCAACAATCCATGCCTCAACATCTCATTCTGTACCTCGAGTATAATTATCGTTCTACGAATTGTTCTACATCAGTTATCTTCGTTCGACATGGCGATTATGTAATTTTTAATGTTTTAGAGATTATATATTCTTATTCTAACGGTAAATCAAATGAGTTTAATATCATATTAACTCATTAAATCCATGATTACATCTGAAGAAAATGTATATGCATATATGTTTTCTTAAAGATTGTAATTAAAAATTCTTTTGTACAAACTGTTAATAGTGAAAATATTTTAACGGGTAGGTAATACCCGAGGAGTATTCAGATTTCACATTAATAAGTTACACTATACATTCTTCGAAGCTGATTCAACAGTCGTTTGCTATCCTATTTACGTCCACCGATATACAAATCCGTTCACCACAGAATAACCATATTCATCCAATTTCATATTTGGATTTTGATTTATCAAAAATCAAGTGGCATAATGAAGGAAACATTTGACAAAATAAAATTTGTTAGAAACAAACAAATTAACTATGAGAAATTTTGTTAAGGATCCACGCTAACTGTTCCTAGCTAGTTGTTCCCAGCTAACTGATTACACTTTATTTATCGCAATTTATTTATCACAGCTTATTTATCGCAATTTATATTCTCGCAATTTTATTTATCATCATTTAATTTCTGTTATTTATATTTTCGCACTTTAAATATCGGAACATGTATACAAGGTTTTGACATATCATATCGATCCATCTATATATATTATTTGGAATAACCATAGACACTCTATATGCAGTAATGCGGGAGTTAGCTATACAGGGTTGAGGTTGATTCTACAATAATATATATAGTTTGAGTTGTGATCGAGTCTGAGACGTATACGGGTCACGACACATGTTAATTAATTCGAATATTATCTATTAAACTATATATGAATTATTGGATTGTTAATTATGGACTATCAACTAATAACTATCAACATTGGACACTTAAAAATGAATTAAAATATTAATTATAACATATGAAACTAAACAATTCTTCAAGTTTGCCACTTGATTTCATCTTAAACCCCATTTGTATCTTGACGATTACAATCTGCGTTCAAACCTTTCATGATTCTTGAAAACATCTCAATCGATAGGATGAAACAACCGCACTTTATCTACGGAAGGAAAGATGTATGCATATAGTTATGCACCTGAGAAACTCTCGGCAACTGAGTAAAAGTTTAACACGTAGCCGCGTCAGATCCTTTGGCATTTATTAGCAAAAATAACTTTGCGATTCCTTTTCAAAGTAGCAAATTTTGTCACAGCTTCAGCAAATCAACTTCGACTTTTCGTTCGAAACAACCTTATTATCACCTTGATTTATATGTATGCTCTTTTATTGTTACCGGGGAACCTTTTATATTCCACCATATTACCGTCAGTGTTTAATCATCTAAAAACACAATTCTCTTGAAATCACCTCGGATCGATAACCAATGATTCAGATATGGTAGCAGTAAATGTAGAGGAATCGGAAATTAGTACTTTGAAAACTCACAGCATATCTACATCAACAGTTATATGTATGACATTTATCTCTTAGAATTATGATCTCTCATTCTGAAATTTTGAAAAGCACTCAGTCACAAATCAATACTCTGAATGTTGAAAAAGCTGAATGAAGCAGCAGAAACCATAGACAACCGCAAACGACCTTAATCATCGAAAGTTTGATAATAAAGAATAGTATGTTGGAAAAGCTCAGAAAAGTTGGAACTGAAAAACGGATTGAGCTAACCACAAAGGAGACCAAGGACAAATACAAGGACCATACCATATATTCAAAGAATCCAGGTAATTCTGGATCCGATAAAACCTTCAATGAATATCTTGCTTCGTACTCATGTTAAAATCTTGCGGAAAATCTTTCCCCATCAACCATCGAACTTAGAAATTCCAAAATATCATCATCAATATCTTCGATATTTCTGAGGATATTTTCATAAATATTCTCGTCCGAAATTATATACCTCCTCGTGCTTCCTGTGTATCATTATATTGGAAATATTCAATAGAAAATTTAGTACCGAAAAGCGGATTATGCGAAACTATAAAGGAAGCCGTGGACAAATCACAAAGAATAAGTTTGACTTCAAAGAATCCAAATGATTCTGTTTCTGATGAAGTCTTTAGCGAATACCTTGCTTCCGAATCTAAACCCTTACGGATAAATCTTCTTCATCATCCATCGATATTAGAAATTCCAAGATATCATCGTATCTTTCATTATAAATATCCTCCATATTTCTGAAGATATTTTCATAACTATTCTTATTTGAAATCATTAATATCTTCCTGATATCAGTGTTACATCATATAGAAACTGTTAGTTTCTATATTCTGTAAACTTTTGAGCTTATAATATGAATGTTATTGAAGTAATGTTGGGAACTGATGCATGAGTTAGTATAATATAATGACACTTGATCGACGTGATTATATTACAGTAAGTCATGCTGAGTTTCTAAATGGAACATGATGATTCACAGATTATAACGTCATCATGTGCCATGTTACATAACTCTTTCATTCTGCTTAACTTCTGAACATATCAAGAAAATATATTCTTGATAGTTCAATTCTCAGTGATTCAGGTAATTTGACAAAACAAATCGTGCTACTATCTTTCCTTTCTACCTTATATATTATGATAATTCGAAACTCCATACCTACAAATTCTGGACCGTTACTTGCGAAAAGTAAACAAAAGTATGAAGCTCCGAAATAGAAAGGGGGCATAAATTGCAGCAAATAAGAGAGCGCATTAACTGTGGATGACAATAATTATAGGAGACAGAAGCAGGGACATTGAAATATAAGGGAAGATATAAAACCCAATAACAACACAGAAGTTACAAACCGTGGTTATTAATACGTATAGTAACATAAAGACACAGTATAATTAAGAATAGTATTCCCCCCAAGGCACTAGTAGAAGTAAACAGATTTTCTGGTGGAAGATTGAAAAGAAAGATGATAGATACATAGATAGGAAAATATCAAGAATCAGAACTGGATGGAGCATTTCCACAATATTTTAGAAGTAGAAATAGAGGAAGAAAGTATAGGAATGGTGAAGGTAATGGAACGGAAGAAGTTCATTTATAGTGAAAATACCAGACAAAGAAATCAAAGAAGATTTCCGCATTAATTATAGAGATCTTAATTTTCTAATTCGCCGAAGAATCAAATCTTTTAGATTTCGAAGATTTTCTTTAAATCTCTTGAATTCCAAAATTCAACCAAGACTACGTCAAAAGCTAAGACGCACCTTATTTTTCTAATTTCCACCGTAACCATGTCAAAAGTTGAATCTTTATCTCAATTTGTTGTGACAGCTTCATTCGTACACTTTATTTAATCGAATCGTTTTATCCATATTAGTCAATAATGATAAAACTCAATTTATCAACTCATAGTTGTCATGAAAACATTTTTATTGTTAGTCATGACCACCTCACTCAAATTTCGGGACGAAATTTCTTTAACGGGTAGGTACTGTGACAACCCGGGAATTTTCGATCAAATTTAAACTTAATCTATATATGTAATCCCGACACGATAAGCAGAGTCTGTAATGTTGAGTCTGAAAAAGTTTGAAAATGATGTTCATGTATTCATTTGACCTTGGACTATTTTCGACGATTCCTGAACAACTGTATATAAATAGATATATATATATATATATATATATATATATATATATATATATATATATATATATATATATATATATATATTAAAGAACCTTAAACCCACTTATTAATAATTGTTGATACATGTTATGTGCTTGATTTAAAAAGAAATTATTTCTATTTGACATCCATAAGCTATATGACTCTGGTTCACATGTATGCATGGCTCTAGTTCACATGTATGCATGAATGCGTTTATGTTTTTTTAGTTTATTTAGTTTATTAATTAGTATCTCTTTATGTAACTGTTGGAAGTAACCATTTGTACGTTACTTATATATATATACTGCATATATGATTTAATATTAAGAAATATGATGTGACAAGTTAAATATAAATTATATGTCACGGATATATTAAATAGATTTGCTTTTTGAAAATCTTTGCACAATCAAAATGGGTGGCTGCTATACTAGTGACAATTAATTGGAAAATACTGTTTGCTTTTGATCTTTCACCAATAATCACATGTCATATATTTTATATATATATATATATATTCATATATGAGAGTACATATCATCAAACCACCACCAACGTTTTATTAAACCCACCATCTTCAACCCAAAGACCACTACTAAACCCACTTCATTTGATGCCCGACAACTACAACACAATACCATCCAACCATCACCCATTTAATCACCCTCGAAAACCCACTTCTGTTACAACGGTTATTGCACATTTCTTTTCTTCTTCTCTGGTTGTTGCTCGATGAAACTCCAAACCATCACAGCCAAACAAACTGCAAGTACTACTACTGCGCGACTTTTCTTTTCTAGTTCATGATCATCCTTAATGAGTAATGTTGCTGCACACTTTTCTGTTTTCTTTTTATTTCATAATCATCACCATCGAACAACCATGACCATCACATTAAATCACCACCATATTTTTCTTGTTTCATTCGCAAAATACCTCTTCAAACTGCTGCTCTTCCTACGTCCATTCTTGAGTAAATTGAACACCTATTTTATGTTCCTGCTTCGATTCATCCCACAAACTCAAAACCATTTAAACCTCCCTAAAACCGCCATCACCTACAATGTATCACCACCCTCAACAACTATGCACCACAAAACTTTTCTGTTTTCACTCACAATAGAAACTACTACATATTTTTTTTCTTTGCTCGAGAAACATCAACAAAACCACCTTATGTCCTGATGTTGCGGTTTTAATAAAGATAAGAAATTTGAGTGAATCACTTTATGAATATTAAAAAGTGAGAATTACTTTTCATTTTTTTTTTGCTGCAGACGTCGACCATGTGCCAAGTGGGGTTAATAAAAGTGATATATATCCATAAAGGGTGGCGGTTTATTTCATCAATACATTACCGTATATTTTTTTTTTCTTTTTCTTTCTATCGGGCCATTTGAAATTTACTGGGTTTGTGATCTTGTTATAAGGGCCGAAGAGTTTAAATAATGGGCCATGGATTTAGTTATTTCTGCTGGGCCTGGGTAATCAGGAACTAAAACAAGAACACGTTGATTTTGTGGTGTTAGCAGTATTACATGATGATGTTTATTGATAATGATGGTGGAAATGGTTAGTGTTGCTGATGATAAACGATAATGTTATTGATCATGATTATGATCGTGATGATCAAGATTGGTGATTCTAAGAAGATAATATTAGAACACGAGTTAAAATGATGATAGAAGGTCTCGAATATACGATGATGATGATGAATCAATTATTAATAATTCGTTAGGATTAGATGGAAATGATGAAGACTGTTATGATTATGATACCTAATAATCATGTGGTGATGATTACCATTGATAGGGATGATAATGAAAATCCTAGGATTAGATGATGAAGAAGAAGGAGGAAAACAGTTAACATATAAATAAATATAAGTGTGATTATAATCAGAATAAGATGAATCAGCTCGAATGGTTCAAGGTGTTTGGTTTAACCGAGAGGTCTCGGGTTCGATCCCTGGCTATGAAATTTTTTTAGAAAAAGAAGAAGAAGAAAGGCAGCTAGATATAGGAGTTATATATATTAGTCTATGAAGTTAAAACAGAAATATAAAAATGGCAGAATGGTTAAAGGGGTTATCGGGTTAGTGAGAAGCCGCGAGTTTGAGCCCGGGCTAAGACAGTTTATTTTTTTGGGAGTTCTTCTCTTAAGGTAGATTTATTATTATTATTATTATTATTATTATTATTATTATTATTATTATTATTATTATTAATATTATTATATTATTATTATTAAAAATTATTATTATCATCATCATTATTATCATTAGTTTTACCAAGTATCATCATTATTATTATTTTTACAACAAATAAATATTATGTATATAAACTTATACTTATAATAATATTACATATTATAAACATATTTTTATATAAATACTCATATACAACAAATGATGTATTTTTAATATAATATTAATCACATATAAATATTAATGTAATTATATAAATATTAGCCAATTTTTTTGAAAGATACATACAAATTAAATATATAATATATAATTTAAGATATAATAAATTTGTTCGATTACAAAAATATGTCGTGAATCCGAGGTCAACCCTGCATTGTTCAGTTGTTCAATATAGTCATATGTATTTTTACTACAGAATACATTAGGTGAGTTTCATTTGCCCTTTTTACTCTTTACGTTTTTGGGCTGAGAATACATGCAAATGCTTTATTAACTGTTTTAAAATATTTATATGTGTGAGTTTCATTAATCCCTTTTTAAATGCTTTTGCAATATATATTTTTGGGACTGAGAATACATGCGATGTTTTTATAACTGTTTTACGAAATAGACACAAGTAATCGAAACTACACTCTATGGTTGAATTATCGAAATCGAATATGCCCTTTTTATTAAGTCTGGTAATCTAAGAATTAGGGAACAGACACCCTAATTGACGCGAACTCTAAAGATAGATCTATCGGGCCCAACAAGCCCCATCCAAAGTACCGGATGCTTTAGTACTTCGAAATTTATATCATGTCCGAAGGAGGATCCCGGAATGATGGGGATATTCTTATATGCATATTGTGAATGTCGGTTACCAGGTGTTCAATCCATATGAATGATATTTTTGTCTCTATGCATGGGACGTATGATTATGAGAAATGGAAGTATGAAATCTTGTGGTCTATTAAAATTATGAAATGATTCTTTATGATAAACTAATGAACTCACCAACCTTTTGGTTGACACTTTAGAGCATGTTTATTCTCAGGTACGAAAGAAATCTTCCGCTGTGCATTTGCTCATATTAGAGATATTACTTGGAGTCATTCATGACATATTTCAAAAGATGTTGCATTCGAGTCGTTGAGTTCATCAAGATTATTATTAAGTCAATTATATTTGGATATATTATGAAATGCTTTACATGCCTGTCAACTGTCTATGTAACGAAAGTTTGTCTTTTAAAAACGAATGCAATGTTTGTAAAATTTATCATATAGAGGTCAATTACCTCGCGATGTAATCAACTGTTGTGAATCGTTTGTAATCGATATGGACTTCGTCCGGATGGATTAGGACGGGTCCTTTCACTGGAGCGCCGCTCCGGGCCCCTGCTGTCCAAAAATACACATTTTCGATTAATTCTAAGTATGTTACGCACCTCCGATCGACATGAAACTTGGCCAACATGCTTGTATATGATTAAAAACCCCAGAAAAATAGTTCGGGACCCGACCTGGCCCCCGTTGACTTTTTCGTTGACTTTGACCAAGTTTGACTTTTAGTCAAACTTAACTAAACACATTTGCAATCGTTCTAACGTGCTTTTATACTTGATTCTTGCATGAAACTTGACAACGTGATTCACATGCTATATATTCGAGTCGTAACGAGCCATAGGACTAATTGAACACATTTCGCCCGACCTTGTATCGTAACTGGTTAATTGATACAACTTACTTGTTTAGGTCAAGGCTAAGCAACTTTCATGCACACGTTTACTTTGTGAAGTACTTTTATACTCGTGCACCCGATGTGAGAATATAGTCCCATCTTTCAACAACTTTTATACTTTTAAATCAAGGGATGAGAAACATATATAGTTTTATACTACATACTTTATACTTTGAACACAAGTACGAAGACAAACATTCCACGTGCGAGTTAGAACAAAAAGCCTCAATTCAATTATCATTAGTTACACTTGCAGGGTGTAAACGTGAACTTATATTATGTGATCACATGGGCTTGACGAGCCTCATTCGGACGGTTCGCTACCGTTAGCGGATGAAATATATTTTCGAGTATATTGTATGTTCTAACACTACGTAACAGGGTACATGTAACAACCCTGATTTTTTCGTTACTTCCGTTAACCTTCCGTTAGTTTATTTAACGGCGATTATTTAACTTTTATGTGTTTACGTGTATTAAATGCGTACTTGATCTTCGGAGGGTTTTAATAATTAATATGGGTTGATATTAATTCAAATAAATATTTCGGATAATGAAATACGATAAAAACGATACGATTTTGATCATAGCTTTTTGAGCAACGAAACGCTCGGGTTTATTTTAATAATTAATTTTATTAATTTTATTAATTATTAACTTTTTAAAATATTTAATTTATTGGGTTTTTATTAAATTAAACAATTGGTTGCGTTTAACGATCGGGTTAGCGTTCCGGGCCTTCGGTACGACTAAACGGCACTTAAAACGGACCACGATTACACGGGATTGCAAAACGAGAGCCCGGGAACCCCATGAGGGCCCCATTCGGCCGAAACCCCCCTCTCTACCACCTTTTATGTTTAATTTTTGATAACTTTAGGGACTTATGTGTTAATTGTGTATTTATGGCTTGGTATAAATTAGAAGGTTAAACCTAAATTAGATAAAACCCTCACACAAAAGCTGCACCAGTCGATCTTCTCCTCTCCCTCTCTTGGCCGTCGCCCAACTCACACACACACACACTCAAACTCAAATTTTGATTAAACCTCAAGAACAAAAGTTGCAATTCGCGTTATCCTCTACGTATTGGTGTGCTTTGATTGTTGATCTAAGGTATATTTGCATGAATCCTAATTCTTAAAATCTGAATTTTATTAAAGTTTCATAGTTATGTTGTCAATTGCTCAAGTCTATACGCGTACGTGTTAATCGTTATCGTTATTTTGATTGTTTGATGCGCTGGGGTTTAAAAACGAATTTGTATTTGTTTGATCAGAAAAATTAAGTTTTTCAAATGTTAATTATTATGTTATAATCAGATTCCTTGCGAAAAACTATTGAGTTTAAGCTTTGGATTCGCTTGATTTCATTTCCGTATGATTAAGTTATGTCGATTTGAATTATCGTTGTGTTTTTGTTGCTTGATCAGAAATCTGGTATTGATAGAAAACGAATTGGCATGTGAGACTTATACCACTGGAAATATAATTTAAAAACACTCAAGTTAGACTAGGATATCATGTCGTTTGCTTATGTATAGCCCGAGATATGCTAGAATTAGTGTAAATGTAGTTTTGTACAGCACTTGCATGAAAATAACCTTGTATGATAAAATGTATTAACTTCTGTGATTAAAGCGTTGCATATTTGAAAAGTAGACAAAAAGTACTTCATCTTTCATGTGGATATCATAGGCTAATTGTATCTAGATCTTCGTATAATCGTATGCGAATGTGACTAACTAAATGAGAATCGAATCTGTAAATTGATCACGGTTTTGTACTCTGTGGATTATGTGAATTGTTTGAGCATGTATGCTTATGGTAAATGAAACTTAACATGATATGTGACTTATTGTTAGTTTATGTCAATCTCTGAAACCTTATGCATTGGGCACAATAGAGCTATACTTTATGTGAATTCTGATTTGAGCTGAAAACTGAATGTTCAACTTGCACGAATAAACTGTACCAATTGGCTAAACAAAAGTTGCTAGATTTTTGATATCTTTGATTTGTCCTTGAACTATGGCTACTGGTCTTGTATCAATTGCATGTTCCTAACTCCGGATATAGCCAAAATGAAATCAGTGCGCAGTCAGAAACTGACTTGGCAAACCCCAAATGTATCTCTTCTGATTCCTGACTTTTAATTGTCGTATGAGTCCCTGGCTGGACTTTTTGGAATCAATTTTAAGTATACTTATGATCTGGAGTTTTTCATATTTACGTGAATTTTGTACTATGAGATTATGTGCTAAGTATGGTACGTGTTCATAAATTTTGTGCATGACGGTAAACTGAAATTGTGAAAATGATCATTCATGACCTAAAACTTATTGTTTGACTTAGGTTTGACATGTTGACCAATATTTGACATGAACCTACTGATGTTGACTTTAGTTGACCACATTGACCAAGTTTGACTTTCAGTTTGACTTCGGTTGACTTTGTTTGACTTGCATGATATAGTTGACTTTTACTTTGAAACGCGTCAAGTCGAGCAATAAGACAACGTACACTATGAAACCACACTTATTTAAGATACATATATTGACCATCCTACATACGTATACTTAGGTTGCATTACTCGGCTATAAACCATACAAGTTATTTGTTCACTTTTCATTCCGAGCTTATTCAAAGGTGAGTCTACAGTCCCGCGTTTTACATGTTTTCAGGGATGAGAATTGTGATGCCCCATACTAAATCAACATGTACGGACCATCAACAATAGAATCATTACAAGGTCAAACACTATATGTGTTTTCAAAACAAGTTTGCATTGATGATAAAAGGTGACGTCATAACCAACGTCAAATGTTTTACATCAAAAGTATGCCTCAATGAACAGAAGCAATTAGAAATAGTATGTGACCCTCAGGTCGTTACAAATCATAGTTCAAAAGTATTAAAGTTATGAATGCAAGATAAACAGTTCATGCGGTGATAACTCTAGAGCAGCGGGTGTCTACAGCAAGACTAGTATACAGCGGAAGTGGCTAACCTTAAGCACCTGAGAAAAATATGCTTAAAAATGTCAACACAAAGGTTGGTGAGCTATAGTTTAAGTATAACAGTAATGTAAGGTAGGCCATGAGATTTCAGTGCTTCAACAAGCGTTTAAATCAGTAATCCAAATCAGTATGATAAAGTATATGTTCAACCGTGGGCACTCGGTAACTAACTTAACGTTTAATAATATATCACCCCCTGAAAGTACACTTGGCAAGTGCGTATGTTTACGAAGTATTAAACACTCATTAAATGCTAGCGCGACTAGCCCGAGTGGGGATGTCAAACCCTATGGATCCATATATAAGATTCGCGTTCACCGGTTCAAAAACCAATGATTAAACGTTACCGAGCTAAAGGAAATGTTTATGCCGTTGTATAACCCACACATATATAAAGTTTAAGTACTCGTGCCTAGCATGTAAAATGTAAAATGCGCATGTATTCTCAGTTCCCAAAATAGTTAAAGTAAAAAGGGATTGCTATAACTCACAGTGGTAAAGTAGTGGTAAAGTCGAGTCGGGAAATAAGCATGTACGTAGGTCCAGAAAGTCCTCAACCTAAGTCAAATATACTAAGTCAGTAAATCATCCCAATAGGTTTAAATGTATGTAAATTAGGTCTTAAGGGTCATCATCATTCATCATCAAACAAAAGGTGTAAAGTAAGTTTCGTTCATGAAAGGAATTTAAAACAAAGGCTGAGTTCGATCAGTAACCACGGCCTCTATACCTACTGAAATAAGTTGAGGCCAGTGGCCATGGCTCCGTATATGAGTCCTTTAGTTGTGGTAAAAATTCCAGAAGCAAAATCGTCTTCGTTTGACCGTGGCGACGGTCTAAGTGCGAGTAGGTCAGAATTTTCAGCACAACGTTAAAAGGACATAGTGATGATCGGAGGGCCATAAATCCTAAACCGTAACTCGGATTAAGACGAGTCCTAAATGAAAAGTTATCTACTCGAACAGAGCTAACTGAAAATCATCTTTACAGTAGCACAGGTCATACTGTTCAGAGCCAGAAACAGTAAACAGTAGGTTCCGGTGGGTTTCTTGGTACTCGATGCTTATCACGGTTCTCATCCTTGATGCATATAGCTTCAAGTGTACAACTCGTTGATGTGTTTGCATCATCTTAACCAAGGTTTCACCATCATAACACTTGTGTAAGTCTAAGACATGTAGCACAACTCAATTAAGTGTTGTATGTAGTTTGATGAATCAAAGTTACATCAAAGTCTTAGATTTAACACATACATGAACTATAAAAGTAATATTGAACTACAAACTTGAAAGTAAACTAACTAATCAAGATCTTAAGTTGTAGAACATAGTTCTTAGTTAGATCTTGAAGATCCAAGACCCAAAAGTCTAGATCTAAAGTTATTAAGTTAAACCTTAAGTAATAACACTTGAGTCTTTACTTTAATGAAACCATAAGCTACAAAACTTAGATTTTCATCTTGCAAAGTGTATGTAAGCCTTCAAGCTTTTGTTTATAACAAGATAAGTAGACCATAAGCTATAGAAACTTAGATCTTTCAAAAGTATGTGAAGTTATAACTAAAGAGTTACACTTCCATGTTCTTGAACTTATAAGGTTAACTTTAGTTCAAGATAAATGAGATCAAAGTTAACTAGTACTCTTGACCATTATTCCAAAATCACGAATTCAAAATGTACAAGCAATGAAGTAATAAGCTAAATAAACAAGCAAAAGGTTCATGGTTGTTCATACTTTAAAGATTCAAGCCAAAGCTTGATCTTTAAGAATGTAAACTTTAAGTTTACAATCATGAATCATAAGTAAGCTTTCACAACACATGAACTTTTAATCTTTAAAAAAAAAAAAAAAACAATAAGTGTAGAACATAACTAGAAAGTTTATGTTCTTGTATGTCTTGTAAGAACAAGTTGATATGAAGAATCAAACTAACAAGTTTGATTCTTAGTAAGTAAACAACAACAACTAACAACTACAAGAAATTAAACAACAACAAAGAATAAAAGATGATGATGATCTTGTATATATGTTATGGTTTTGCAAAGGGAAAAGAAGAGAGAAAATCTTGGAAGAAACTCACAAGTTGAAAGAGAAGTTGAGAGGAAAATGAGAGCAAGTAAACTTGTGTGTGAAAAAGTGAGGAAGCAAGTGAGAAGTAATACAAAAAAAATGCACAAAAACTCCTCTAAAGGCCTACTATGGCCGACGACTTCTATCAAGGGGAGGGGGGAAGAGATTGTCTACTAGTTCCTTGTGTGCATTTGACTCAAAAGTTGGTTACTAGAGGTGTTTGCATGAGAAAGGTGTAAGTAACTAGATTCTTTACACATAACTAATCTTGTTAAGTCTTAAGTAATACTTGTATGCTAGTAATGGGCTAATTAGTCCATTAAGGTGTGTAGAGTGGGCTCTTAAGTCCATTAACACTAATGAAAGCCCAAGTTCAAGTAATTCTCTAGTTAATCCAATTAAAGCCCAAGTAATTAACAAATAACCTTAGTTAATTAAAATGATTAATAAAAACTTAATCATGAATGTAAATAATATCTAAAAATATTATTCGTGTAATGTACGCGTGTCACAAAGACATTTCGGGCATTTAAAAGTCAAGTATTGTGCCAAGTAAATGTACTAAAATACATTCATTAAATCACAAGTATTAATAATAATTATTAATAAATAAACGTTGGAAAATCCAGGGTCGTTACATTACCCACCTGTTAAAGAAAATTTCGTCTCGAAATTTTTAAGGAGTGACCAACAATGGTACCGTATTCGAATAAGAAGGGGCGTATTAAAGTTCCGTGAGACTCATGGGCTCAGAAGTAAGTTATTTACCCTGAAAGGTACTTCGGCGCATGAAAGTAAGAATAGGCATCAGCCGTTAATTAAGTCTCTTGTCCTAAGAGATCAACAAATTGATTTCGTTTCCGATTAACATGAGCATGTCATCTGAATGTATATCCACAAAAGGGAAAGGTAGTGTGTTTAGCCTTTCAGGCATCTTCGGTAAGTTGGATGCGTGAATGCATCATGAATGATTCTAAGCTCATCTAAAACATCGAGCGCTTATGTCGTACTAATAATCTGACAGGTAGGATGGAAAACATGGTGATCACAACCATGCGTTTTGAAGTCTGGATAGTGTTAGCCACGGATTTTACTAACCCCTTGATTTCGGAAGGAGGCCATAGGCATAAGGAATCCGATATTTAAGGACGTTTCATTTGAATAAGTGAATTGAAATTTTAGCTAAAAGTGACCAATCGGACTTGCAAGCCATAATTATTCATAGTGTCTTCGAAACGGTCTGAACGAACAATGAGGGATATCACCTAGTTTACCATACTGCAGGTGATCCTATCCTTGGATGAAATGAAAACACAGTTCCGTAATGTAACTTCATCCTTTCAGTTACATGTTGAAGTTAGGGTTAACGTTAACTAGAGCAACATACAGTTGCAACCAATGAAGTAAGGAACATATAGAGTATCCACATCAGTGTCGTAAATGTTTTAAGCAGTCCCCTCCCAAGGGATAACAAGGTTCATAGGCTCTCAAAGTATCTTATATTACATTTCCGAAAGATAGTCGCACGAAAGGTGTGGTTTTTGAATGAGAGTGAACTCTTCGAGTGGTTCGTTCTGAATTTACCCGTGTACTTAAGGAGATGTGCGGATGAGAAGGTATGTGAACCCTTGGCCCTAACGAATGGTTTACTCCGAGTGAAAAGAATCTCCAAAAATGATTCTTGTGTCTCAACATACTGATTCGTAGAGATGAGGTTTACGAGGGTGCTGTGATTTGCCGTGAAGTATTGGGAACAGTAACTCACCTAGTACCTTTCCTACAAAGGGGGTGACCAATGAGTGTACCTCAGAAAACTGATTTATCGGCCCACGTTGTTGTCATGTCTAGCTTTAAAAAGAACATTTTATGGGTGCAAAGATTTTCTAACAAATTTTATAAAACCGCCATCCAAAGTGGCTCAAGAGTTTTTAACAAGGATCTTAATAGTAAGTTTCATCTCTAACAGAGGGCGAGAAAAAGTGTGATCCATACATGGTGTAGTCTAATATGAAAACCTTTAGTAAAATCAACTAAGGGAGTTTTGAAAAACAAAACCTTTAGCCGTTTGTTGTGACAACGTAAACGGAACGAAGTTCCTAGTAAATTTAGAAGTAGGTACAACGTGTACCATTTTGCACAAAACTATTTGACTTAAGTTGAATAACTCGGTAAAGGAGCGGTTTTTAAATAATTTGAAGATATAACTTAGTATCAAAATAAGTAAGTATAAATTTATACATATATGATTTTATAAATCGTATAAGTAACAGAAAAGTTTTTAGTACTTTCATTGTCTGTAAACCTTGTGAGGACCGCACAAATAAACAACGTGTAAAAATTTTGATAAACATAGTTTTTTTTTTTTTTTTTTGTATTGCAAAGGTTACGAGTTGGAAAAGATTGAGTGGAAAAGCTTTGAATCATCGGGTGACCAGTTACTAGGTAACGAAAACTAATGACATAAATGTAGTTTTGGTAATTATCAGGACACAAGTCTTTGGGCCGAAAATATTCACGTGCGAAGCCATTTCTAAAAAGTGAGGTACGTAGGATAGAGCACGAGGATGAGAAGTTAACCGCTTCTTGAATTTGCAAAATGCCAAACATGTCATGACTAATAATAATAAAGTCGGAATACTGATGGTGTTAATATCACTAAATGAGAGTTTCTCGGAATAAGTCAGGACTTAGAGTTATGTGAGAAAGAGCATTGTTCCAATAGGTGTGGCGAATAAGACCCATGGGGTAACGCAATAATTTTTGAATGGTTTAAGTGTTAGTGGATGCCCATAGGCTCTGCATGACGTGGTAGTAAGTGCCTTCATTACATACACTCACATGAATCTCTTGATTTCGACGGTTGTAAAGTCTTCACGATGACTTGGGTACGAATGAGCAACGAAGAATCTTATATAACAAGCAACAATTTAGAAATTGTTTAAGGTGACAATGTAAGGAAAGAAATGAAGTTCTTAGTAAACTAGGGTTACGTACAACCCGTACCATTCAAAGTAAAATATATTTTGAACAAAGGATTTGATTTGTAAAAGTGAAAGTGAAATTCCACATGTATTTGTCAAAATACGTAATCATTTACTCTATTTTACATAACACATACGATTTCAAAAATTTGCACGAATGGCAAACAAAATAAGTTTATTTTTATAAAGCTTTGAGAGGATAGCACAGTAAAATAATGTGTGTAAAATTTTGGCAAACAAAATTTTCATATTTCGGAGGTTACAAGTTGCAAAAGATTGATGAGAATCGAGTAAAAGACTTTTGAAAATTTCGAGTGATATTTGAGGTAATAAAAATCATTGAATTTATATGTGGTTGACGACTATTAGTAGGGCATAGGTCCTTTGACCAAAAATGCTTAAGTGTGAAGTTGTTGCTTATAAGTGAGATACGAATGGAAGGGTATGAGGATGTGTGATTCCTCGTACAAAACCATCATGTACGAATCATCAACAACAGGATCATTACAAGGTTAAGTACTATATGCTGTAATAAAAGAAGTTGCATTCACGATAAAAAAGATGAGGTCATAACCGACGTCAATTGTTTTACACCAACAGTATACTTCTACGAATAGCAAGCATGAATAAATGTATGTGACCCTTAGGTCGTTACAAAACATAGTTCAAAAGTATTAAAGTTTGAATGCAAGATAAACAGTTCATGCGGTGATAACACTAGAGCAGCGGGTGTCTACGGCAAGACTAGTACACAGCGGAAGCAACCTTAAGCACCTGAGAAAAACATGCTTAAAAACGTCAACTCAAAGGTTGGTGAGCTATAGTTTACGTATAACAGTATGTAAGGTAGGCCACGAGATTTCAGTGCTACAAAGAGCGTTTCAAAACAGTATGATAAAGTATATGTTAACCGTGGGCACTTGGTAACTAACTTAACGTATAATAATATATCACCCCCTGAAAGTACACTTGGCAAGTGCGTATGTTTACGAAGTATTAAACACTCGTTAAATGCTAGCGCTACTAGCCCGAGTGGGGATGTCAAACCCTATGGATCCATATCTAAGATTCGCTTTCACCGGTTCAAAAACCAATGACTAAACGTTACCGAGCTAAAAGGAATGTTTCTGCCGTTGTATAACCCACACATATATAAGTTTAAGTACCTGTGAATAGTATGTAAAACATAAAATCCGCATGCATTCTCAGTTCCCAAAATAAGTTAAAGTAAAAAGGGAATGCTATAACTCACAATGATAAAGTGGCGGTAAAGTATGACTCGGAAAGTAAGCAAGTAATGAAGGTTGTCCAAACGGGTCATCAACCTAAGTCAAATAGTACTAAGTCAGTAAATCGTCCGAATAGGTTTAAAAGTATGTAAATAAGGTCTTAAAGGTCATCATCATTCATCATTAAACAAAAGGTGTAAAGTAAGTTTCGTTCATGAAAGTTGTTTAAAACAAAGGCTGAGTTCGCTCAGTCACCACGGCCTCTATACCCACTGAAATAAGGTGATACCAGTGGCCATAGCTCCGTCTATGAGTCCTTTAGTTGTGGTAAAAATTACAGAAGCAAAATCGTCTTCGTTTGACCGTGGCGACGGTCTAAGTGCGAGTAGGTCAGAATTTTCAGCACAACGTTAAATGGACATAGTGACGATCGGAGGGCCATAAATCCTAAACCGTAACTCGGATTAAGACGAGTCCTATACGAAAAGTTATATACTCGAACAAATCTATCTGAAAATAAACATTAAAACAGCCCAGGTCTTACTGATCAGACCCAGAAATAGTAAAACAGTAGGGTCAGTAGGTTCCGGTGGTTCTTGGTGCTTGATGCTTATCATGGTTCTCATCCTTGATGCATATAGCTTCAAGTGTACAACTCGTTGATGTGTTTGCATCATTTTCACCAAGGTTTGACCATTATAACCCAAGTGTAAGTCTAAGACATGTAGCACAACTCACTTAAGATTTGTATGAAGTTTGATGAACCAAGGTTACATCAAAGTCTTAGATCTAACACATACATGAACTTTAAAACTAATAATAAGTTACAAACTTGAAAGTAAACTTATGAAATCAAGATCTTGAGTTGTAGAACATAGTTCTTAGTTTGATCTTGAAGATCCAAGACTCAAAAGTCTAGATCTAACATAAGTGTACCAAGTTATAATTATAGAAAGCTTACTTACATGTTCTTGAACTTTCAAAGTTAACTTTTAGTTCAAGATTAATGAGATCAAAGTTAACTAGTAACACTTGACCAATAACAACCAACAAACATGAAATTAAAGTGCATAATATAAAGAAATAAACTAAGTAAACAAGTAGTTAGTTCAAGGTTGTTCATACTTTAAAGATTCAAGCCTAAGTCTTGATCTTTAGAAAGTAAACTTTAAAGTTTACTTCATGAACTTCAAGTATGATTTACAACCATGAACTTACAATCTTTTGAAACAACATGTGTAGAACATAAACTAGTAATTTTAGTTCTTGTGTGTTCTTGAAATTACAAGATAAAATGAAGAATGAAACTAAAGAGTTTGATTCTTGTAACTAGTAAAGAATAACAACAACATTAACAACTAGTAAGTAATTAAACAATAATCAAGTAAACAACAACAAGTAACAAAAGATGATGATGATTCAAGGGTGTTAGTATTCGGTTTTTCAAAGAGAAAAAGAAGAGAAAAGAAGTTCATAATACTTACAAACTTGAGAGAAAAAGAGAGGAAAACAGAGTTGCAAGTATGTGTGTGTTTTTGAGAGTGAGAGAAATATGAATGGAGTAGTAAGAAAAAAAAATCAAAACTCCCCTTATTGCCATAAGAGGCTGACGGTTTTTGGGGGAGGAGGGAGGAGGAGAAAGTCTACTAGTTCTTAGCATGAAAAGCCTTACAAAAGTTGGTTATTTGGTGTATGTGCATGGGGATTATGGTAACTAGATTCCTTCAAGTATTAAACTAAGTAGTTAAGTTCCAAATAATACTTACAAGTGGAAGACATGGGCTAAATAATCCAACTAAGAGGTAGGGTGGGCTTATAAGCCCATATTCAAGAGTCCATTAACATTAAACAAGCCCAAGTTCCAATAATTAACAAATAAGTCCAATTAAAGCCCAAGTAACTAATGAATCACTATAGTTAATTAAAATGATTAATAAAATCAATCATGAATGTAAATAATACTTGAAAATATTATTCGTGTAAGTTTCGCGTGTCACAAAGATGTTTCGGACAATTAAAGTCAAGTACGGGCAATCATGGCAACATGTAAATGTAATAACGTACATTCGTTTAATCACAAGTATTAATAATAACAATTATTAATAAATCAACGTTGGAAAATCCAAGGTCGTTACATTACCCACCTGTTAAAGAAAATTTCGTCCCAAAATTTAAGCTGAGGTAGATGGAGGAGTCGGGAAAAGGTGAGGATACTTCCGCAACATTTGATCCTCTCGCTCCCAAGTAAACTCAGGTCCTCGTTTGGCATTCCATTGTACTCGTACAATCGGAATCTTGTTGTGTTTCAAAGTTTTGATCTCACGATCCATAATTTCAACAGGTTCTTCCACAAAGTGGAGTTTGTCATCAATTGTAAGTTCTTCAAGTGGTATGATGAGTTCGGGTGCAGCAAGGCACTTCTTCAAGTTTGACACGTGGAAGGTAGGATGAATCTGAACTCAATTGTGCTGGTAAATCCAAACGATAAGCAACGGGTCCAACACGTTCCAAAATTTCAAAAGGACCAATGTATCGTGGGTTTAACTTTCCATGTTTTCCAAAACGGATCACACCTTTCCAAGGTGCAACCTTTAACATTACACGGTCGCCCACGTTGAATTCAAAGTCCTTACGTTTAAGATCGGCATAACTCTTTTGGCGATCACGGGCAGTCTTAAGTCTAGCTTGAATCTGAGCAATCTTCTCCGTGGTTTCGTGGACTACCTCGGGTCCGGTGATTTGCTTTTCGCCTACTTCGGCCCAACAAATAGGAGATCGGCACTTGCGACCATACAATGCTTCAAAAGGTGCAGCATTAATGCTAGAGTGATAACTGTTGTTGTACGAGAATTCGGCTAATGGCAAATGTCTTTCCCAGGCCTTTCCGAAATCAATGACACATGCACGCAACATGTCTTCCAAGGTCTGAATCGTTCATTCACTTTGCCCGTCGGTCTGTGGATGGTAAGCAGTACTCATGTCGAGACGGGTTCCCATGGCTTCTTGTAAAGAACGCCAAAATCTGGAAGCAAAACGGGGATCGCGATCTGAGATGATCGATAAAGGTACACCATGACGAGATACAACCTCCTTGATGTACAGTTGAGCAAGTCTTTCCATTGTATCCGTTTCCTTCATAGCCAAGAAGTGTGCAGATTTGGTAAGACGGTCAACAATAACCCAAATAGTATCGTATCCGCCCACCGTCTTTGGTAGCTTGGTGATGAAATCCATCGTTATCCTTTCCCACTTCCATTGTGGGATTTCCGGTTGTTGAAGTAAACCAGAAGGTCTCTGATACTCGGCTTTAACCTTCGAGCAAGTCAAACACTTACCAACATAAGTCGCAACGTCCTTCTTAAGATTCGGCCACCAATACTGTTCTTTAAGATCGTGGTACATTTTGCCCGCTCCAGGATGAATCGAATATCTCGATTTGTGCGCTTCATCAAGTATAAGGTTCCGTAGATCTCCATAATAAGGTACCCAAATTCTTTCGGCATAACGTCGGAGTCCAGACTCCCTAACCTCGAATCGAGAGACAAGTATGTTCAAATGTTCGTGAGATATATTCTCCTCCTTGAGAGCCTCATCTTGGGCTACTCTGATCTGGCTGTTGAGGTTCGAATGGATGGTGATGTTCAGAGCCCTAACACGAAGAGGTGCCGTCCTCTCCTTTCGGCTCAAAGCGTCAGCTACAACATTGGCCTTGCCAGGGTGATAACGGAGTTCACAATCGTAGTCGTTGAGCGTCTCGATCCATCGACGCTGTCTCATATTCAGTTACTTCTGATCAAAGATGTGCTGGAGACTCTTGTGATCGGTGAAGATAGTGCTCTTAGTTCCATACAAATAATGTCTCCACAATTTGAGCGCAAAGACAACAGCTCCAAGTTCGAGATCATGAGTAGTGTAGTTCTGCTTGTGAATCTTCAATTGACGGGAGGCATAGGCAATAACCTTTGATCGTTGCATCAGTACACAACCAAAACCACTTCTCAAAGCATCGCAATAAACAACAAAGTCATCACTACCCTCCGGAAGTGATAGGATAGGTGCGGAGGTTAACTTCTTCTTCAAAGTTTGAAATGCTGATTCGTGTGCGGGTTCCCAAATGAACTTCTTGCCCTTGTGAGTCAGCGCGGTCAAAGGACGCGCAATCAGAGAAAATCCTTCAATGAACCTTCGGTAGTAACCGGTGAGACCAAGGAATTGGAGAATATGCGTCGGAGTAGTGGGAGTCTCCCACTTGCTGATAGCTTCAATCTTGGCGGGGTCAACTTTGATACCCTGGTCGCTCACAACATGACCCAGAAACTGGACTTCCTTCAACCAAAATTCACACTTGGAGAATTTGGCGTAAAGTTGCTCTTATCTCAGGAGTTCAAGTACTAGTCGGAGGTGTTGCTCATGCTCTTCTTCGCTCTTAGAGTAGATGAGGATATCATTTATGAAGACGATAACAAACTTATCCAAGTACGGCTTGCAGACACGATTCATGAGGTCCATGAACACGGCAGGTGCATTTGTTAAACCGAATGGCATCACGAGAAACTCATAATGACCATAACGAGTCCTAAATGCGGTTTTCATTACGTCACTTTCCTTTACTCTCAACTGGTGATAACCGGATCGTAAGTCGATCTTCGAGTAAACGCTCGATCCTTGTAGTTGATTAAAAAGATCGTCAATGCGGGGTAGAGGATACCGATTCTTGATAGTCAATTTGTTGAGTTCACGGTAGTCGATACACATACGGAAGGATCCATCCTTCTTCTTCACAAACAACACAGGTGCGCCCCAAGGCGAGAAACTTGGTTGGATAAACCCTCGATATAACAGCTCTTGTAGTTGACTCTGTAATTCTTTCATCTCGGAAGGTGCGAGTCTATAAGGTGCGCGAGCTACAGGTGCAGCTCCTGGCACTAAGTCGATCTGAAACTCTACGGCTCTCGGCGGTAGTAATCCCGGCAATTCCTCAGGGAAGACATCGGAAAATTCGTTCACAATTCGAACGTCGTTCACGCTTTTCACCTCAGTTTCTACTGTTTTCACATGCGCTAGGACAGCAAGACGTCCCTTCTTCATAATCTTTTACGCTTTCACGCAACTAATGAGGTTCAACTTCGAGGTACATCTCTCTCCATAGATAACCAGTGGCTCGCCATCTCCTTGTGGTATACGAAGTGCTTTATCTCCACAGATAATATCGGCCCTTATCTTACTCAATTAATCCATACCGACGATCACGTCAAAACTTCCCAATTTGATGGGTATCAAATCAATTTCGAAATCTGCACCAGCTATGTTAATAATAGCTCCTCGACTAATATGGTCAACTTTTTCAAGTTTTCCATTGGCGACCTCGACAAGCATACTCTCTTTTAACGGGACTAATGACCAATTAATCTTATCGCAAAAATGTCTACATACATAACTTCTATACGCACCAGTATCAAACAAGACAGAAGCTAAAAGATTGTTGATTTAGAATATAACTGTCACTAAGTCGGGGTTTTCGCATGCGTCCCTTGCATTAACATTGAAAGCTCTAGCACGCGGTGGTCCGCCGTCTTTTCGCTTGTTTGGACACTCATTTCTGAAATGGCCCGTCTGCCCGCATTCGTAACACTTCCTTGGCCCTTTGGGGTTCGGCTTCCCATTCAAAGTGGTGACCTTGCAGTCTTTTCCAACATGCCCAGACCGTTGGCACTTCTCGCAGACAACATTGCAATACCCAGTGTGGTGTTTGTAACACCTCTTGCATTGTGGTAAGGTTCCTTTGTAGTTCGGGTTGGAGTTGGTGTTGTTGTTGGGGTTGGGGTTTCCACCATTGTTGTTTCCTCTGAAACCCTCATGTCGTTTCGCCGGGTTCTGTTCATAGTTTCTTCCCCTGTTGTTGTTGTTGTGGTTATCCCATTTGCGCTTCTCGCTAGTACCCGCTTCAGACGTAGTTTTCTCCGGTTCATCGATGGTTATTTGATTCATTAAAGTATGCACCATGCGCATTGCTTCCGGAACATTTGGTGGTTTGGATGAGCTGACATTTCCCTTAATGCTCTTAGGGAGTCCCCAGAAGTATCTCTCCATTCGCTTGAATTCTGGGGTGACCATTGTCGGACACATCAGGGCTAGTTCCAAAAATCTCCTGTTGTAACCATCAAGGTCGTTCCCAACGGCCTTTAACTGCATGAATTCCATTTCCATCTTTTGGATTTCGGTTCTCGGACAATACTCCTCAATCATGGCACACTTAAATTCCTCCCATGGTGTAGCATACGCCTCATCAATGCCTTGTGCCTGTGCCATTGTGTTCCACCATATGAGCGCGCCGTCAGATAGCGTGCAAGAAGTAAATTTGGTTTTGCTGTCCTCCGAACAGTTGCTAACTCGGAATACTGATTCAAGTTTCTCGAACCATCTGGTGAGACCAACCGGTCCCTCAGTGCCGCTGAAGTTATGTAGTTTATAGCTCTGGAATTCCTTGTAACTACACCCATTTCGAATGGGTTGAATAACCGGTGGTGGTGGTGGTGGCGGTGGAGCTTGGGGTTGCATTTCCGCAATGGCTGCGGCTACACGTTCTTGGATCATCTCTTCAATTTGAGCAGCAGTAGGTGTGGATCGACCGTTAGCCATGGTGTTCTAAACAAAATTTTAACTCAAGTCAAAATTCAGCATTCAATATATAATAATACAATATACAACAACCAACATGGAATCAACACATCGCATGTTATTAAATAACGCATCTAGGTACAAATATCACAGAGTCATCGTACAGTAATGTAAATAGAACATCGTGCAAGAATTAAATAACGGAAAGTTCCATTAATAATAATAAGTTTCATACATCTGAATAAGTCTGTACAATACATAAGTAATAAATGAAACTACAACTAGATTACATAATGAAATCTAAATACAAAAGCCCTACGGTGAAGGTGGGTGAAGGATGTCCATAACATGGGCCACCTGGTCCTCTAGCTCAGCAACTCGAGCTCGGAGGATCTCAACCTCCCACCTCAGTTCCTCTTTAGAGGGAGATGGTGGGGCAGGCGGTGAAGGTGGTGCCGGTGGTGCAGGTGGTGTGGGTGGTGCGGGTGGTGCAGACCTCACGAAACGAGGTGCAGACGTTCCGGCTCCAGAAATAGTCAGTACGTAATGGGGAACCTTACGTATCTGTGGGTCGGCAGGGTACGGCACAAGCCGTTTACGGGCGGTAACCCTACGACGCCGACCAAATGCGTCAGTGAAAGCACGGCCTCCGTTGATCCCCAGAATAATGCTGCCATCGAAGCGGTACTGCTTCTTCAGCGGGGTAGAGGGTGCCTGTACGGGTACATCAGCAGGGTACTCATCATCACTGGAGTCGTCTGAGGAAGAGTCATCTGATGAAGAATCGGCAGATGATGAGTCATCCAAATCATGTGGTGGTGGCACTGGTGGCTGAACTGGAAGTCCGTGGGCGGCCATCATCTGTCTGTATCTGCCTGACGGAATCGGCACTAAACTTCCATTAGGAGCGCGTCGGCACGGCATGCGCATATGGTTACGGAATGGCCCTTCCCCGAACTCCGCGGGAATCACAACACCACCGATGCGGGGCTGTGGCTCCGAGGGTCCGGGAGCAGACGGAGCTGGAATCTCTGTAGGGTCCACGTGTCCGTCAATAGTAGCTACTGGTGCCGGCGCACTACTACTAGCTCCGAAAGACGAAGCGCCGGGGTCACTGGTGCATATCGGGATCGGTGTGTCGGCAGCAGCAGCAGGTGGGGTGGATGACGAGTCTGGACTGCCCAAAACGATAGCAGGTGGAGTATCCGACATCTGAATAAGGAAAAATAAATTTTTCCATGTCAGTAAGTCATAAAGCAAGCACGTATTAGGCCAACAGTTTAAATCATGTATAACAATAAGTAGCATGGCAATAATAACGAATCGTACAGAAGTAGCATGCAATCGAAAGCAAGTAATATCATGTAGTAGTGAAATCATGTAATAGCATACGGCATATAGCAGTAAAAGTAAGCAGCAGCATGCAGTAAGTTCAGCGGAAACAAGTAAACTAGCAAGTTGTAGATTAGTCCTATTAGTGAATCCTACTCGGGTCGGTCTTAGAATCACTAATGCAACCTAATTCCCTACAACCAATGCTCTGATACCAAATGTGATGCCTCGTACAAAACCATCATGTATGAATCATCAACAACAGGATCATTACAAGGTTAAGTACTATATGCTGTAATAAAAGAAGTTGCATTCACGATAAAAAGATGATGTCATAACCGACGTCAATTGTTTTACACCAACAGTATGCTTCTACGAATAGTAAGCATGAATAAATGTATGTGACCCTTAGGTCGTTACAAAACATAGTTCAAAAGTATTAAAGTTTGAATGCAAGATAAACAGTTCATGCGGTGATAACACTAGAGCAGCGGGTTTCTACGGCAAGACTAGTACATAGCGGAAGCAACCTTAAGCACCTGAGAAAAACATGCTTAAAAACGTCAACACAAAGGTTGGTGAGCTATAGTTTAAGTATAACAGTATGTAAGGTAGGCCACGAGATTTCAGTGCTACAAAGAGCGTTTCAAAACAGTATGATAAAGTATATGTTAACCGTGGGCACTTGGTAACTAACTTAACGTTTATACCCCCTAAAAGTACACTTGGCAAGTGCGTATGTTTACGAAGTATTAAACACTCATTAAATGCTAGCACTACTAGCCCGAGTGGGGATGTCAAACCCTATGGATCCATATCTAAGATTCGCGTTCACCGGTTCAAAAACCAATGACTAAACGTTACCGAGCTAAAGGGAATGTTTATGCCGTTGTATAACCCACACATATATAAGTTTAAGTACTCGTGCCTAGTATGTAAAACATAAAATCCGCATGCATTCTCAGTTCCCAAAATAAGTTAAAGTAAAAAGGGAATGCTATAACTCACAATGATAAAGTGGCGGTAAAGTATGACTCGGAAAGTAAGCAAGTAATGAAGGTTGTCCAAACGGGTCCTCAACCTAAGTCAAATAGTAATAAATCAGTAAATTGTCCGAATAGGTTTAAAAATATGTAAATAAGGTCTTAATGGTCATCATCATTCATCATTAAACAAAAGGTGTAAAGTAAGTTTCGTTCATGAAAGTTATTTAAAACAAAGGCTGAGTTCGGTCAGTCACCACGGCCTCTATACCCACTGAAATAAGGTGAGACCAGTGGCCATGGCTCCTTCTATGAGTCCTTTAGTTGTGGTAAAAATTACAGAAGCAAACTCGTCTTCGTTTGACCGTGGCAACGGTCTAAGTGCGAGTAGGTCAGAATTTTCAGCACAACGTTAAATGGACATAGTGACGATCGGAGGGCCATAAATCCTAAACCGTAACTCGGATTAAGACGAGTCCTATATGAAAAGTTATCTACTCGAATAGAGATATCTGAAAATCAACATTAAAACAGCCCAGGTCGTACTGATCAGACCCAGAAATAGTAAAACAGTAGGGTCAGTAGGTTCCGGTGGTTCTTGGTGCTCGATGCTTATCATGGTTCTCATCCTTGATGCATATAGCTTCAAGTGTACAACTCGTTGATGTGTTTGTATCATTTTCACCAAGGTTTGACCATTATAACCCAAGTGTAAGTCTAAGACATGTAGCACAACTCACTTAAGATTTGTATGAAGTTTGATGAACCAAGGTTACATCAAAGTCTTAGATCTAACACATACATGAACTTTAAAACTAATAATAAGTTACAAACTTGAAAGTAAACTTATGAAATCAAGATCTTGAGTTGTAGAACATAGTTCTTAGTTTGATCTTGAAGATCTAAGACTCAAAAGTCTAGATCTAACATAAGTGTACCAAGTTATAATTATAGAAAGCTTACTTACATGTTCTTGAACTTTCAAAGTTAACTTTTAGTTCAAGATTAATGAGATCAAAGTTAACTAGTAACACTTGACCAATAACAACCAACAAACATGAAATTAAAGTGCATAATATAAAGAAATAAACTAAGTAAACAAGTAGTTAGTTCAAGGTTGTTCATACTTTAAAGATTCAAGCCTAAGTCTTGATCTTTAGAAAGTAAACTTTAAAGTTTACTTCATGAACTTCAAGTATGATTTACAACCATGAACTTACAATCTTTTGAAACAACATGTGTAGAACATAAACTATTAAGTTTAGTTCTTGTGTGTTCTTGAAATTACAAGATAAAATGAAGAATGAAACTAAAGAGTTTGATTCTTGTAACTAGTAAAGAATAACAACAACATTAACAACTAGTAAGTAATTAAACAATAATCAAGTAAACAACAACAAGTAACAAAAGATGATGATGATTCAAGGGTGTTAGTATTCGGTTTTTCAAAGAGAAAAAGAAGAGAAAAGAAGTTCATAATACTTACAAACTTGAGAGAAAAAGAGAGGAAAAAAGAGTTGCAAGTATGTGTGTGTTTTTGAGAGTGAGAGAAATATGAATGGAGTAGTAAGAAAAAAAAATCAAAACTCCCCATATTGCCATAAGAGGCCGACGGTTTTTGGGGGAGGAGGGAGGAGGAGAAAGTCTACTAGTTCTTAGCATGAAAAGCCTTACAAAAGTTGGTTATTTGGTGTATGTGCATGGGGATTATGGTAACTAGATTCCTTGAAGTATTAAACTAAGTAGTTAAGTTCCAAATAATACTTACAAGTGGAAGACATGGGCTAAATAATCCAACTAAGAGGTAGGGTGGGCTTATAAGCCCATATTCAAGAGTCCATTAACATTAAACAAGCCCAAGTTCCAATAATTAACAAATAAGTCCAATTAAAGCCCAAGTAACTAACTAATCACCATAGTTAATTAAAATGATTAATAAAATCAATCATGAATGTAAATAATACTTGAAAATATTATTCGTGTAAGTTTCGCGTGTCACAAAGACGTTTCGGGCAATTAAAGTCAAGTACGGGCAATCATGGCAACATGTAAATGTAATAACGTACATTCGTTTAATCACAAGTATTAATAATAACAATTATTAATAAATCAACGTTGGAAAATCCAAGGTCGTTACAGGATGAGAGTTAACTACTCATTGATTTTTGGAAAAAATTTTGAACTGGTATGACTAATATCGAGGTAAGAAGGATAATGTTGTAGTTATCATCGAATAAGAAATTCCTCGTAATTAGTTAGGATTTAGAGTTGCGTAAGAATGAGTATCAAATGAAATTCTTGGGTAATCTTTTAATATAGAATTTGAATTGTTGATGTGACGGAATACAATTTCCTTTAAGTATCGTTGTGCAAGTTTGTCCATTGTATCGGTTTCTTTCATGGCTAAAAAGCAGTCTTGGCGAGATGGTCAATAATAACTCAGATGATGTCCTACCCGCCTTACCGTCTTTGGTAGTTTAGTGATGAATTTCTTCCCATTCCCATAATAGTTTCACCATTCCTGCGAGGTATACGAATAAATTTTTCCTCATTACAAATAATTTCCGCCTTCATCCTTGAAAGTCAGTTCGCCCCAACAATTTCATCAAGTTTCCTAACTTGATGGGTATTAAGTTAATCTTAAAGTTCATCCCCACTATTGCATCCAATTTCCCAAATTGATGGGTGTTAGATTAATCTTAAGGTTCATTCCAACCAATCTTATTATACTGCCGTGAAAATTTTATCAATCTTCTCAAATAACATATGCCTGTACATAGGTAACTAACTCTTTTCAACTACTACATTAAAATTCCCAAGTTTAGTTAATATGAGGTCATCTCCAAATGACCCACCTGTTAATCTTAAAGTACTACCTTAAATTATTCCTCTATCTTTCTCAACTTACCATTTGCTTGTCCTATAGAATACTTAACCCTCATGGTTGTTAATGGCTTATTAGTCATAACACTAAGGTGCTTAAATATAAGGTTTCTATCGCTCCAGTATTAAACAACCTTGAGACAATAAAACGTTGTGATGAAATGTACCCTAACTAAAATCAGGATCCATGTGAGTTTCCATAACTAAGATAACGATTGCTTTACCGAAGGTAAGTTTAAAGTTTTTCCTATATGGGAACTTTTTCCTTAAATGTCTGTAACAACCCAAACCAACCCGCGATTAAACCGTGTAAAATCACAGACAAATTTTTTTTTTTGCTGAACTGCCACCTGGCGCGGCGCGCCATATAGGCCGCGCGGCGCGCCAAACCTGACTGTCCGGAAAGTCTTTAAATGCGAAAATGTTTGACTAGTTCCCGACGTATTTAGACAAAATGCTTTTAACCGCATGTTCAATATATGAAAACTAGCGCGTTCCATTAATAAAATTTAGTTTACGAAGCGGGGCCCACATTGACCCAAATTACCCCTTAAGTACCAAAATACAATTTTCGACCATAAGACTTTTAATACAAAACAAAGCCGAGCATGGCGATTGGGGATACGCTACCCAATCCTAATAAATCCAAAAGCAAGCCTTCTACGCAAACTATGCAAGTCCTCTAATCCTCGCGCTTACCCGAGCCACCATCCGCATGCAATCTATAAAAAGAGTCAACAACGAGAGGGTAAGCTAACGCTTAGTGAATGATAATATACTACATACATATATATGTATAAAATGGACACGCCACAAAATAACAATTACCGCATACCGAGGCATCCATATATAAAGCACTACACTAAGCATACCGTACGATCTCTAAGCAATGAGCTAAAGATACAACAACAATATAAGTTCACCAACGACGATGTGAACAACGCCAAATAGCTACACCCGGAGGGTTAGCTACAACACAACAATACATTAATATATAACAATATAAACGAACAAGGTTAACACCTTAACCCAATACCGAGAACCAAATACCACAATGAAGATTGGCCGAACTACACGAGCCTTAGTAATCCGAAACCACACGAGATTACTATCTTCACAACATCGAGGTTGGCCGAACTACACGAGCCTTAGTAATCCGAAACCACACGAGATTACTACCTCAATAAGATGACCGAACTACACGAGTCACCATGAATCCGAACTACACGAGATTCATTTTGATAAGATGACCGAACTACACGAGTCACCATGAATCCGAACTACACGAGATTCATTTTGATAAGATGACCGAACTACACACGTCATCGTGAATCCGAACTACACGCGATTCACTTCTCCCACTCAAAACCCTTCGCCATTGGGGTTATATCATCCACATCACAACCACGTGTGATAGTGTACACACAAAACGTGTACCTCGCCAAATATGGTCAACCAAAACGCACAACCGTGCCAATTGGATCTAAACGCAAGTCTATCAAATCCACCTATATGTGAAGTGAGCTCTATAACCGAGAACCACTTCACCCGACCCGCATCCATCCTACACATACATATGCACATAGGATATTAACACTCACCTTGAAGTCTTGAAGAATGCTTCCAAGTAATCCGCAACTCGCCAATGGAAAGTACCTATTCCATTATCACAATTACAACAATACACTTAGAGTGGATTTACAAATCAACCCAATTCGTCACTTAGTGCAATTTCGACCCAAATGCACTTCCAAGCACAAACCGTGCCCAAAACTAACCAATAATCACTAACACAAGTGAGAATGGTCCTAATACGCCAATTAAACCCGAACTCAAGTGTTAAACACGTGTCATACCCATTTTGACACTTAAACCCTAATTTTGACCCATAAAGGTCAAAACCTCATTCTTTACAAATTTTGACACCAAAACACATTTAACTCGGTTTCATACTTTAACTTAATCCATTTTAAGTTTATCAACCTCATTAAATCACCAATCGGGTCATAATCACCACCAAACCCTAATTTGACCCAAAGTCAAACTTAGTCAACCAAATAACCGTAAATGAGTTTCAATACTTCCATAATCACTAACTTAAGTGATTAAACCCAATTTCAAGTTCTAAACATAACCAATTTGTTCACCAACCCGAAATCCACCAACAATAACAATAAACCCGATTACTAGCATCACTAAACCCACTTCATGAGTCTAAATGGGTTTATCAACAAATCAAGTTCAAACCCTAACTTTGAATAGCAAAATCAACAATGAAATTCGGAGTTAGAACTTACCAATACCGCCAAAATGATGCCGTTGACGAGTGGAACAACTTTAATACCCGAGGTTTGACCCAAAACACCCTTCTTCTTCTCCAATTGGAGCTCTCTCTCTCTCTAAAACTCTCCTCTCACTCTAGGGTTTGAAGATGAGAGTGTTTGATGAGTGAAATATGATCCAAACTGATCAAAGGATCAGTTTTGATGACCCTAAACCGACCCCAAGTGAAAAGACCAAAGTACCCTTCATTTAAAGCCTTTAAAAAGGCTGAAAATTGCTTCAGCAGTGATCGGCGCGCCGCGCCACAAGGTGGGGCGCAGCTCCAACTGACAGTTCAGTTTTCAGAAACTTGTTTTGGCCATAACTTTTTGACCGTAGCTCCGTTTTCGATGAATCAAATATCGTTGGAAACGTAATAAGATTTCCTTTCCAATGGTAAGGCTTTGAAACATTAACACCAACTTTATTTGGGGTTGAAAAGATACGTACACTCCTTGTCACTTCAGACAACGTCCAGTTTCCTTCGACGTTCTAGCAAGCAACACGTACATGCTTCGTACACTTCATACATGCATAGTACACCATAAATACATTATGTACAATAAATATTTGGGTCTTACAACATAAATACATTATGTACAAAAAATTTTGTCTGTGATTTTACACAGTTTAATCACGGGTTGGTTTGGGTTGTTACAAGATGGTATCAGAGCTGGGGCCCGCATCGATGTGCACTGCAGGGACGCAGTGTCCTGAGTGGGGGAGAGTGTGAGAACTCATCTCACATCGGTGGGGGAGGATAACGAAACACCCCTTATAAAGGGTGTGGATACCTCCTCTAGTGGACGCGTTTTGAGGGTGAGTCCCGAGAAACAAAACCGTGAGCCACCGTGCGTCGGGGCAAAGCGGACAATATCCACTACGGGTTGTACTCGGGCTGTTACAATGTCCAGGGTGTCGATATCTATAACAAATTTTCGGGTTATCAGTTCTGCAATCAAAGCCCTTCTTGTACAGTATCTGGGCAACGTGGTTATTCCTTCCCTACCTTTAACAGACTATAATGCGTATGCTCAAGTGGTCCCTGCCAAAGTTTCCCTGGATCACCTCATATTCCTCATGTAGTGACATTGGAACTTCTGCATGATTTACTTCAATATAATCACACTAATCTGGCATCATTATATTGTACTAAATCGTATGTTCATTCCAATATCACTTCATATGGTCAATGTAACGTGATCACTTCAAGTTCTACTCAATTTCATCTAACGGTGCTTTACCTGTGTTGTCTCAAAATAAAATCTACATAATTAATCTCACGGTTTTTTGGTGTGGATGCGTAAGTTCCATAGGTCATGCATCAATGCCTAAGTGCTCTGAAATTTATTCAAAATATTCGGGTTCAAGTAACATCGTTAGATTCATTTCTAGAAATTCAATATGGGTCTCGTGTCGAGTTGTACGTGTAGCAAGTAGTGATACGATATGTCTCGAGGCGACTCCCAAGTCTTTGGGTATGGATGAACATCAGTAGAAGACACTATGACCTTGTTAAAGGGAATGCCTTCCCGACTTCTTCAATGTCTAGGAGTGTTAGGGACCTAAGTCCAGAAGTGTCGTTAGATCGTCGAGCAGTGGTAAAGAATGAAAGAGTTATGTGACAAGCATGAAAGCGTACAGGATATGTGTCAACTGAACAATCTTCTAGATCGCGTGAAGTAATGTTTCGATCTCTAGAACGGTGGAGCAGTAGTAACAGGTGGATTACACTACTAGTTCTTAGGGTTAGACGAGATGGAAAGTAGTTCAGGAAAACATCTGAACTGGGAAGGACATGTTCTCCACGTCGGTACAACGAATAATAGACATGTAGCAAGCGCGTAATTAGGCATAGCAACTACAGTAGCCTAGATCATTTACAGCAGCACGTAGCATGGCAATAGTAACAGTGTCATACCGAAGTAACATGTTAAAAAAAAAGAGATAGTAGTATGCAGTAGCGAGAGTAAGCAAAAGCATACAGCGAGTTTACATAGCAGTAAAAGGTAACAGTAGCATGCAACAAGTTCATACAGCAGTAGAAGTAGGTAGTGATATGCAGTAGTACTAAGCAGTAACATGCAGTAACATAACACAGTAGCATGCAATCGAAAGCAGATAACATCATGCAGTAGTGTATACAAGTAGCAATATACGATACATAGCAGTAAAAGCAAGCAGCAGTATGCAGTAAGTTTTGCAGAAACAAGTAAACTAGCAAGTTGTAGATTAGTCCTATTAGTGAATCTTACTCGGTTCGGTCCAGACTCACTAATGCATCCTAATTCCCTACAACCAATGCTCTGATACCAAATGTGACGCCCCGTATTAAATCAACATGTACGGACCATCAACAACAGGATCATTACAAGGTCAAACACTATATGCGTTTTCAAAACAAGTTTGCATTCATGATAAAAGGTGACGTCATAACCAACGTCAAATGTTTTACATCAAAAGTATGCCTCAATGAACAGAAGCAATTAGAAATAGTATGTAACCCTCAGGTCATTACAAATCATAGTTCAAAAGTATTAAAGTTATGAATGCAAGATAAACAGTTCATGCGGTGATAACTCTAGCGGGTGTCTACAGCAAGACTAATATACAGCGGAAGCGGCTAACCTTAAGCACCTGATAAAAACATGCTTAAAAACGTCAACATAAAGGTTGATGAGCTATAGTTTAAGTATAGTAGTAATGTAAGGTAGGCCACGAGATTTCAATGCTTCAACAAGCGTTTAAATCAGTAATCCAAATCAGTATGATAAAGTATATGTTCAATCGTGGGCACTCGGTAACTAACTTAACGTTTAATAATATATCACCCCTGAAAGTACACTTGGCAAGTGTGTATGTTTACGAAGTATTAAACACTCGTTAAATGCTAGCGCGACTAACCCGAGTGGGGATGTCAAACCCTATGGATCCATATCTAAGATTAGTGTTCACCGGTTCAAAAACCAATGACTAAAGTTACCGAGCTAAAGGGAATGTTTATGCCGTTGTATAACCCACACATATATAAAGTTTAAGTACTTGTGCCTAGCATATAAAATGTAAAATGCGCATGTATTCTCAGTTCCCAAAATAGTTAAAGTAAAAAGGGATTGCTATAACTCACAGTGGTAAAGTAGTGGTAAAGTCGAGTCGGGAAATAAGCAAGTACGTAGGTTCGGAAAGTCCTCAACCTAAGTCAAATAGTACTAAGTCAGTAAATCGTCCCAATAGGTTTAAATGTATGTAAATTAGGTCTTAAGGGTCATCATCATTCATCATCAAACAAAAGGTGTAAAGTAAGTTTCGTTCATGAAAGGAGTTTAAAACAAAGGCTGAGTTCGATCAGTCACCACGGCCTCTATACCTACTAAAATAAGGTGAGGCCAGTGGCCATGGCTCCGTATATGAGCCCTTTAGTTGTGATAAAAATTCCAGAAGCAAACTCGTCTTTGTTTGACCGTGGCGACGGTCTAAGTGCGAGTAGGTCAGAATTTTTCAGCACAACGTTAAAAGGACATAGTGATGATCGGAGGGCCATAAATCCTAAAACGTAACTCGGATTAAGACGAGTCCTAAATGAAAAGTTATCTACTCAAACAGATCTAACTGAAAATCATCTTTACAGTAGCCTAGGTCGTACTGATCAGACCCAGAAACAGTAAACAGTAGGTTCCGGTGGGTTTCTTGGTACTCGATGCTTATCACGGTTCTCATCCTTGATGCATATAACTTCAAGTGTACAACTCGTTGATTTGTTTGAATCATATTAACCAAGGTTTCACCATCATAACACTTGTTTAAGTCTAAGACATGTAGCACAACTCAATTAAGTGTTGTATGTAGTTTGATGAACCAAAGTTACATCTAAGTCTTAGATTTAACACATACATGAACTATAAAAGTAATATTGAACTACAAACTTGAAAGTAAACTAACTAATCAGCAAAAGGTTCATGGTTGTTCATACTATAAAGATTCAAGCCAAAGCTTGATCTTTAAGAATGTAAACTTTAAGTTTACAATCATGAATCATAAGTAAGCTTTCACAACACATGAACTTTTAATCTTTAAAAAAAAAAAAAAACAATAAGTGTAGAACATAACTAGAAAGTTTATGTTCTTGTATGTCTTGTAAGAACAGGTTGATATGAAGAATCAAACTAACAAGTTTGATTCTTAGTAAGTAAACAACAACAACTAACAACTACAAGAAATTAAACAACAACAAAGAACAAAAGATGATGATGATCTTGTATGTATGTTACGGTTTTGAAAAGGGAAAAGAAGAGAGAAATTCTTGGAAGAAACTCACAAGTTGAAAGAGAAGTTGAGAGGAAAATGAGAGCAAGTAAACTTGTGTGTGAAAAAGTGAGGAAGCAAGTGAGAAGTAATACAAAAAAAATGCACAAAAACTCCTCTAAAGGCCTACTATGGCCGACGACTTCTATCAAGGGGAGGGGGGAAGAGATTGTCTACTAGTTCCGTGTGTGCATTTGACTCAAAAGTTGGTTACTAGAGGTGTTTGCATGAGAAAGGTGTAAGTAACTTGATTCTTTACACATAACTAATCTTGTTAAGTCTTAAGTAATACTTGTATGCTAGTAATGGACTAATTAGTCCATTAAGGTGTGTAGAGTGGGCTCTTAAGTCCATTAACACTAATGAAAGCCCAAGTTCAAGTAATTCTCTAGTTAATCCAATTAAAGCCCAAGTAATTAACAAATAACCTTAGTTAATTAAAATGATTAATAAAAACTTAATCATGAATGTAAATAATATCTGAAAATATTATTCGTGTAATGTACGCGTGTCACAAAGACGTTTCGGGCATTTAAAAGTCAAGTACGGTGCCAAGTAAATGTACTAAAATACATTCATTAAATCACAAGTATTAATAATAATTATTAATAAATAAACGTTGGAAAATCCAGGGTCGTTACAAGAATACACGCTGTTATATTTACATTTTCAAATACTTTTATATTGACATTAGTACTACACGTATGCATAATAAGTTTGTTCAAAAAGCCTCTAGCTTGAATACTTTTAATACCATCGGTGTAAGCACAATTTAGATGGGCGGATCCGTTAGGTTGACAACCTCACTGATGTGCAGCGGGGTGTTTATAAAATAGTTATTAATTTTAGCAGGAAATACTATTAAATACGATACAATTTTACACAAGATATTTATTTATTTATAGAATGGATATACTTAAACCTTGCTACAACACTTATAGGCAGTGTACCTAATCGTAAAGTAGTGTAGTTTTTAGTAAGTCCGGTTCGTTTCACAGGGAAATCTTTAAACAAAGCTTAACGCTATATTAGTTTACTTTTATAAAAATACAAATATATATATAAGTAATATTATTATTATAAAGGGGGGTTTTTACCGTTTAATGACCGGTTTGTCGATTTTAAAACTTTAGTCGCAGTTAAAACCAAATGTAAAATATTAAAAATAAATACAAGACTTAAATTAAAGCGTAAAGTAAATAACGATAATGAAATTGCGAATAATAAAAGTGCGATAAAATAAACTTGCGATAATTAAAGAGTACGATAATTAAAAGTGCAATTAAATAAAATAACAATAAAAATGCGATAATTAGAAGTGCAATTAAATATAAAATAAAAGAAATTAAATATGAAATAAAAGAATTATGCTTATTTAAACTTTCGTAATCATGATGTTTGACGTGTTGATTTTAGTTTTATGCCCATGGGTTAATTGTCCTTTGTCCTGGATTATTTAATATGTCCGTCTGGTTTTTGTCCATAACAGTCCATCAGTCATAAATATAAAGTGCGAGTGTCCTCGTCAAATTATCCTTATACCCGAAGTTAAATATTCCAACTAATTGAGGACTTAAACTGTAACAAGATTTTAATACTTTGTTTAATAATTACACCAGGATGTCGACTGAGTGTAACCCAAGGTTTTAATATTTTGTTATCAATTATACCAAGTGTCCTTTTACATAATTTCACCCCTGTTTTAATTATTCTAGTGGCTATTAATCCATTCCCGTGTCCGGTTAAATGAACGATTATTCGTACATATAAATACCCCGCCCATCATGTCCGATCGAGTGTATATGGTAATTTATAGGGACGCCCAATTGTAAATCTTTATATTAACATTAACAAACTATCATTTAGTTAAACAAATATAAAGCCCATTAATAGCTCATAGTCTAATTTCCATAAGTGTCGTTCTTTTGTTCAAACCCCAATTATGGTACAAAGCCCAATTACCCAATTTTAGTAATTAGCCCAACATCATGATTACTTCGGATTAAATAAGCATAATAATAACTTAGCTACGAGACATTAATATAAAAAGGTTGAACATAACTTACAATGATTAAAAATAGCGTAGCGTTACACGGACAGAATTTCGACTTACACCCTTATAATATTCGCTAACATACCCTTATTATTAGAATTATAATTAAAATTAAAATATAAATTATAAATATATATATATATATATATATGTTTTACGTATATATGAGAGAAAAGAGAAAGATGGATATGTTTTTGGTTCACCAAAGCTCGATTTTTATAGGCATGTGGGCTGGAACTGGGGCTCATGCGATCGCATGGATTTATGCCTTCCAGGCCATGCGATCGCATGGCCAGCTGGGGAGGCTCATTTTTGGTTGTTTTCTTCTGCCGACGGTTTTATAAATAATATAATATATTAAATAATTATAAGAATTATTTAAATATTATATTATATTTATGTGCATAGTTGACTTGTAATTTTTAGTCCATTGCGTCGAGCGTTGAGAGTTGACTCCGGTCCCGGTTCCGGATTTTCGAACGTCCTTGCGTACAATTTTATATTTTGTACTTTGCGTTTTGAATCTTGTACTCTTGTAATTTCGAGACGTTTCTTATCAATAATTGGAACCTCTTTGATTGTCTTTTGTACTTTTGAGCTTTTTGGTCGTTTGCGTCTTCAATTCGTCGAATCTGTCTTTTGTCTTCACCTTTTATTATTTAAACGAATATCACTTGTAAATAGAATAATTGCAACTAAAAGCTTGTCTTTCTTAAGGAATAATGCTATGAAATATATGTTTGTTTTTAGCATTATCACTCACCCGCTATAAAAACAGTGGTGCATTTACTTTGAATATTAAATATATTTGAACAAGTGTATAACATTTTAGGAGGTAAAGGCGGGTATAGTGGCTTCTATACCCGGGTTATTGCTAGTATTCAGGTGCTCGGTTTATGCAAACGATAGAATCTCGTGGTCAAGAAAACTAAACTATTTTTCTGATAACTGTTTTTCAGATATTGTTACATTACTTTAAAACTGTAGATTCACCAACATTATTTGTTGACCTGTTTTTACGTGTTGTTATTCTCAGGTCCTTAAGAGGTATGCTTCCGCTGTGTTTGCTGCATGACTGGTCGTGGAGTCAGCATTTGATTTTAAAGAACATTATTTACTTTCGCATTTAAAACTTTTATACTATTTAAATACTGTTGGCTTGTGGTTACGATCACAACAGTGTTTCTATTTTTAGATTATTGACTTATGTTTTTGAAAGTTAATGTAACGACCCTGGAATTTCTAACGTTATTTTATTAATAATAATTATTATTAATACGTGTGATTAAACGAATGTATGTTATTTTTAATAACGTCTTGAAATACTAGAATCACTTCTTTATTCTTCACACTTTGTATATCAGTGATTTCTATACGGCGGTATAAACAATGACAGTAACGATAGAACCATGGTTAAAGGTGGGTGTGTCATCCACAGTTGCCTCGGGTTTAGGTCAACGACACTTGCAATCAAATAGCCGATTTACTTTCGGTTTCCAAAGTAAAGTGCACATTTGAAAGGCGGTTTACAGTCCCACATGACTATGAAAATGTTGATCCTTAAGGAAATTGGATCTTTATGAAAATATTTGATCTTTTGAAAATTCAATCTAGCTTTTACCCTAGATAAGTTTTCCGGAATAACCCTTCACCGGTGTTTGCAAAATATTTTTGTGGGTTTGGTGGGTTTCAGATTTGAAAATTTTAGCTCAAAACTTGCGGTTTTGTGTCACCCACTTGCTAACCTTGTATTTGGAAAGCAACACGTCCAGTTTACTTGTCCCGTATATTACCTTTCGATAAACTACCGTCCAGTTGTAAAGGAAAGCGTTGAACAAGCAACTGTTAAGGTAATGTCCCCTGACATGCTTTTAATTATGGTCTATAACGTGTCGGATGCAATTACTATCCTTGGTAGGAGCAATAGTAAAGCTCACCCTTATGATTTTTCGGTCTGGCACAAGGTCCTGTCTTTGACCACTATGCAACCACCGTTCTTACGGTTGACACCCGATTTGGTTCAGGTGACCTAATGAATTCCAGGTGAATTCCTAGGATTTTACGTTCAATGGTAATGAACGCATCGAAAATGGGTTTTCAGAAAACAAATCGGTTTTAATTTGATCAAAATATTTTCTCGTTCAAGCTCGAGTTTAGATATCATCGAATTCCATGAGTTTGTAATTCTCAATCTTTAAGGTCAATCTCTAGGATTGAGTAATATCAGTCTTAAAAGCTGATTTTTAATCTTTAAGGAGATTATCCTTTCTGGGGATCTGATTCATTAGTCTTATCCAGCTAATTTGCATGGTGCCCCCCCATTGTACGAGATAAATCCTTCTCATGGTTAGGATAAATATGACCACTTGGCGACCCTGTTTTATGCTGAGGTCCGTGGATTTCCTGCTGATTTTAGAGATGACTTTTCTAGATTTTTCGTCAACCTACAGCTGGTCTAGACGACAACTTCTTGACCTAAATCAAGAAGCGCGTGTCTTTTTCGAAAGACTTTACTTCCTTTTAATGATGGAATTGATTCATCGTGTAGATCCATCTCTTCTTTTCTCTCATCGGGTAAAATGGTTTAGTTTAGTCCAAAGCAAAAGTATTTTCAGTTATTTGTTACAGATATATGTGACATATGTTTAAGATAACTTGGTAAATTTTCCCACACTTGGCTTTTATTTTCCTTTTTTATCGTCCTCTATTCCATTTTAAATGAATTTCAACATTTTGGTTTGTTTCTCAATTTATGTCCTTTCCGAGGTTACAATAATTTCGGTGTTAACACCTAGTTTTATCGTTCATAAATATGTATAAACATGATTTTGAGTTCATTTAATTGAAAATTTTGAAAAATTTTACTAGAATTGGGTAGTCAGTATATAAGACTAGGGCTGTTCTTTATTATCAGAGAGCACTAGATTCTAATACAACTACTACGTTACTAGTATTTTTAATGGTAACCAAGTGTATAAAGATAAAAAATTTTAAAAATCCGAAAGAATTTAACCCCTTCTCACACTTTAGATCTTGCAATGTCCTCATTTGCAAGAAATCAGTACAATTTAAATTATTGAGGGTGATTAGCGTAGAAATGATTAAATTTTACCAAAGTTTCCAAACATATTGGCGTTTGTTTGCTGAATGATAAACGGTGCATATCATTTGTTCATTTCGTCTGTTGTTACATCACATTTATTTGTCATCTTGTCGTCAAAATTAGTAGCTTTTGCTGAACTTAATGCCAGTCTTTGAAAATGCGCTGTTTTACCCTGTTTTGTACAATCGACAATATACATATATACAAATATAATCATGCATGGCAATTTGAAATGGGACTTAATATCCCACTTTCAAATTCTAAATATGAAATATTAGTACACAATAATAATAAAATAATAAAAATTACACAAATATATCCAATAACATAAGTTTAAACATGAAAAAGTCAAAAGATAAAAACATAAAAATCATAAAAATAACCAAATGGAACTAAATCAGTCTGGATAGGGGTTCCAGTTCATCTCATCGGGTGGGTTCCATTGTTGGTTATAGGTGTTCTGATAGGCTTGGTCATAGTCATACCGGTTAAAGGGTGGTCGGATATCGGGGCTATGTGGTGGAAAATGAGCAGGTCGAGTAGGTACATAGTTATTTGGTACCTGATATGATAGCTGGCTCATGATTTGGTGCTGATGAACTAACCAGCTATCGTGTTGGCGTCGCCTATAATCCTCGTATACTCGCTCGGAGTTCCACTGCTCATACATACTATGTCTTGCCGCGTTCGTCATTGCTTCCTCATCTATACGAACGTGGACGTCAAGAATAGCATCTCGAAAGACATCCCTAATGTCTTCCGCCTCCTCCATTTCCTCGTCTGAGCCTCTCTCTACCTGAGGATGAGATCCCTCATAGGGTACTGCCTGGTTACGTCTACTTTTCAATACCTTAGCACCCACATAAACTTTCAATCCTAAGGGCTCAACCTGTTCTCTACAAATCTGTAATGGACCCCCTTGGTTCCTATCAACACCTAAATACTCTCCAATGAGAGTAACAAAAATACCTCTTCCTATTATACTCCCGTCCTGCATTCCCTCTACCATTTTAGATAAATAAAAAGCAACACAGTAAGGGATATTGACAAAGCTTCTAGGATCCCGAATACACTTTAGGTAGAATAAATCATATAAGGTAATTTTTTCTTTATTATGACCTCTTTGTGTAATCGAGTTAGCCAAAAATCTATGAATAATACGAAGCTCAGCTCTGTCAATATGTGTATAGGAGTGTCCTCCTGCTCGTGTAAAAACATCAAAATGTGACATACGCCTCCAAATGGCGTCAGCGTCAAAGTTACTATCTACCCGTTCACCATAATGAATCAAGTTTGTACAATCGGGTAATAGCAACTCACCAGGAGTATATATCTGTAAGGCCCTGGCCATGTCCAGCATGGACATTCTGTACATCCAACCGCCAAGGATAAACCTAAGAAATCTTCTATCATCTATCCTAACTATATTTGTATCAAGTGATACAGTACTCATCAACTCAACACACCATTCCTTATATACAGGTCTACGAATGGTGAAAAGACGTTCCCAATCTGTAAAAGAAGAACTGCCATACCTTTGAACTAAAAGCTGTCTAACACGGTCAGCTAGATGGACCGTTTCCAAAGGGGCCCAATCAATTACCCTTGGCACCTCTACATTTTTTGTTACCAATTTGAATTTGTTCCTTTGATATGTCTCGTAATCTCTCCATCTTCTATCAAATCTCAGATTAGGATGTAGAGTGTGCTCAGGAATCGTTGGGAATTCTACTGGCGGCCTCATTGGGAATACTATGAATTCATCAACAAACTGTACCGGATCATAATAAGGTATGTGCTGATCAGGCTGATGTTGTTCCTGTTGTGGTTCTTGTTCGTGTTGCATTTCTGGCTGTAGTTCTTGTGCTGGTGTTGGTCGTCTAGATGATGATGCTCCTGAACCTCCAGTGTCGGCTCTCTGTAAAACACAATAAACACAAAAATTGTGCATCCAAATATGCATTAGTGTTAGCAAAATAACAACTTAAAACAATCACTATAACATGTTAAATCAAAATTAAACTTATACACATTTTCACAATTTTTCACAATTCTACACTTTTCAAATAAGCACATATGAAAATGTATACAAAATTCATAAGCATTTAACTCAAATAACATGTCAAAATATTCATTATTAATAATTAAACAAGTCTCAAATGGCAAATATATCAAATTAATCAAGTTCATGAATTTTGGACTTAAAAAGTCCACTTTAATCTCCAAAAATCATGTTTAGGATCATTGTTTAGATCATTTAACTATCTAAACATGTTACACTACTCAATTTAGCAATAATTCATGACAAAAATCGGCCATAACCTGTTTATATCAAAAAGCCCCAAATTGCTCAAGAACACAAACCCTAGATCTCTAAAATTTTTGAAGTTTTTGACTTCAAATCATGTTAAATAGCATCAATCTAGGTTATACATGCATAAAATACTAACAATTTAACACTAATTACACTAGAAATTAACAAAATTGCATTAGGTAAAAAATTGGTAATTATCGCAAAAACTAGGAATTTATAGAGTTTAGGGGTGTAATTTTTACCAATTTGCTGAAGAATGGGAATCTAGGCATAATTAGAGCAAGAAATTTGATGAATTACGGTGGAAAAATGGCGAAAATTGGTGAATTTTTGGAGTTGGTTCGTGAATGTGTGTGTGTTTGTGGAGAAAGACAGACCAGTCGACTGTCTTTGTATCAGGCCTGGATTTCAGCTCCATGCGATCGCATGGAGTTGAAGTGTAAAACCCATGCGATCGCATGGGGGTCCGGGTACAGTGTTTTCAGTTTTTTTTTTTTTATATAAAACTTTTTACTTTATAAAACTTATAATTATTTAAATTTTAAAAATTTGGTTTCCTTTAGGAGCGAGGGCGTTTCGGATCGTTGTCCTAGTCTGTCTCTCGACAAAATTTTAAAATTTGTCAAATCAAAGCGCGGTTTTTAAAAGTAAAGATTTTTGGGTTTTTTAATGTTTTTGGCATACTTTAATTCAATAAGATTAAAAATAATGATAATAAAAGTTCTCGTCCCTCCCTCGGGTAAAGCAATTTCGGTTCAAAGACCTAGTCTTCAACTTACGACGAATTTTAAAAATCATATTTTTAACTTAATGAGATAAAGTAAATTTTTGTTTTTAAATTCACACAACATAAATATAAAATTCAAAATTAATATTAAAAATTCACATCAAACTTAATTTTAAAAATTCACATTATAAATTCACACCAAACTTAATTTTAAAAATTCACATTATAAATTCACACCAAACTTATATTAATTTTTCAAATATTTACATTTTTTTAAAAATATTGTTTTTACAAAGTTTACAATATTAATTTAAGATTTAAATATTAATTTTAAAAAAACATGGTAAAAATAAAATTAAAAATCTTTTTGGCTTTTTATCCCACTTTAATCAATCAAATATTATCAAAAATATGCGCCCCTCTTTTCGGTAAAGTAATTTCGGTTCCAAGACCTAATTTAACTCATGACGAATTTTTGAAATATTTTGGGTTGATTGATTAAAGATATTTATACCTTAAGAATAAACGTTAAATTTCGCAGTGATGTAATAAATTTTTGAATGATATCAATAATTTCGGTCGCCAAACCTAATTTTATTTAATACCAATTTAATACTTTTTAGCGAACAAATTAGCGTTTATTATCAAAAGGTTAAAAATAAAAAAAAATAAAAATAAAAAATGTACAGACATACCTGTGAAATAGATTTCTTAGTTATATGATCTATCCCATTCATAAGATAGTCGGTTTAATTAGTTTTCCATGGCTACATAGGCGTAACCTCGAGCATTCAGTGTCTTTTCTTCTAAACATATGAACGGTCCGTCTCTGCATAAAGTAACAAATTCGGTATTTGAATAGGTTTGATTATTTGAACATTTACCTCCATGTGACCATTTTCCGCATTTGTGACATCTTTCTAGGTGTCGTGCTCTTCTTTTCGCTGCGGATTTTGATTTTCCTTTACCAAATTGTAACTTATTATCTTCGCATCTGGATTCTTTTCTAACTCCGTCCATTCTTTCTCTGATTACTGATACTAATTCACTCGGTAGTATGTCATTATTACGCTTAGTGATCAAAGCGTGTAGCATTAGACCATGGTTTAGTTCACAAGCAGTCTTCATTTCGTAAAAACCTAAAAAAAATAAAAATTCAGAATGGGGGGAGAAGACTAGTTCTTTAGGGTCTGCTAGGGAAAGACCATTCGGGTTCCATTTTCGAGAACTACACGAAAACAGACAATCTAACTCTAACAGAAATACATATTATCCTTTAAAGACTTGATTCTCCCCACACTTAGTTAGCTGTGGTGTCGAAATTGTGATTAACTTCGTTGTCGACTTCCATCGGACCATGTATGTAATGTTTAACTCTGTGACCATTAACTTTAAATTCCATCCCATTTGAATTTATTAATTCTATCGTTCCGTATGGGAAAACTCTTTTGACTATGAATGGTCTAGACCATCTTGATTTCAATTTTCCAGGAAATAGCTTGAATCGTGAATTGAAAAGAAGAACTGTGTCTCCTTCTTTAAATTCTTTTGAACTTCTGATTCTTTTATCATGCCATTTCTTCATTCTTTCCTTATAGATTAACGAATTTTCGTATGCTTCATGTCTTAATTCTTCTAATTCGTTTAGTTGACTTAATCGTAGACGTCCGGCTTCATGTAAATCAAGATTACATGTTTTCAAAGCCCAAAATGCTTTGTGTTCAATTTCTACTGGAAGATGACATGCTTTTCCATAAACAAGTCTAAAAGGTGTGGTTCCAATTGGAGTTTTGTAGGCTGTTCTAAAAGCCCATAGTGCATCCTCCAATTTAATGGACCATTCCTTCGGATTTGATCCTACGGTTTTCTCTAGAATACGTTTTAAAGCTCGGTTGGTATTTTCAACTTGTCCACTTGTTTGTGGATGATATGCGGTGGAGATTTTATGAGTTACTCCATAACTTTTAAGAACTTTCTCAAGTTGATTATTACAGAAATGAGTACCCCGATCACTTATTAAAGCTTTCGGTGTTCCAAACCTTGCAAAAAGACATTTTAAAAAGTTGACTATAACTCGTGCATCGTTAGTTGGGAGAGCTTGTGCTTCCGCCCATTTAGATACATAATCAATGGCTACGAGTATATATAGATTATTATGAGATTTTGGAAATGGACCCATAAAGTCAATACCCCAAATGTCAAATACTTCACATACTTGGATGACATTTTGTGGCATTTCATCATGTTGACTTATTTTTCCGGCCCTTTGACAAGCATCACAGGATTTGCAAAGAAGGTGTGCGTCTTTGTAAATTGTTGGCCAATAGAATCCAGCATCATAAACTTTTCTTGCTGTTAGTTGAAGCCCATAATGCCCTCCTGTTGGTCCTGTGTGACAATGGTTTAATATTTTACTAGCTTCATCTCCAAATACACATCGGCGTATTATTCCATCGGGACAACTTTTAAACAAATGTGGATCTTCCCAGAAATAGTGTTTTATATCACTGAAGAATTTCTTTCGTCTTTGGTACGATAATCCTTTTTCAAGGAATCCACAAACTAAGTAGTTTGCATAGTCTGCAAACCATGGGATTTCTTTATAATCTATCTTCAATAGATATTCATCAGGAAAGTTGTCTTGTATGGCCGATTCATTCAGAACTTCTAATTCGGGATTTTCAAGACGAGAAAGATGATCAGCGGCGAGATTTTCTGCTCCTCTTTTATCTCGGATTTCAATATCAAATTCTTGTAAGAGTAAGATCCAACGGATTAATCTTGGTTTAGCATCTTGTTTTGAAAATAGGTATCTAAGAGCAGAATGGTCGGTATAGACCACCGTTTTTGCTAGAACGAGATATGAACGAAATTTGTCAAATGCAAAGACAATAGCAAGGAGTTCTTTTTCAGTAGTTGTGTAATTCGTCTGTGCTCCTTGTAATGTCTTACTAGCGTAATAAATAGGTTGAAATCGTTTTTCAATCCTTTGTCCTAAAACGGCTCCCATTGCAAAATCACTTGCATCGCACATTAGTTCAAATGGTAGATTCCAATTTGGTGTTATCATGATCGGTGCATTAGTGAGTTTCTCTTTAAGAATATTAAAAGATTTGATACACTCATCTGAAAAGATGAATGGAGCATCCTTTTCTAGGAGTTTATTCATAGGAGTGGCAATTTTAGAAAAATCTTTTATGAAACGTCGGTAAAAACCGGCATGCCCTAGAAAACTCCTAACTCCTCTAACATTGGTGGGATGTGGAAGTTTAGCAATTACATCTACTTTAGCTCTATCCACTTCAATTCCTTCTTTTGAAATTTTATGTCCAAGAACGATGCCTTCTTTAACCATGAAATGGCATTTCTCCCAATTAAGTACTAGATTTGATTGTTCACATCTAAGAAGCATTCGTTCCAGATTAACTAGACATGATTCAAATGTATCACCGAAGACTGAAAAGTCATCCATGAAAACTTCCATGCATTCTTCTATCATGTCGTGAAAAATCGCCATCATACACCTTTGAAAGGTTGCAGGGGCGTTACAAAGTCCAAATGGCATGCGTTTGTAAGCAAAAGTACCATAAGGGCACGTGAATGTGGTTTTCTCTTGGTCCTCGGGTGCTATTGGAATTTGAAAATATCCGGAAAATCCATCTAGAAAACAATAGTAACTATTTCCGGCTAATCTTTCCAACATTTGATCTATGAAAGGTAAGGGAAAGTGATCTTTTCTGGTGGCGTCATTTAATTTTCTATAATCAATACATACACGCCATCCTGTTACAGTCCTAGTAGGAATAAGCTCATTTTTCTCATTTGTAATGACAGTCATGCCACCCTTCTTAGGTATGCATTGAACTGGGCTTACCCATGGACTATCAGAGATTGGATAAATTAAACCTGCATCTAGCAGTTTAATAATCTCTTTTTTAACTACATCTTGCATATTAGGATTTAGTCTTCATTGGCGTTGCACATACGTTTTATGACCTTCTTCCATAAGGATTTTATGTGTGCAATACGAAGGACTTATTCCTTTAATATCATGAATCTTCCATGCAATGGCTGGTTTATGAGCTTTCAACACAGAAATGAGTTGTGATTTCTCATTTTCAGTAAGAGAAGACGATATTATTACAGGTAATTCAAATTCACCATGTAAATAAGCGTATTCCAAATGGTTTGGAAGTGGCTTTAACTCTAATTTCGGAGGTTCTTCTATCGATGATTTGTATCGATATCTGTCTTCTTCTTTTAGCATTTGAATTTCTTCTGTTGTTGGTTCATATCCATTAGCTATAAGTGTAGCTAACATTTCAGCTTCATCAATTGGTTCATTACCTTCTCCTAAAGAACATTCTCTTGTTCCTTGTAATTCTGGAAATTCTTCTAATAATTCTGCATGTGCATCTATAGTTTGAATATAATAACATGTATCATCTGCAGATTGCGGTTGTTGCATTGCTCTATCAACTGAAAAGGTAACACTCTCATCCTCTATACTTAGGGTCAATTTCTTACCGAACACGTCTATCATTGCTTTAGCCGTGTTTAAGAATGGTCTTCCTAATATGAGAGGAACTTGAGAATCTTCTTCCATGTCTAAAACAACAAAATCTACTGGAAATACTAAAGTACCAACTTTAACTAGCATGTTCTCCATTATCCCTCTAGGATATTTTATTGATCTATCGGCTAGTTGTATGCTTATTCTGGTTGGTTTCAATTCTCCAAGGTCTAGTTTAGTGTATAGTGAATACGGCATTAGATTTATACTAGCACCTAAGTCTGCCAATGCTTCTATTGAACTAAGACTACCCAGAAAACATGGAATTGTGAAACTTCCTGGATCAGATAATTTTTCTGGTATCTTATTCAACAGCACTGCTGAACAATTAGCATTCATAGTAACAGCCGAGAGTTCTTCCATTTTATTTCTATTTGAGATTAGATCTTTCAAGAATTTAGCATATCTAGGCATTCCTGAAATCACATCAATGAAAGGAAGATTTACATTTATCTGTTTAAACATATCCAAGAATTTGGATTGCTCGGCTTCAAGTTTCTCTTTCTTCATTTTACTCGGGTAAGGAAGTGGTGGTTGATATGGTTTAACATAAGGTTTATCCTTAACTGTGTTATCTTCATTAACCTTTTCAACTACCGGTTCTTTTTCCTTATCTTGATCAGGTTGTGGTTCTTGTGGAGTAGGAATGGCTTCATCAGAAGTTACAGGTATTTCAGATGGTTTAAGTGTTGTACCACTTCTTGTGGTAATAGCTTTAGCTGTTTCACTCCGGGGGTTAGCATTTGTATCACTAGGTAGACTTCCCAGTTTTCTTTCACCTATTAACCTTGCTAGGTTACTCACTTCTTGTTCCAGATTTTGAATAGAAGCTTGTTGATTTCTAAATGCTTGAGCATTTTGTTCATTGGTTTGTTTCTGAGATGTGAAAAACTGCGTTTGAGTTTCAACTAGCTTCGTCATCATATCTTCTAAATTCGGCTTTTTATCATCGGTTTGTTGTGGTGGTTTGTTTTGAAAATTAGGTCTTTGCTGATTATAAGTATTATTGGATACTTGTTGATTGCTAGGACCTTGTTGGTTGTTGTATGGAATATTTCTGTTATAATTCTGGTTTTGATTGTAAATCGGTCTTGGCGGTTGATAATTATTCTGATAATTATTTCCAGGCCTTTGGTTTATGTATGAAATATTCTCTCTTTGTTCCATTGTTAATTCAATACTGAGACAATCTTTTGTCAAATGTGGTCCTCCACACTGCTCACAACAAATTCGTATTGAGTGAATATCTTTAGTCATCTTTTCCATTCGTCTCTCCACAGCATCTATCTTTGCGGAAATGGAATCTAAGTCATGGCTAGAATCGGCTCTAGCTGCTTTAGATGATCTAACGATGTCTTTTTCTTGGTGCCACTCATGTGAGTGGGAAGCAGTGTTATCAATAATTTTGTAAGCATCAGTTTCGGTTTTCTTCATAATAGAACCACCAGCTGCTATATCTATGTCTTTTCTTATAGTGATGTCGCATCCTTGGTAGAATATTTGTACTGTTTGACAGGTGTCTAAACCATGTTGCGGACATCCTCTTAACAACTTTCCATATCTTGTCCACGCCTCATATAGAGTTTCATTTGGTTTCTGTGTGAACGTAACAATTTCTGCTTGAAGTCTTACGGCTTTAGATGCAGGAAAGAATTATTTAAGAAATTTGTCAACTAAAACGTCTCATGTATCGATCACCCCTTCAGGTAACGATTCCAACCAATCTTTGGCTTCTCCCTTTAAAGTCCAGGGAAATAACATGAGATATATCTGTTCATCCTCCACTTCTCGGATTTTAAATAGTGTGCAGATCCTATTAAAGGTACGTAGATGTTCATTTGGATCTTCCTTCGGCGCACCACTAAATTGGCATTGATTAGTCACCATGTGTAGAATTTGTCCTTTGATTTCATAATCTGGCGCATTAATGTCTGGATGAGTAATTGCGTGACCTTGGCCAGTGCGTTTAGCTCTCATTCGGTCTTCCATACTTAAAGGTTCCAGATTCTCCATAATTGAATTTGTTGAATCGGAATCACTAGAGGATTCTGATTTAATGGTTCGTTCCTCAACAATCTCTGTTTGAATGATTGGTGGTTCCGGGGGAAAGTTTAGTGGTTCATGATCTACGAACCGTTCCTGAATATTCTCCGGATTCTCAATTGTGAGGTCGGGTTCAAAAAATGGATTATCGGAAATTTGAACTGAAGTACTTGATCGACTGGATGACGATTCTAAAGAAAAATCAACGGCGGTTATATTTGCTAAATGTCTTGATCTAGTTACAGGTGGTGAACGTACAAAAGGTGGTGAACGTCTTGCTCGGTGCATTCACTGAATATCCTATTAGTTTTTAAAAGGAAAGAAAAATTATAATAAGTTATCCAATCAATAGACTTTTCTGATTTTGCCCACGTTTCGAATAGCCAAAAGATGCAGCAGAGGGGCAGGATTCGTTTGGTCTCAATATAATTGAGGACTGTTTGGCTCCAATAACCCGGTCCACGTACAAATCCAACTATTACTACGAACCAGAAAATTTTGATGTCTATCAATTTAACCACTCAAAATAAATTTTCGTAATTTTAAGAAATTTAGATAAGAAGTAGAATAAAAATCTATGTCCTAAAACTAGAATAGCGAGAAATAAGAAAGAAAAAGAGTTCGTTGAAAAAGGTCGAAAAAGAAAAATGGTTGAAAAATAAAAGGTGACGGAAAAATAAAAGAAACTTATAAAACTTAAAAAAAGACTTGACTAACCTAACCTTATTACTACAACTAACTTAAAATTATAATCGCAAATTGAAATTACTAATTGGAATGATAATTGATACATAGGTAAAAGTCGTCTAAAAATATTAAAGCTTACAGGAAAAACTAAATTCCAAATGGAAATATCTTAAAAAGAAACTAAAACTTAAAAAGGCGTCGTAAAATTCTAGAGTATCTAAATCTTAGTCTAAAGAAAAAGCACTTAAGGGATTTTACGGCAAAGCCTAAAAATCTAGAAGTAAAAATAATTATGGCAAAAACTATGAATTAAAACTAGATATGAGCTAAAAATACAAAAGTTACGCTAAAACGATTAAAAAGGAAAAAAATATAAAAATATATAAAAAGTTGTAAAAAGTACAATTTTTATAAAAATATTATTTTTATATTATTTATTTTATAAAACTATTTATTTTACAATTTAAATAAACTAATTAAACTAAAAATACAAATTAAACTTAAACTAATAACTTAATTAAATAATAAAACCTAATTAGGGTTAATAATAAAATTAATAATTAATTAAAACCCTGATCGCATTAATTGTTGTACGATGATGGCCTGTCAAATACGCTCATGCGATCGCATGAGTTCTAAGTTACCCAGCCATGCGATCGCATGGGCTAGGGTTTCGGGCCAGAGTTGGGCTGCTACAGTACAGGCCGATTAAAATTTTTTTTTTTTTTTTTGTTTTTGCTGTAAAATATAAAATATATTTATTAATTAAATAAAACTTATATTTTTACAAAATAAAAAAAAAATAGAAATAAAGAAACTTTATAAAACTTAAATATTTACCAAACTCTAAGAAAAAAAATATTTATATTTTTGTTTTTTCTTTTTTTTTCTTATTTTTGAATATTTAAAACGTATTTTTACAAATGCGTACTAAAAGTAAAAATCTTTTTTTTTATAGCGTTGCGCTTCCGGCTTTTAAGACGCAATCCCCGGCAGCGGCGCCAAAAATACTTGATGTGCAGCGGGGTGTTTATAAAATAGTTATTAATTTTAGCAGGAAATACTATTAAATACGATACAATTTTACACAAGATATTTATTTATTTATAGAATGGATATACTTAAACCTTGCTACAACACTTATAGGCAGTGTACCTAATCGTAAAGTAGTGTAGTTTTTAGTAAGTCCGGTTCGTTCCACAGGGAAATCTTTAAACAAAGCTTAACGCTATATTAGTTTACTTTTATAAAAATACAAATATATATATATAAGTAATATTATAATTATAAAGGGGGGTTTTTACCGTTTAATGACCGGTTTGTCGATTTTAAAACTTTAGTCGCAGTTAAAACCAAATGTAAAATATTAAAAATAAATACAAGACTTAAATTAAAGCGTAAAGTAAATAACGATAATGAAATTGCGAATAATAAAAGTGCGATAAAATAAACTTGCGATAATTAAAGAGTACGATAATTAAAAGTGCAATTAAATAAAATAACAATAAAAATGCGATAATTAGAAGTGCAATTAAATATAAAATAAAAGAAATTAAATATGAAATAAAAGAATTATGCTTATTTAAACTTCCGTAATCATGATGTTTGACGTGTTGATTTTAGTTTTATGCCCATGGGTTAATTGTCCTTTGTCCTGGATTATTTAATATGTCCGTCTGGTTTTTGTCCATAACAGTTCATCAGTCATAAATATAAAGTGCGTGTGTCCTCGTCAAATTATCCTTATACCCGAAGTTAAATATTCCAACTAATTGAGGACTTAAACTGTAACAAGATTTTAATACTTTGTTTAATAATTACACCAGGATGTCGACTTAGTGTAACCCAAGGTTTTAATATTTTGTTATCAATTATACCAAGTGTCCTTTTACATAATTTCACCCCTGTTTTAATTATTCTAGTGGCTATTAATCCATTCCCGTATCCGGTTAAATGAACGATTATTCGTACATATAAATACCCCGCCCATCGTGTCCGATCGAGTGTATATGGTAATTTATAGGGACGCCCAATTGTAAATCTTTATATTAACATTAACAAACTATCATTTAGTTAAACAAATATAAAGCCCATTAATAGCTCATAGTCTAATTTCCACAAGTGTCGTTCTTTTGTTCAAACCCCAATTATGGTACAAAGCCCAATTACCCAATTTTAGTAATTAGCCCAACATCATGATTACTTCGGATTAAATAAGCATAATAATAACTTAGCTACGAGACATTAATATAAAAAGGTTGAACATAACTTACAATGATTAAAAATAGCGTAGCGTTACACGGACAGAATTTCGACTTACACCCTTATAATATTCGCTAACATACCCTTATTATTAGAATTATAATTAAAATTAAAATATAAATTATAAATATATATATATGTTTTACGTATATATGAGAGAAAAGAGAAAGATGGATATGTTTTTGGTTCACCAAAGCTCGATTTTTATAGGCATGTGGGCTGGAACTGGGGCTCATGCGATCGCATGGATTTATGCCTTCCAGGCCATGCGATCGCATGGCCAGCTGGGGAGGCTCATTTTTGGTTGTTTTCTTCTGCCGACGGTTTTATAAATAATATAATATATTAAATAATTATAAGAATTATTTAAATATTATATTATATTTATGTGCATAGTTGACTTGTAATTTTTAGTCCATTGCGTCGAGCGTTGAGAGTTGACTCCGGTCCCGGTTCCGGATTTTCGAACGTCCTTGCGTACAATTTTATATTTTGTACTTTGCGTTTTGAATCTTGTACTCTTGTAATTTCGAGACGTTTCTTATCAATAATTGGAACCTCTTTGATTGTCTTTTGTACTTTTGAGCTTTTTAGTCGTTTGCGTCTTCAATTCGTCGAATCTGTCTTTTGTCTTCACCTTTTATTATTTAAACGAATATCACTTGTAAATAGAATAATTGCAACTAAAAGCTTGTCTTTCTTAAGGAATAATGCTATGAAATATATGTTTGTTTTTAGCATTATCACTCACCCGCTATAAAAACAGTGGTGCATTTACTTTGAATATTAAATACATTTGAACAAGTGTATAACATTTTAGGAGGTAAAGGCGGGTATAGTGGCTTCTATACCCGGGTTATTGCTAGTATTCAGGTGCTCGGTTTATGCAAACGATAGAATCTCGTGGTCAAGAAAACTAAACTATTTTTCTGATAACTGTTTTTCAGATATTGTTACATTACTTTAAAACTGTAGATTCACCAACATTATTTGTTGACCTGTTTTTACGTGTTGTTATTCTCAGGTCCTTAAGAGGTATGCTTCCGCTGTGTTTGCTGCATGACTGGTCGTGGAGTCAGCATTTGATTTTAAAGAACATTATTTACTTTCGCATTTAAAACTTTTATACTATTTAAATACTGTTGGCTTGTGGTTACGATCACAACAGTGTTTCTATTTTTAGATTATTGACTTATGTTTTTGAAAGTTAATGTAACGACCCTGGAATTTCCAACGTTATTTTATTAATAATAATTATTATTAATACGTGTGATTAAACGAATGTATGTTATTACATTTACATGTTACCATGATTGCCCGAACTTGACTTTAATTGCCCGAAACGTCTTTGTGACACCCGGAACTTGCACGAATAATATTTTCAAGTATTATTTACATTCATGATTAGTTTTATTAATCATTTTGATTAACTATGGCTATTAGTTAGTTACTTGGGCTTTAATTGGCTTAACTTGTTATTAATTGTACTTGGGCTTTATTAGTGTTATGGACTCTTGAACTTGGGCTTCCAAGCCCACCCTACATATGTTAATGGGTAAACTAGCCCATGTTACACTTGTAAGTATTAATTTGAATGGTAACTAGTTAGTTACATGCAAATGGAATCTAGTTCTCTTAATCCCCATGAGACTATCCCTTTTAACCAACTTTTATAAGCTTTACTTGCATGTGACCAAAGAGCAAAGCTCTTCCCCTTGATGGACAGCAGGCCGTCGGCCTTGGGGAGGTATTAGGAGAGTTTGGACTTCATTATTTCATTACATCTCACTTACATTCCTCTCTCAAAAACACACACACTTGAAATCCTCTCAACTTTCCTCTCTTTTTCTCTTATACTTGTAAGCAACTTGGAACCTTTCTTCTTCCTTTCTTGCTTATCAAAACCGTAGCGTATGCTACTTATATCATCATCATCATCTCTTGTTACTTGTTCTTGTTGTTTGGTTTCTTGTTTGTGAATTAGTTACTCACTTGTCTTTGTTGTATGTTTCTTACTTACTTAGTTTACAAGAATCAAACTACCTAGTTTATTCTTCATTTTTATCTTGTATTTACAAGAACAAACAAGAACTAAGCTTACTAGTTTATATTCTACATATGTTGCATCAAAAGATTTAAGTTCATGGTTGTATAAAATCATACTTGTAAGTCATGGAAGTAAACTTAAAGTTTACTTTACTTAAAGATCAACTTTGGTTGAATCTTTAAAAGTATGAACAACCATGAATCTTTTTCTTGTTTATTTAGTTTACTACTTCAATTTATGCAATTTAATTTCATGTAGTTAGTTTATATGGTCAAGTACTACAAGTTAGTCTTGATCTCATATCTCTTGAACAAATTAAGTTAACTTTGAAAGTTCAAGAACACACAAATAAGTTTTCTTTAAATATAACTTTGGATCTAGACTTTTGAGTCTTGGATCTTCAAGATCAAACTAAGAACTATGTTCTACTACTTATGATCTTGATTAGTTAGTTAACTTTCAAGTTTATAGTTCAATATTTCTTTTATAGTTCATATAAGTGTCAAACCTAAGACTTTGATGTAACTTTGGTTCATCAAACTACATGCAACTCTTAAGTGAGTTGTGCTTCATATCTTAGACTTGCACTAGGGTTATGATGGTCAAGACTTGGTTAAGAGGATGTATATACATCAATGAGTTGTACACTTGAAGCTATATGCATCAAGGATGAGAACCATGATGAACATCAAGCACCAAGACCACCGGAACTCACTTAAACTTACTGTTTCTGTCCAAAACCTACTGACCTGCTATTTCTGTAACAGACCAGCAGACCTGGGCTGTTCTAACCATGATTTTTAGATAGATCTTTTCGAGTAGATAACTTTTCATATAGGACTCGTCTTAATCCGAGTTATGGTTTAAGATTTATGGCCCTCCGATCGTTACTATGTCCTTTAACGTTGTGCAGAAATTTCTGACCTACTCGCACTTAGACCGTCGCCACGGTCAAACCAAGACGAGTTTGCTTCTATAAATTTTACCACACTTAAAAGACTCATAGACGGAGCCATGACCACTGGTCTCACCTTAATTCAATAAGGGTAGAGGCCGTGGTGACTGACTGAAGTCAGCCTTTGTTTTAAACTACTTTCATAAACGAAACTTACTTTACGCCTTATGTTTGATGATGACCCTTAAGACCTTATTTACATACCTTTAAACCTATTAAGACGATTTACTGACTTAGTACTATTTGACTTAGGTTGAGGACTTCAGACCGTTTACTTGCACACCTTTCCCGACTACTACTTTACCGCTACATATCATTGTGAGTTATAGCATTCCCTTTTTACTTTAACTTATTTTGGGAACTGAGAATACATGCGGATTTTATGTTTTACATACTAGGCATGAGTACTTAAACTTATATATGTGTGGGTTATACAATGGAATAAACATTCCCTTTAGCTCGGTAACGTTTAATCATTGGTTTTTGAACCATGAACGCGAATCTTAGATATGGATCCATAGGGTTTGACATCCCCACTCGGGCTAGTAGCGCTAGCATTTAACGAGTGTTTAATACTTTGTAATACATACGCACTTGCCAAGTGTACTTTCAGGGGGTATAAACGTTAAGTTAGTTACCAAGTGCCCACGGTTAACATATACTTTATCATACTGTTTTGAAACGCTCTTTGTAGCACTGAAATCTCGTGGCCTACCTTACATACTGTTATACTTAAACTATAGCTCACCAACCTTTGTGTTGATGTTTTTAAGCATGTTTTTCTCAGGTGCTTGAGGTTAGCTTCCGCTGTGTACTAGTCGTGCTGTAGACACCCGCTGCTTAGAGTTGTCATCGCATGAACTACTTTATTTTGCATTCAAACATTCGTACTTTTGAACTATGACTTGTAACGACCATTGTGGTCACATACACTTATTATTTGCTTCTACTTAGTGAATCATGCTTTTGAAATGTAAAACATTTGTCGTCGGTTATGACATCACCTTTTTATCGTGAATGCAACTTCTTTAATTACAGCATATAGTACTTAACCTTGTAATGATCCTGTTGTTGATGATTCGTACATGATGGTTTTGTACGGGGCATCACATTTGGTATCAGAGCATTGGTTGTAGGGAATTAGGTTGCATTAGTGAGTCTAAGACCGACCAGAGTAGGATTCACTAATAGGACTGATGTGCAGCGGGGTGTATATAAAATAGTTTATATTTTACTAGGAAAATACTATTAAATACGATACAATTTTACACAAGATATTTATTTATTTATAGAATGGATATACTTAAACCTTGCTACAACACTTATAGGCAGTGTACCTAATCGTACAGTAGTGTAGTTTTTAGTAAGTCCGGTTCGTTCCACAGGGAAATCTTTAAACAAAGCTCAACGCTATATTAGTTTACTTTTATAAAAATACAAATATATATATAAGTGATATTATTATTATAAAGGGGGGTTTTTACCGTTTAATGACCGTCTTGTCGATTTTAAAACTTTAGTCGCAGTTAAAACCTAATGTAAAATATAAAATAAATACAAGACTTTAAATTAAAGCGTAAAGTAAATAACGATAATGAAATTGCGAATAATAAAAATGCGATAAAATTAAATTGCGATAATTAAAAGTACGATAATTAAAAGTGCGATTAAATAACAATAAAAGTGCGATAATTAGAAGTGCAATTAAATATAAAATAAAGGAAATTAAATATGAAATAAAAGAATTATGCTTATTTAAACTTCCGTAATCATGATGTTTGACGTGTTGATTTTAGTTTTATGCCCATGGGTTAATTGTCCTTTGTCCTGGATTATTCAATATGTCCGTCTGGTTTTTGTCCATAACAGTCCATCAGTCATAAATATAAATTGCAAGTGTCCTTGTCAAATTATTATTATACCCGAAGATAAATATTCCAACTAATTGGGGATTCGAATTGTAACAAGGTTTTAATACTTTGTTTAATGAATACACCAGGTTATCGACTGCGTGTAAACCAAGGTTTTACTACTTTGTTAACAATTACACCAATTACCCTTGAATGTAATTTCACCCCTGTTTTGATTATTCTAGTGGCTATTAATCCATTCCCGTGTCCGGTTAAATGAACGATTATTCGTACATATAAATACCCCGCCCATCGTGTCCGATCGAGTGTATATGGTAATTTATAGGGACGCCCAATTGTAAACCTTTATATTAACATTAACAAACTTTCATTTAGTTAAACAAATATAAAGCTCATTAATAGCCCATAGTCTAGTTTCCACAAGTGTCGTTCTTTTGTCCAAACCCCAATTATGGTACAAAGCCCAATTACCCAATTTTAGTAATTAGCCCAACATCATGATTACTTCGTTTTAAACAAGCATAATAATAACTTAGCTACGAGACATTAATGTAAAAAGGTTGAACATAACTTACAATGATTAAAAATAGCGTAGCGTTACACGGACAGAATTTCGACTTACACCCTTACAACATTCGCTAACATACCCTTATTATTAGAATTATAATTAAAATTAAAATATAAATTATAAATATAAATATATTTACGTATGAAGAGGAAGAAAAAAAAGATGTTATAATTTGATCAGAATTCGGTTGGTTTTATAGCCAGACTTGATTTTTGGGGCTCCGCGACTCGCGGCAAAATGCCCTTAAAACTCCGCGAGTCGCGGAGAGGTATTTACAGCTCACACCCTTGGAGTTTCTTGCTGCCGACGGTTTTTATTATATATATATAATATATATATAATTAATATAATTAATTATATATTATATTATATTTATATACATAGTTAACTTGTAATTTTTAGTCCGTTGCGTCGAGCGTTAAGAGTTGACTCTGGTCCCGGTTCCGGATTTTCGAACGTCCTTGCGTACAATTTTATATTTTGTACTTTGCGTTTTGAATCTTGTACTTCTGTAATTTCGAGACGTTTCTTATCAATAATTGGAACCTTTTTGATTGTCTTTTGTTCTTTTGAGCTTTTTGGTCGTTTGCGTCTTCAATTCGTCGAATCTGTCTTTTGTCTTCACCTTTTATTATTTAAACGAATATCACTTGTAAATAGAACAATTGCAACTAAAAGCTTGTCTTTCTTGAGGAATAATGCTATGAAATATATGTTCGTTTTTAGCATTATCAAATATTCCCACACTTGAGCGTTGCTTGTCCTCAAGCAATATTGTCTTGAAATACTAGAATCACTTCTTTATTCTTCACACTTTGTACATCAGTGATTTCTATACGGCGGTATAAACAATGGTAGTAACGATATGGTTTACAGTCCCACATGACTATAAAAATTTAGATCCATTAAGGAAATTGGATCTTTATGAAAACATTTGATCTTTTGAAAATTAAATCTAGTTTTTACCCTAGATAAGTTTTCCGGAATAACCCTTTACCGGTGTTTGCAAAATATTTTTGTGGGTTTGGTGGGTTTCAGATTTGAAAATTTTAGCTCAAAACTTGCGGTTTTGTGTCACCCACTTGCTAACCTTGTATTTGGAAAGCAACACGTCCAGTTTACTTGTTCCGTATATTACCTTTCGGCAAACTACCGTCCGGTTGTAAAGGAAAGCGTTGAACAAGCAACTGTTTAAGGCAATGTCCCGTGACATGCTTTTGATTATGGTCTATAACGTGTCGGACGCAATTACTATCCTTGGTAGGAGCAATAGTAAAGCTCACCCTTATAATTTGTCGGTCTGGCACAAGGTCCTGTCTTTGACCACTATGCAACCACCGTTCTTACGGTTGACACCCGATTTAGTTCAGGTGACCTAATGAATTTCAGGTGAATTCCTAGGATTTTACGTTCAATGGTAATGAACGCATTGAAAATAGGGTTTTCAGAAAACAAATCGGTTTGTAATTTTTGATCAAAGTATTTTCTCGTTTAAGCTCGAGTTTAGATATCATTGAATTCCATGAGTTTGAATTCTCAATCTTTAAGGTCAATCTCTAGGATTGAGTAATATCAGTCTTAAAAGCTGATTTTTAATCTTTAAGGAGATTATCCTTTCTGGGGATCTGATTCATTAGTCTTATCCAGCTAATTTGCATGGTGCCCCCCCATTGTACGAGATAAATCCTTCTCATGGTTAGGATAAATCTGACCACTTGGCGACCCTGTTTAATGCTGAGGTCCGTGGATTTCCTGCTGATTTTAGTGATGACTTTTCTAGATTTTTCATCAACCTACAGCTGGTCTGGACGACAACTTCATGACCTAAATCAAGAAGCGCGTGTCTTTTTCGGAAGACTTTACTTCCTTTTAATGATGGAATTGATTCATCGTGTAGATCCATCTCTTCTTTTCTTTCATTGGGTAAAACAGTTTAGTTTAGTCCAAAGCAAAAGTATTTTCAGTTATTTGTTACAGATATATGTGACATATGTTTAAAATAATTTGGTAAATTTTCCCACACTTGGCTTTTTATTTTTCTTTTTATCGTCCTCTATTCCATTTTAAATGAATTTTAACATTTTAGTTTGTTTCTCAATTTATGTCCTTTCCGAGGTAACAATAATTTCGGTGTTAAAACCTAGTTTTATCGTTCATAAATATGTATAAACATGATTTGAATTCATTTAATTGAAAATTTTTACTAGAATTGGGTAGTCAGTATATAAGACTAGGGCTGTTCTTTTTTATCAGAGAGCACTAGATTCTAATACAACTACTGCTTTACTAGTATTTTTAATGGTAACCAAGTGTATAAAGTAAAAAATTTTAAAATCCGAAAGAATTTAACCCCTTCCCACACTTAAGATCTTGCAATGCCCTCATTTGCAAGAAATCAGTAACAATTTAAATTATTGAGGGTGATTTGTGTGAAAATGATTAAATTTTTACCAAAGTTTCCAAATATATTGGCGTTTGTTTGCTGAATGATAAATGGTGCACATCATTTGTTCATTCCGTCTTGTTGTTATTTCACATATATTTTGCATCTTGTCGTCAAAATTAGTTGCTTTTGCTGAACTTAATGCCAGTCTTTGAAAATGCGTTGTTTTACCCTGTTGTGTACATAAGATAAACTGCAAACATATATACATATTTTTGAAGTTTGGTTTATTACCCCACATTCAAAAATTATTAAAATCTAAGAATAAAAGTTAGATAATTATAAAAATGATTACAATATTAACAAAAATATTAAATGTATCAATAATTACAAATTACAAAATAATAAAAAAATAATAATAAGTAAACTAAGGATGATATTGGTACCAATAGGGGTTCCAGGCATACCCATACGTGCTATAGAATGCTTCGGCAGGATCATACGTAGGATATGGTGGCTGCATCTCTATCGACCAAGGAGGGAAGACGGGTTTCGGTGTAGGAATATAGTTTCTACCTATATGTTGGCAATGCGCTATGATCTGGTTCTGATGAACTTGCCAATCTTCAAATGCTCTCTGTCTAGCATTTTCGTATTCCTGAGAAGCTATAAACCTATGCATTTCTTGCATCTCATTCCCCCCTCCTACATTACCTTGTTCCTGGTTTCTCTCTACCTGTGGATGTCTACCATTGTATCGTACTGCGGCGTTATTTCGCCGCTTCAAAACTTTCGCACCATGGTATACATTTAAACCTATAGTGTCGCGGGGTTCCGGCTCTTCTACTAATAATCCCCCCCCCCCGACTTATATCCACACCGAGATATTCACCAATCAAAGTAATAAAAATACCACCTCCTATTATGCTATGTGGACGCATCCCCCGAACCATAGCTGATAAATAATAACCCACACAATATGGTATACTTACAGCGCTGTGTGGGTCTCGAATACACATATGGTAAAACAAATCTTGTTCATTTACCTTTTCTTTGTTTTTACCCCTTTGTGTAATCGAATTAGCTAAAAACCTATGTATTACTCTTAATTCGGCTCTATCTATATCCAAATAAGAGTAGTTTCCCCCTTTGAAACGGTGATGGCTTGTCATTTGACTCCACACACCGTGTGTATCAAAATTCTCATCTATCTTTCTACCGTTTAGTATCAATCCTCTACAATCGGCAGACGCTAACTCCTCAGGCGTATATATACGTAAAGCCTGAGCTATGTCCAGTAAAGACATGTGGCGCATCGAACCGCCTAACAAAAATCTAATAAAAGAACGATCGGTTAAACTAGCTACCCGATCATTCAACTCTATACTACATAACAACTCTTCACACCATACTTTATATACAGGTCTGCGTATGGTGAATAAACATATCCAGTCATTAAAAGAAGAATTACCATACCTCTGTACCAGTAATTCCCTAATTGGCCCGGCCAATTCTACAGCTTCCAAGGGTCCCCATTCTATGACCCTCGGTACCTCAACAACCTTGGAATGAAGAGTATGCAAACCCCGTTGATATTTTGGATAATCTATCCAAAGTCTGTCAAATCGCAGATTCGGGTGCAACTGTTCCAAGTGCATATCTGAAAAGGTCATGACTGGATGAGGTACATCCTGCTTGTAGTAGTTATCTACCTCCTGTTGTTCCAAGTTCTCAGCAGGAGCATGGCGGGCTTGGGATGAAGATTCACCCCTTTCATTCTGCAAAACACATCAAACACAAATTTTGTGCATCCAAATATGCATTAGTGTCAGCAAAATCATCAATCAAAATAATTACAATGACATTATTAATTTATATCAAACTTAAGCTTATTTTCACATTTTTATCAAATCTACACTTTTTCAAATAAGCATATACGAAAATTTTCGCCAAGTTCATAAGCATTCAACTCAAATAACATGTCAAAATAATCATTACTAGCAAATAAACAAGTCTCAAATGGCATTATCTTTCAAAAATCAAGTTCATGAATTTTGGACTTGAAAAAGTCCACTTTAATTCTCAAAATCATGTTTAGGCTCAAAGTTTGGATCATTTAACTACCTAGACATGTTACACTACTCAATTTAGCAACAATTCATGACAAAAATCGGCCATAACCTGTTTATATCAAAAAGCCCCAAATTGCTCAAGAACACAAACCCTAGATTCTTAAAAATTTGAAGTTTTTAGCTTCAATTCATGCTAAATAGCTTCTATCTAGGATATACATGCATAATATAACATCAATTTAGCTCTAATTACACCTAAATTTAACAAAATCAAAATATAAATTTTCTAGCTCAAGAACACAAAAATTCGAATTTAAAGAGATTAGGGGTGAAATCTTTACCTTTCTCCTGAAGGGGTTGAGACTACTGAATCTAGGCATAATTGTTGTGAAGTTTTGCAAGAAATTTGGTGAAAAATGGCGGATTTTTGAGAGGATTTGGGAGAGTTTTCGTGTATATGTGTGTGTGTTTGTGAAAAAGAGCAGCTCGGCTGGAATTTTGTTCCTGTCCAGTTTTTAACAGCCATGCGACTCGCATGGATTTGTGCATACCCCCATGCGAGTCGCATGGGGTGAAAATCCAGGATTTAAATTTTTTTTTTTTTTTTTTTTTTTTTTTTTTTTTTTTTTTTATAAAACCTTATACTTTTAAAACATAGAATTAATAAAATTTTAAAAATTTTGTTTCTTTTTAAGACGAGGTCGTTTCGGGACGATGCCCTAGTCCGTCCCTCGACAAAATTTTAAAATTTGTCTTTTTGTAGCGATTGTTTTAAAAGATAAGATTTTTGGGTTTTTTAATGTTTTTGGCATACTTTAAATCAATAAGATTAAAAATAATGATAATAAAAGTTCTCGTCCCTCCCTCGGGTAAAGCAATTTCGGTTCAAAGACCTAGTCTTCAACTTACGATGAATTTTAAAAATCATATTCTTAACTTAATGAGATAAAGTAAATTTTTGTTTTTAAATTCACACAACTTAAATATAAAATTCAAAATTAATATTAAAAATTCACACCAAACTTAAAATTTGAAATGCATAAAATTAAAAATTCATATTTTAAAAATTCACACCAGACTTAATTTAAAAATTTATAAATTCACACCAAACTTATATAAATTTTTCAAATATTTACAATTTTAAATATATTGTTTTTACAAAGTTTACAATATTAATTTAAGATTTAAATATTAATTTTAAAAACATGGTAAAAATAAATTTAAAAATCTTTTTGTCTTTTTATCCCACTTTAATCAATCAAATATTATCAAAAATATGCGCCCCTCTTTTCGGTAAAGTAATTTCGGTTCCAAGACCTAATTTAACTCATGACGAATTTTTGAAATATTTTGGGTTGATTGATTAAAGATATTTATACCTTAGGAATAAACGTTAAATTTCGCAGTGATGTAATAAATTTTTGAAGGATATCAATAATTTCGGTCGCCAAACCTAATTTTATTTAATACCAATTTAATACTTTTTAGCGAACAAATTAGCGTTTATTATCAAAAGGTTAAAAATAAAAATAAAAATAAAAACTATACAGACATACCTGTGGAATAGATTTCTTAGTTATATGATCTATTATATTCATAAGATAGTCGGTTTAATTGATTTTCCATGGCTGCATAGGCGTAACCTCGAGCATTCATTGTCTTTTCTTCTAAACATATGAACGGTCCGTCTCTGCATAAAGTAACAAATTCGGTATTTGAATAGGTTTGATTATTTGAACATTTACCTCCATGTGACCATTTTCCGCATTTGTGACATCGTTCTAGGTGTCGTGCTCTTCTTTTCGCTGCGGATTTTGATTTTCCTTTACCAAATTGTAACTTATTATCTTCGCATCTGGATCCTTTTCTAACTCCGTCCATTCTTTCTCTGATTACTGATACTAATTCACTCGGTAGTATGTCATTATTTCTTTTAGTGATCAAAGCGTGTAGCATTAGACCATGGTTTAGTTCACAGGCAGTCTTCATTTCGTAAAAACCTAAAAAAATAAAAATTCAGAATGGGGGGAGAAGACTAGTTCTTTAGGGTCTGCTAGGGAAAGACCATACGTGTTCCATTTTCGAGAACTACACGAAAACAGACAATCTAACTCTAACAGAAATACATATTATCCTTTAAAGACTTGATTCTCCCCACACTTAGTTAGCTGTCGTGTCGAAATTGTGAGTAACTTCGTTGTCGACTTCCATCGGACCATGTATGTAATGTTTAACTCTGTGACCATTAACTTTAAATTCAATCCCATTTGAATTTATTAATTCTATCGTTCCGTATGGGAAAACTCTTTTAACTATGAATGGTCCAGACCATCTTGATTTCAATTTTCCAGGAAATAACTTGAATCGTGAATTGAAAAGAAGAACTCTGTCTCCTTCTTTAAATTCTTTTGAACTTCTGATTCTTTTATCATGCCATTTCTTCGTTCTTTCTTTATAGATTAACGAATTTTCGTATGCTTCATGTCTTAATTCTTCTAATTCGTTTAGTTGACTTAATCGTAGACGTCTAGCTTCATGTAAATCAAGATTACATGTCTTCAAAGCCCAAAATGCTTTGTGTTCAATTTCTACTGGAAGATGACATGCTTTTCCATACACAAGTCTAAAAGGTGTGGTCCCAATTGGAGTTTTGTAGGCTGTTCTAAAAGCCCAGAGTGCATCCTCCAATTTAATGGACCATTCCTTCGGATTTGATCCTACGGTTTTCTCTAGAATACGTTTTAAAGCTCGGTTGGTATTTTCAACTTGTCCACTTGTTTGTGGATGATATGAGGTGGAGATTTTATGAGTTACTCCATATCTTTTAAGAACTTTCTCAAGTTGATTATTACAGAAATGTATAACGATCCGTTCCTAATCCATTCGGACAACGTCCATATCGATTACAAACGAATTATAATAGTTGATAACATCGCGAGGTATTTGACCTCTATATGATACATTTTACAAACGTTGCATTTATTCTTAAAAAGACAATCTACCATTACATCAAAATTGACATGTTCGTCTAACATTTCCCAAAATTCAAATAACTAAATTTTAGCTCTTAATGATCTTCAATGACTCGAATGCAACGTTCTTGTATCATGACTTAAATGGTCCCAACTAGTATCCTTTATATGAGCTAATGCACAGCGGAAGACTTAATTCGTACCTGAGAATAAACATGCTTAAAAGTGTCAACCAAAAGGTTGGTGAGTTCATAAGTTTATCGCAACAACAGTTATCAAAAGTTTCAATAGACCACAAGATTTCATAGTTATAAATATCTGTACACTCGCAAGTGTATAAAAGCATTCTAAGTGGTTGAGCACTTGGTAACCATACTTAACATTTAATCACGTCGCATATTCCCTTTAATATATATAATCTTACTACACTGTACCAAAGTGTAGTTGCTTTAACGAAGTACTGTGCAACCGTTGAATACTGGTCGTCCAGTCCGATTGGGGTTGTCAGGCCCGATAGATCTATCAACAGGATTCGCGTTTACAATACAGCTGTAAATATTAGTTACCAAGCTACAGGGAAGTATGCAAGTAGTACAACTCAACGTAGAATGTATTTTAAGTACTTGTGTCTATTTCGTAAACATTTATAAAAGCATCGCATGTATTCTCAGTCCCAAAAATATATATTACAAAAGCAATTAAAAAGGGAGCAAATGAAACTCACCAATTGTATTTTGTAGTAAAAATACATATAACATCATTGATAACTTATAAGGTTGGCCTTCGATTCACGAACCTAATTAATTATATAATTTTATATCGATTAATATCTAAATAACGATTAAAGTCAATTTCTAGTGTACCAATCCTAATGCTCGAGACTAATTTGTAAAAGTTAACAGAAATTTGTTTGACTCAAAAAGATTTCCAAAAAAATACAGTTATATATCACTGTTTTATATTCTCAAATATTTTGACAATACTTATTAAAGTAAATAATAATGTAATTCTTTTATGATATCTTAAAATTATACTAACTTTTGATATAAAGATACTTTTCACTTTTAGATAATATTTTTAAATAATAATTTTAATATTAATAATATTGATAATTGAAATTTTTATAGTTTTAACATAATTAATATTTTTAATTACAACAAAAATAATAAGTTTATAGTTTTGATAAAAATATTAGTTTCTTTGAAATATTAATAACAACAAACATAATAATCGTAAAAATAATATTTTTAGTAAAATGATATTTAGTAGTTTTAATAATAACAACTAAAATAAAAATTTTATAGTTGTTAATAAAATTATTAGTTTTCCCATAAAATTATAATATCAATAATAATAGAAATTTATAACAACAACGTAATGTTAAAATATTCATTTTTGGTAATTTGTACAAAGTTCAATTGATTATAACTTCAAATTCATCCGCCGAATCCATTCGACATCTAAATGAAAAGTTTATAGTTTTTCGCCACCTTTCCAAAAACATATTATTCATATACCTTATCTTAACCGCAGAGGTAACTAATTCAGATTCTATCCTAAAATATAATTTGACAAAATAAATATACAAGCATACACAATCCTAATTTCTCGAGTATTAGTCAGGGATACACTAAAAGTAAATAAAAGTTAAGTTTAGAGTGCTCACGTATCAATATTGAGATTCAATATTGCAGGATATTATTTAGACGCAACGGAAATGACAAACACTAGTTTGTCTCACGAGCAAAACCCCCGATCCATACCCATAACATCCATAGATTTGACCCATAATCTCCTTAATCTTACCCCGTTCATGAAATTAGTTTTGGAACACTTGGGCAGAACCCCGTCCTACTAATGACACTTCTAATCTTAAGATTAATAACGATATTAATCTTAATTTTTAGTATTAATAATTATAATGATGATCTTAATAATAATAATAATATTAATAAGATTAATTAATAATAATAATAATATAAATATGGATATGTTTACGGAGTATGTATATGTGTAAGTGTGTGTGCGTAGTGAAATAAAGAAAATATCACAGAACCCATTTTTATAAGCAAATTTCGTCACCTAACCACTTTATGTTTGCAAAACATTACCCGTTTCGTGTAGATAGGTACACGATTCGTGTAAGGTGTCTTCATGAAAGTTGTAGATTTTTGAGTTACGGTCGTTTGGACACCAAGATCACCCTTTTTCGAGTCCGAATGAATTAGTTATGATTTTTCTCGTGCAAGTGCGCAGGTTTAGTGATTTCCAAAGTTTTAACTTAAAATCATGTGATGAAATGTTGTAGTCTTTTGGTGCTTATTAAAAATCTTTATTTTATTAAAATGACTCGTTAATAATTTGACAAAGACAGTTTCAGATATTTATAAAATTTATATTATCTTTTACACTTGTCGATAATTATAGTAATCTTATATCGAAACCTGATATTACATATCTAATATCTTGTTAACGTTATCAGTTAATGAATATATATCATACATACACATAATGTTCGTGAATCGTCAGGCTTGGTCAAAGGTAACTAATCATTCCAATATAGATTTCAGACTTTCTAAACTCAACATTAGAGTTTTTGCTTATCGTGTCGGAAACATATAGAGATTAGAGTTTAAATTTGGTCGGAAATTTCCGGGTCGTTACAGTACCCACCCGTTAAAGAAATTTCGTCCCGAAATTTGTTAGAGGTCGTTATGGATAACAATAGGAATGCTTTCATGACGAATATGTAGTGATAACAAAGTTTTATCATTATTAGATATAGATAAAACATTTCGATTATGTGAAGCGTACTAGCGAAGCTAAAAGGGAGTGAAATGAGTGAATATAGAATTGTTGTAACCGATGACATGATTATGATTGATTTCCGGAATTTAAGGGTTTCGAGAAAAATCTTATGTAATAAGATTTGGCTTTGCGGCGATCAGGATCTTCTTTGATTTAACGCAGCAATCTGTTTTGATTTCTTTGTCGAACATCTCACTATAAATTTACCTCCTTCTTTTCCTTACTGCCCACACCTTCTATTCTTTCTCTTTAGTTTCTACTTTAAGACATTCACTAAAAATGCTCCATCCCATTCTAATCCTTGTTATATTTCTAACTTTCATATCTTTCATTCTTCTTTTTCATCTATCACCAGAAGAATCTATTTTCTTTTATCCTTTCCTTGGAATTATAATGTCTTTAATTCTCCCGTGCCTTTACGTTGCCATACGTATTGATATGCACGGTTTGTAGTTTCAAGGTTGTGGTTAGGTTTTATATCTTCCCGTCCTCGAACCAAGCGAATAATGATCCGAATTTCGTAGGTATGAGATTCAGAATGAACATAGATATTGCTCTTAGAAAGAAATGGTAATGGTATGATTTTGATTAGTAAAAATTACCAGAATATTTTGGAAAATTAGAACTATCAGGGTGATACGTTCTAATATGTTTGAAGATTGTATAGAATGTAAGAGCCGCGTAACATGGCACATGAGGATGGTACTGTGAATCATCACATTTCATTAAAAACTTATCATAACTTAATGTAATATAATGAAGTTGATCAAGTTTCATTATATTATACTAATTTATGCATCAGTTCTCAACACTGCTTCAGAACATTCTTATTTTAACCTGAAGGTTTCAGAATTTAGAAACTAACACAGTTTCTTTTACGTTGTAACGTAGATATTACGGAGGAATGAATGATTTCAAATAAGGATAGCTTCGAAAACATCTTCAGAAATATTGAGGATATTTATAATGAATGATATGATAATGTTTTAGAATTTCTAATGTCGAAGGATGATGATGAAGATTGACCCGTAAGGGTTTAGATTCGGAAGCAAGGTGTTTGCTATGGAATTGTCATGATTCTTTTATGTACAAGTTTAGTCCTTGTAATTTGTTCAGAGTCTCCTTCACGATTTGCTCAATCCGGTTTTCAGTACCAAATTTTCTATCGAGCATTCCTAACACTTCCTCTTTTTATCATCAAGTTTTGGTCATTATGACTGTCTTACAACATGTTGCTTCGTCGGTATTTCAAGAACTACTTCATAGTTCAAGACGTTCTTCAGAAACTTCACATTCGGGGTATGAAGTTCTTAGAGATAATATCATAAGTATAGATGAAGAAATTCTGCAAGATTTTCAAAATACGACTTGCGGATTCCGTCCTAGGAATGTCAAGCTGCTGGTACATCTGCTGATAACGTTGTGAATTATAAAAGATTCTTTGGTGGTAACGGCGAAAGAACAAGGTATAGATTTCGAGATTATAGTAGGAGTAGTCTTACTGAGAAGCCGAAGTGGAGCTGTGACAAAATTAGCTTCTTGAAAAGGAATTGTAGGGTTGTTTTGCTAATGAATGACGGAGGATTCAACACAGTATGTGTTAAACTTATGAATTTGGTTTCGAGAGTTTTCCGGCGTATAAATCTTTGCTTCGGTAGACGAGGCGCGGCGGTTTCGACTTCTCGATCGAAATGTTTTCAAGAATCATGAAAGGATTTGAATACGAATTGTAATCGTCAAGATACGAATGAGGTTTGAGATAAAATCAAGTGGCAAACTTGAAGAATTGTTTAGTTTCATATGTTATATTCTATATTTTAATTCATTTTACTTGTCCATAGTTAGCAGTCTGTTAGTTCGATTGTCCAATAATACAATAGTTAAATAATATATATATATTATAATATTCGAATTAAATAATACATATCGTGACCCGTGTACCGGTCTCGGTATTGATCACAACTCAAACTATATATATAGATGGGTCGATATGATAAATCGAAACCTTGTATACGTGTCCCGTTATATAAAGTGCGTAAAATAAATAAATGTATATCATGACCCATGCACCGGTGTTGTCTCAGAATTAATCCGACGTGTTGCGTACATGTGTCCCGACAGTAGTACAGTGCGGAAATTAAAATTGCGGGAATGTAAATTGCGGAAATGTAAATTGCGAGAATTGTAAATTGCGAGAATATAAATTGCGATAAATTAAATGTTAATCAGTTAGCTGGGAACAGTTAGCCGGAACAGTTAGCGTGAAATCCTTAATTGATTTTCAATTAGTTAAATCGTGTGTTTCTAACAATTTTAATATATCCAATGTTTTCTTCATTATGCCACTTGTTGGATTCTGATAAGTCAAAATCCGAATATGAAATGAGAATGGTTATTCTGGGATGAGCGGATACGAATACCGGTGGTTGCGAGTAAAATAATAGATGACCGTTGAATCAGATTCAAAGAATGTACAGTGTACTTATTAATGTGAATTCTAAATATTCCTCGGGTGCTACCCACCCGTTAAAATATTTTCATCATTAACAGTTTGTACGAAAGAAATTTTTAATTACAATCTTTATGAAAATATACTTGCATATATATTTTCATCGGATGTAATTATGGATTTAATGAGTAAAGAAAATATTATACTCATTTGATTTACTGTTGGCACTTGATTTCATGATCTCTGAACATTAGAGATTACGTAGTTGTCATGTTAAACGGAAGTAAATGAGGTAGGACGTAAGGCGAAGGTAATCGATGTCGAACGAAAATTTAGTAGATGGAACGATACGTAGAACGGTGACTATACTCATGGTATAGTTTATGACGTTGAGGTTTATGACGCGACTGTGGCTGCTGCTGGTGTTTGTAACCGTCACACCATATTTTCCATTGCTGTCACACAAACGCGAAGTTTATTAACTTATACTTGTACACCGGATTGATTGGCGATTGAAGCGAGCGGATGTATAAAATTCGGAATATGAGATGGTATATAATTATGATGAGATATCCGTAAAAAGGAGAAAAGAAATGGTTTCTCGAACAGGTTCGTCGGTAAGTGTTTCAGGTTTATCGCCAAAAGAGTAATTTAGTGGATGGAAAGGTTCTTCAATGTGAAATGATTTCCGGATGTCGTATGATATTCTAACTATATAGAATATCTATATATATTACCAAAGATTTCGTAGTCTTCAAAGAAATTTACGGCGTGTATCAGGCAAATCTAGGATGCGCTAAGATATGAATTTCGTCTATACACTATCGATGCACTAAATGCAGTAAGACGTGTCTAGGCTTAAGAATGCTAAGCAGGCAATTCCCTAAAGATGATAAGCAGATGATTTCCGACTAATGTGATAAGCAAAACTTTTTGACAAGCAGACACGGTCAAAGTCCAGTCTCACTAATGTATCCTAACAACCACCAGTTAGACACACTAATGGGTGACCTGGTTCGCTAAGACCAACGCTCTGATACCACCTATAACGATCCGTTCCTAATCCATTCGGACAACGTCCATATCGATTACAAACGAATTATAATAGTTGATAACATCGCGAGGTATTTGACCTCTATATGATACATTTTACAAACGTTGCATTTATTCTTAAAAAGACAATCTACCATTACATCAAAATTGACATGTTCGTCTAACATTTCCCAAAATTCAAATAACTAAATTTTAGCTCTTAATGATCTTCAATGACTCGAATGCAACGTTCTTGTATCATGACTTAAATGGTCCCAACTAGTATCCTTTATATGAGCTAATGCACAGCGGAAGACTTAATTCGTACCTGAGAATAAACATGCTTAAAAGTGTCAACCAAAAGGTTGGTGAGTTCATAAGTTTATCGCAACAACAGTTATCAAAAGTTTCAATAGACCACAAGATTTCATAGTTATAAATATCTGTACACTCGCAAGTGTATAAAAGCATTCTAAGTGGTTGAGCACTTGGTAACCATACTTAACATTTAATCACGTCGCATATTCCCTTTAATATATATAATCTTACTACACTGTACCAAAGTGTAGTTGCTTTAACGAAGTACTGTGCAACCGTTGAATACTGGTCGTCCAGTCCGATTGGGGTTGTCAGGCCCGATAGATCTATCAACAGGATTCGCGTTTACAATACAGCTGTAAATATTAGTTACCAAGCTACAGGGAAGTATGCAAGTAGTACAACTCAACGTAGAATGTATTTTAAGTACTTGTGTCTATTTCGTAAACATTTATAAAAGCATCGCATGTATTCTCAGTCCCAAAAATATATATTACAAAAGCAATTAAAAAGGGAGCAAATGAAACTCACCAATTGTATTTTGTAGTAAAAATACATATAACATCATTGATAACTTATAAGGTTGGCCTTCGATTCACGAACCTAATTAATTATATAATTTTATATCGATTAATATCTAAATAACGATTAAAGTCAATTTCTAGTGTACCAATCCTAATGCTCGAGACTAATTTGTAAAAGTTAACAGAAATTTGTTTGACTCAAAAAGATTTCCAAAAAAATACAGTTATATATCACTGTTTTATATTCTCAAATATTTTGACAATACTTATTAAAGTAAATAATAATGTAATTCTTTTATGATATCTTAAAATTATACTAACTTTTGATATAAAGATACTTTTCACTTTTAGATAATATTTTTAAATAATAATTTTAATATTAATAATATTGATAATTGAAATTTTTATAGTTTTAACATAATTAATATTTTTAATTACAACAAAAATAATAAGTTTATAGTTTTGATAAAAATATTAGTTTCTTTGAAATATTAATAACAACAAACATAATAATCGTAAAAATAATATTTTTAGTAAAATGATATTTAGTAGTTTTAATAATAACAACTAAAATAAAAATTTTATAGTTGTTAATAAAATTATTAGTTTTCCCATAAAATTATAATATCAATAATAATAGAAATTTATAACAACAACGTAATGTTAAAATATTCATTTTTGGTAATTTGTACAAAGTTCAATTGATTATAACTTCAAATTCATCCGCCGAATCCATTCGACATCTAAATGAAAAGTTTATAGTTTTTCGCCACCTTTCCAAAAACATATTATTCATATACCTTATCTTAACCGCAGAGGTAACTAATTCAGATTCTATCCTAAAATATAATTTGACAAAATAAATATACAAGCATACACAATCCTAATTTCTCGAGTATTAGTCAGGGATACACTAAAAGTAAATAAAAGTTAAGTTTAGAGTGCTCACGTATCAATATTGAGATTCAATATTGCAGGATATTATTTAGACGCAACGGAAATGACAAACACTAGTTTGTCTCACGAGCAAAACCCCCGATCCATACCCATAACATCCATAGATTTGACCCATAATCTCCTTAATCTTACCCCGTTCATGAAATTAGTTTTGGAACACTTGGGCAGAACCCCGTCCTACTAATGACACTTCTAATCTTAAGATTAATAACGATATTAATCTTAATTTTTAGTATTAATAATTATAATGATGATCTTAATAATAATAATAATATTAATAAGATTAATTAATAATAATAATAATATAAATATGGATATGTTTACGGAGTATGTATATGTGTAAGTGTGTGTGCGTAGTGAAATAAAGAAAATATCACAGAACCCATTTTTATAAGCAAATTTCGTCACCTAACCACTTTATGTTTGCAAAACATTACCCGTTTCGTGTAGATAGGTACACGATTCGTGTAAGGTGTCTTCATGAAAGTTGTAGATTTTTGAGTTACGGTCGTTTGGACACCAAGATCACCCTTTTTCGAGTCCGAATGAATTAGTTATGATTTTTCTCGTGCAAGTGCGCAGGTTTAGTGATTTCCAAAGTTTTAACTTAAAATCATGTGATGAAATGTTGTAGTCTTTTGGTGCTTATTAAAAATCTTTATTTTATTAAAATGACTCGTTAATAATTTGACAAAGACAGTTTCAGATATTTATAAAATTTATATTATCTTTTACACTTGTCGATAATTATAGTAATCTTATATCGAAACCTGATATTACATATCTAATATCTTGTTAACGTTATCAGTTAATGAATATATATCATACATACACATAATGTTCGTGAATCGTCAGGCTTGGTCAAAGGTAACTAATCATTCCAATATAGATTTCAGACTTTCTAAACTCAACATTAGAGTTTTTGCTTATCGTGTCGGAAACATATAGAGATTAGAGTTTAAATTTGGTCGGAAATTTCCGGGTCGTTACAAAATGAGTACCCCAATCACTTATTAAAGCTTTCGGTGTTCCAAACCTTGCAAAAAGACGTTTTAAAAAGTTGACTACAACTCGTGCATCGTTAGTTGGGAGAGCTTGTGCTTCCGCCCATTTAGATACATAATCAATGGCTACGAGTATATATAGATTATTATGAGATTTTGGAAATGGACCCATAAAGTCAATACCCCAAATGTTAAATACTTCACATACTTGGATGACATTTTGTGGCATTTCATCACGTTGACTTATTTTTCCGGTCCTTTGACATGCATCACAGGATTTGCAAAGAAGGTGTGCGTCTTTGTAAATTGTAGGCCAATAGAATCCAGCTTCATAAACTTTTCTTGCTGTTAGTTGAGGCCCATAATGCCCTCCTGTTGGTCCTGTGTGACAATGGTTTAAAATTTTACTAGCTTCATCTCCAAATACACATCGGCGTATTATTCCATCGGGACAACTTTTAAACAGATGTGGATCTTCCCAGAAATAGTGTTTTATATCACTGAAGAATTTCTTTCGTCTTTGGTACGATAATCCTTTTTCAAGGAATCCACAAACTAAGTAGTTTGCATAGTCTGCAAACCATGGGATTTCTTTATAATCTATCTTCAATAGATATTCATCAGGGAAGTTGTCTTGTATGGCTGATTCATTTAGAACTTTTAATTCGGGGTTTTCAAGACGAGAAAGATGATCAGCGGCGAGATTTTCTGCTCCCTTTTTATCTCGGATTTCAATATCAAACTCTTGTAAGAGTAAGATCCAACGGATTAATCTTGGTTTAGCATCTTGTTTTGAAAATAGGTATCTAAGAGCAGAATGGTCGGTATAGACCACCGTTTTTGCTAGAACTAGATATGATCGAAATTTGTCAAAAGCAAAGACAATAGCAAGGAGTTCTTTTTCAGTAGTTGTATAGTTCGTTTGTGCTCCTTGTAACGTCTTACTAGCATAATATATAGGTTGAAATCGTTTTTCAATCCTTTGTCCTAAAACGGCTCCCATTGCAAAATCACTTGCATCGCACATTAGTTCAAATGGTAGATTCCAATTTGGTGTTATCATGATCGGTGCATTAGTGAGTTTTTCTTTAAGAATATTAAAAGATTTGATACACTCATCTGAAAAGATGAATGGCGCATCCTTTTCTAGGAGTTTATTCATAGGAGTGGCAATTTTAGAAAAATCTTTTATGAAACGTCGGTAAAAACCGGCATGCCCTAGAAAACTCCTAACTCCTTTAACATTGGTGGGATGTGGAAGTTTAGCAATTACATCTACTTTAGCTCTATCCACTTCAATTCCTTCTTTTGAAATTTTATGTCCAAGAACGATGCCTTCTTTAACCATGAAATGGCATTTCTCCCAATTAAGTACTAGATTTGATTTTTCGCATCTAATTAGCATTCGTTCCAGATTAACTAGACATGATTTAAATGTATCACCGAAGACTGAAAAGTCATCCATGAATACTTCCATGCATTCTTCTATCATGTCGTGAAAAATCGCCATCATACACCTTTGAAAGGTTGCAGGGGCGTTACAAAGTCCAAATGGCATGCGTTTGTAAGCAAAAGTACCATAAGGGCACGTGAATGTGGTTTTCTCTTGATCTTCGGGTGCTATTGGAATTTGAAAATATCCGGAAAACCCATCTAGAAAACAATAGTAACTATTTCCGGCTAATCTTTCCAACATTTGATCTATGAAAGGTAAGGGAAAGTGATCTTTTCTGGTGGCGTCATTTAATTTTCTATAATCAATACATACACGCCATCCTGTTACAGTCCTAGTAGGAATAAGCTCATTTTTCTCATTTGTGATGACAGTCATGCCACCCTTCTTAGGCACGCATTGAACTGGGCTTACCCATGGACTATCAGAGATTGGATAAATTAAACCTGCATCTAGCAGTTTAATAATCTCTTTCTTAACTACATCTTGCATATTAGGATTTAGTCTTCGTTGACGTTGCACATACGTTTTATGACCTTCTTCCATAAGGATTTTATGTGTGCAATACGAAGGACTTATTCCTTTAATATCATGAATCTTCCATGCAATAGCTGGTTTATGAGCTTTCAACACAGAAATGAGTTGTGATTTCTCATTTTCAGTAAGAGAAGACGATATTATTACAGGTAATTCAGATTCACCATGTAAATAGGCGTATTCCAAATGGTTTGGAAGTGGCTTTAACTCTAATTTCGGAGGTTCTTCTATCGATGATTTATATCGATATCTGTCTTCTTCTTTTAGCATTTGAATTTCTTCTGTTGTTGGTTCATATCCATTAGCTATAAGTGTAGCTAACATTTCAGCTTCATCAATTGGTTCATTACCTTCTCCTAAAGAACATTCTCCTGTTCCTTGTAATTCTGGAAATTCTTCTAATAATTCTGCATGTGCATCTATAGTTTGAATATAATAACATGTATCATCTGCAGATTGTGGTTGTTGCATTGCTCTATCAACTGAAAAGGTAACACTCTCATCCTCTATACTTAGGGTCAGTTTCTTACCGAACACGTCTATCATTGCTTTAGCCGTGTTTAAGAATGGTCTTCCTAATATGAGAGGAACTTGAGAATCTTCTTCCATGTCCAAAACAACAAAATCTACTGGAAATACTAAAGTACCAACTTTAACTAGCATGTTCTCCATTATCCCTCTAGGATATTTTATTGATCTATCGGCTAGTTGTATGCTTATTCTGGTTGGTTTCAATTCTCCAAGGTCTAGTTTAGCGTATAGTGAATACGGCATTAGATTTATACTAGCACCTAAATCTGCTAATGCTTCTATTGAACTAAGACTACCCAGAAAACATGGAATTGTGAAACTTCCTGGATCAGATAGTTTTTCTGGTATCTTATTCAACAGCACTGCTGAACAATTAGCATTCATAGTAACAGCCGAGAGTTCTTCCATTTTCTTTCTATTCGTGATTAGATCTTTCAAGAATTTAGCATATCTAGGCATTCCTGAAATTACATCAATGAAAGGAAGATTTACATTTATCTGTTTAAACATATCCAAGAATTTGGATTGCTCGGCTTCAAGTTTTTCCTTCTTCATTTTACTCGGGTAAGGAAGTGGTGGTTGGTATGGTTTAACATAAGGTTTATCCTTAACTGTGTTATTTTCATTAACCTTTTCAACTACCGGTTCTTTTTCCTTATCTTGATCAGGTTGTGGTTCTTGTGGAGTAGGAATAGTTTCATCAGAAGTTACAGGTATTTCAGGTGGTTTAAGTGTTGTACCACTTCTTGTGGTAATAGCTTTAGCTGTTTCATTCCGGGGGTTAGCATTTGTATCGCTAGGTAGACTTCCCGGTTTTCTTTCACCTATCAACCTTGCTAGGTTACTTACTTCTTGTTCCAGATTTTGAATAGAAGCTTGTTGATTTCTAAATGCTTGAGCATTTTGTTCATTTGTTTGTTTTTGAGATGTGAAAAACTGCGTTTGAGTTTCAACTAGCTTCGTCATCATATCTTCTAAATTTGGCTTTTTATCATCGGTTTGTTGTGGTGGTTTGTTTTGAAAATTAGGTCTTTGCTGATTGTAAGTATTATTGGATACTTGTTGATTGCTAGGACCTTGTTGGTTGTTGTATGGAATATTTCGGTTATAATTCTGGTTTTGATTGTAAATCGGTCTTGGCGGTTGATAATTATTCTGATAATTATTTCCAGGCCTTTGGTTTATGTATGAAATATTCTCTCTTTGTTCCATTGTTAATTCAATACTGAGACAATCTTTTGTCAAATGTGGTCCTCCACACTGCTCACAACTAATTCGTATAGCATGAATATCTTTAGTCATCTTTTCCATTTGTCTCTCGAAAGCATCTATCTTTGCGGAAATGGAATCTAAGTCATGGCTAGAATCGGCTCTAGCTGCTTTAGATGATCTAATGATGTCTTTTTCTTGGTGCCACTCATGTGAGTGGGAAGCAGTATTATCAATAATTTTGTAAGTATCAGTTTCGGTTTTCTTCATAATAGAACCACCAGCTGCTATATCTATATCTTTCCTTGTAGTGATGTCGCATCCTTGGTAGAATATTTGTACTATTTGACAGGTGTCTAAACCATGTTGCGGACATCCTCTTAACAACTTTCCATATCTTGTCCACGCCTCATATAGAGTTTCATTTGGCTTCTGTGTGAACGTAACAATTTCTGCTTGAAGTCTTACGGCTTTAGATGCAGGAAAGAATTGTTTAAGAAATTTGTCAATTAAAACGTCCCATGTATCAATCGCCCCTTCAGGTAACGATTCCAACCAATCTTTGGCTTCTCCCTTTAAAGTCCAGGGAAATAACATGAGATATATTTGTTCATCCTCCACTTCTCGTATTTTAAATAGTGTGCAGATCCTATTAAAGGTACGTAGATGTTCATTTGGATCTTCCTTCGGCGCACCACTAAATTGGCATTGATTAGTCACCATGTGTAGAATTTGTCCTTTGATTTCATAATCTGGCGCATTAATGTCTGGATGAGTAATTGCGTGACCTTGGCCAGTGCGTTTAGCTCTCATTCGGTCTTCCATACTTAAAGGTTCCAGATTCTCCATAATTGAATTTGTTGACTCGGTATCACTAGATGATTCTGATTTAATGGTTCGTTCCTCAACAATCTCTGTTTGAATGATTGGTGGTTCCGGAGGAAAGTTTAATGGTTCAGGATCTACGAACCGTTCCTGAATATTCTCTGGATTCTCAATTGTGAGGTTGGGTTCAAAAAATGGATTATCGGTAATTTGAACTGAAGTACTTGGTCGACTGGATGACGATTCTAAAGAAAAATCAACGGCGGTTATATTTGTTAAACGATGTCTTGATCTAGTTACAGGTGGTGAACGTACAAAAGGTGATGAACGTCTTGCTCGGTGCATTCACTGAATATCTTATTAGTTTTTAAAAGGAAAGAAAACTTATAATAAGTTATCCAATCAATAGACTTTTCTGATTTTGCCCACGTTTCGAATAGCCAAAAGATGCAGCAGAGGGGCAGGATTCGTTTGGTCTCAATATAATTGAGGACTGTTTGGCTCCAATAACCCGGTCCACGTACAAATCCAACTATTACTACGAACCAGAAAATTTTGATGTCTATCGATTTAACCACTCAAAATAAATTTTCGTAATTTTAAGAAATTTAGATAAGAAGTAGAATAAAAATCTATGTCCTAAAACTAGAATGGCGAGAAATAAGAAAGACAAAGAGTTCGTCGCAAAAGGTCGAAAAAGAAAAATGGTTGAAAAATAAAAGGTGACGGAAAAATAAAAGAAACTTATCAAAACTTAAAAATACTTAACTAATTTAACCTTATTACTACAACTAACTTAAAATTATAATCGCAAATTGAAATTACTAATTGGAATGATAATTGATACATAGTAAAAGGTGTCTAAAAATATTAAAGCTTACAGGAGAAACTAAATCCCAAATGGAAATAACTTAAAAAGAAACTAAAACTTAAAAAGGCGTCGCAAAATTCTAAAGCACCTAAATCTTAGTCTAAAGAAAAAGCACTTAAGGAATTTTACGGCAAAGCCTAAAAATCTAGGAGTAAAAATAACTATAGCAAAAACTAAGTTTAAAATTAAATATGAGCGAAAAATATAAATATTACGCTACAACGATTAAAAAGGGACAAAATATAAAAGTTATAAAAAGTTATAAAAATATTAGATTTTATAAAAATATTATTTTTATATTTTATAATAAAAGTATTAAGTAAATAAATAATAAAACTAAACAAAAAGTAAAAATAACTAAATAAATTAAAAACTTAATTATAATAATAATAATAGTATTAGGGTTTAATTAATAATAATTAAATAATAATCGTAATAAATGCGGAATTAGGGTTTGGATGTGGCCCTGTCAGACCCCTCATGCGACTCGCATGGTTTAAGGGGGTGGGTCATGCGACTCGCATGGTGTTCGGATCCAGGCCAAAAGTTGGGCTGCTACAGTACCTTGGCCCGATTACTTATTTTTTTTTTCTTTCTGTTTTTCTATTTTTTAATTTTTCTGTTTTAAAATTTAATATAAAATATTTATATAGTTTAAATAAAAACTTATATTTTTATAAAACTAAAAATAGAAATATTTGATAATTTTGTAAATAAAGATCTTAAAAATATATATAAGTATATTTTTTTTTTTCGGTTTTTAAAAGCTCTTTTTTTTATATATTTTTTTTTATTTTTTTAAAAATATAAATTTTACCAAAACTAATTATAACTTAAAAATTAAAAATATGGCGTTTCGCTTCGGCGAGTTCCCCGGCAGCGGCGCCAAAAATACTTGATGTGCAGCGGGGTGTATATAAAATAGTTTATATTTTACTAGGAAAATACTATTAAATACGATACAATTTTACACAAGATATTTATTTATTTATAGAATGGATATACTTAAACCTTGCTACAACACTTATAGGCAGTGTACCTAATCGTACAGTAGTGTAGTTTTTAGTAAGTCCGGTTCGTTCCACAGGGAAATCTTTAAACAAAGCTCAACGCTATATTAGTTTACTTTTATAAAAATACAAATATATATATAAGTGATATTATTATTATAAAGGGGGGTTTTTACCGTTTAATGACCGTCTTGTCGATTTTAAAACTTTAGTCGCAGTTAAAACCTAATGTAAAATATAAAATAAATACAAGACTTTAAATTAAAGCGTAAAGTAAATAACGATAATGAAATTGCGAATAATAAAAATGCGATAAAATTAAATTGCGATAATTAAAAGTACGATAATTAAAAGTGCGATTAAATAACAATAAAAGTGCGATAATTAGAAGTGCAATTAAATATAAAATAAAGGAAATTAAATATGAAATAAAAGAATTATGCTTATTTAAACTTCCGTAATCATGATGTTTGACGTGTTGATTTTAGTTTTATGCCCATGGGTTAATTGTCCTTTGTCCTGGATTATTCAATATGTCCGTCTGGTTTTTGTCCATAACAGTCCATCAGTCATAAATATAAATTGCAAGTGTCCTTGTCAAATTATTATTATACCCGAAGATAAATATTCCAACTAATTGGGGATTCGAATTGTAACAAGGTTTTAATACTTTGTTTAATGAATACACCAGGTTATCGACTGCGTGTAAACCAAGGTTTTACTACTTTGTTAACAATTACACCAATTACCCTTGAATGTAATTTCACCCCTGTTTTGATTATTCTAGTGGCTATTAATCCATTCCCGTGTCCGGTTAAATGAACGATTATTCGTACATATAAATACCCCGCCCATCGTGTCCGATCGAGTGTATATGGTAATTTATAGGGACGCCCAATTGTAAACCTTTATATTAACATTAACAAACTTTCATTTAGTTAAACAAATATAAAGCTCATTAATAGCCCATAGTCTAGTTTCCACAAGTGTCGTTCTTTTGTCCAAACCCCAATTATGGTACAAAGCCCAATTACCCAATTTTAGTAATTAGCCCAACATCATGATTACTTCGTTTTAAACAAGCATAATAATAACTTAGCTACGAGACATTAATGTAAAAAGGTTGAACATAACTTACAATGATTAAAAATAGCGTAGCGTTACACGGACAGAATTTCGACTTACACCCTTACAACATTCGCTAACATACCCTTATTATTAGAATTATAATTAAAATTAAAATATAAATTATAAATATAAATATATTTACGTATGAAGAGGAAGAAAAAAAAGATGTTATAATTTGATCAGAATTCGGTTGGTTTTATAGCCAGACTTGATTTTTGGGGCTCCGCGACTCGCGGCAAAATGCCCTTAAAACTCCGCGAGTCGCGGAGAGGTATTTACAGCTCACACCCTTGGAGTTTCTTGCTGCCGACGGTTTTTATTATATATATATAATATATATATAATTAATATAATTAATTATATATTATATTATATTTATATACATAGTTAACTTGTAATTTTTAGTCCGTTGCGTCGAGCGTTAAGAGTTGACTCTGGTCCCGGTTCCGGATTTTCGAACGTCCTTGCGTACAATTTTATATTTTGTACTTTGCGTTTTGAATCTTGTACTTCTGTAATTTCGAGACGTTTCTTATCAATAATTGGAACCTTTTTGATTGTCTTTTGTTCTTTTGAGCTTTTTGGTCGTTTGCGTCTTCAATTCGTCGAATCTGTCTTTTGTCTTCACCTTTTATTATTTAAACGAATATCACTTGTAAATAGAACAATTGCAACTAAAAGCTTGTCTTTCTTGAGGAATAATGCTATGAAATATATGTTCGTTTTTAGCATTATCAAATATTCCCACACTTGAGCGTTGCTTGTCCTCAAGCAATATTGTCTTGAAATACTAGAATCACTTCTTTATTCTTCACACTTTGTACATCAGTGATTTCTATACGGCGGTATAAACAATGGTAGTAACGATATGGTTTACAGTCCCACATGACTATAAAAATTTAGATCCATTAAGGAAATTGGATCTTTATGAAAACATTTGATCTTTTGAAAATTAAATCTAGTTTTTACCCTAGATAAGTTTTCCGGAATAACCCTTTACCGGTGTTTGCAAAATATTTTTGTGGGTTTGGTGGGTTTCAGATTTGAAAATTTTAGCTCAAAACTTGCGGTTTTGTGTCACCCACTTGCTAACCTTGTATTTGGAAAGCAACACGTCCAGTTTACTTGTTCCGTATATTACCTTTCGGCAAACTACCGTCCGGTTGTAAAGGAAAGCGTTGAACAAGCAACTGTTTAAGGCAATGTCCCGTGACATGCTTTTGATTATGGTCTATAACGTGTCGGACGCAATTACTATCCTTGGTAGGAGCAATAGTAAAGCTCACCCTTATAATTTGTTGGTCTGGCACAAGGTCCTGTCTTTGACCACTATGCAACCACCGTTCTTACGGTTGACACCCGATTTAGTTCAGGTGACCTAATGAATTTCAGGTGAATTCCTAGGATTTTACGTTCAATGGTAATGAACGCATTGAAAATAGGGTTTTCAGAAAACAAATCGGTTTGTAATTTTTGATCAAAGTATTTTCTCGTTTAAGCTCGAGTTTAGATATCATTGAATTCCATGAGTTTGAATTCTCAATCTTTAAGGTCAATCTCTAGGATTGAGTAATATCAGTCTTAAAAGCTGATTTTTAATCTTTAAGGAGATTATCCTTTCTGGGGATCTGATTCATTAGTCTTATCCAGCTAATTTGCATGGTGCCCCCCCATTGTACGAGATAAATCCTTCTCATGGTTAGGATAAATCTGACCACTTGGCGACCCTGTTTAATGCTGAGGTCCGTGGATTTCCTGCTGATTTTAGTGATGACTACGATCAAACCCCTGCCAAGAGGCACAACAACGGTGGAAACCCTAATCCCAACAACAACACCAACACCAACCCGAACTACAAAGGAACCTTACCACAATGCAAACGGTGCTACAAACACCACACTGGGTATTGCAATATTGTCTGTGAGAAGTGCCAACGGGCTGGGCACATCGGGAAGGACTACAAGGTCACTACTTTGAATGGGAAGCCAAACACCAATGGGCCGAAGAAGTGCTACGAATGCGGGCAGACGGGCCATTTCAGAAACGCATGCCCCAACAAGCGAAAAGATGGCGGGCCACCCCGTGGTAGAGCTTTTAATGTTAATGCAAGGGATGCACGCGATAACCCCGACTTGGTGACAGGTATATTCAAAATCAACAATCTTTTAGCTTCTGTCTTGTTTGATACTGGTGCGGATAGAAGTTATGTATGTAGACATTTTTGCGATAAGATTAATTGGTCATTAGTCCCGTTAAAAGAGAGTATGCTTGTCGAGGTCGCCAATGGAAAACTTGAAAAGGTTGACCACATTAGTCAAGGAGCTATTATCAACATAGCTGGTGCAGATTTCGAAATTTACTTGATACCTATCAAACTGGGAAGTTTTGACGTGCTCTTCGGTATGGATTGGTTGAGCAAGATAAAGGCCAATATTATCTGTGGAGATAAAGCACTTCGCATACCACAAGGAGATGGTGAACCACTAGTTATCTATGGAGAGAGATGTACCTCGAAGTTGAACCTCATTAGTTGCGTGAAAGCGCAAAAGATTATGAAGAAGGGACGTTTTGCTGTCATAGCACATGTGAAAGCAGTAGAAACTGAGGTGAAGAGCGTGAACGACGTTCAAATTGTGAACGAATTTTCCGATGTCTTCCCAGAGGAATTGCCTGGATTGCCGCTGCAGAGAGCAGTAGAGTTTCAGATTGATTTAGTGCCAGGAGCTGCACCTGTAGCTCGCGCACCTTATAGACTCGCACCTTCCGAGATGCAAGAATTATAGAGTCAACTACAAGAACTACTTGATCGTGGATTTATCCAACTAAGTTTCTCGCCTTAGGGCGCACCTGTGTTGTTTGTGAAGAAGAAGGATGGATCCTTCTGTATGTGTATCGACTACCGTGAACTCAACAAATTGACTATCAAGAATCGGTATCCTCTTCCATGAATTGACGATCTTTTTGATCAACTACAAGGATCGAGTGTCTACTCAAAGATCGATTTGCGATCCGGTTATCACCAATTGAGGGTGAAGGAAAGTGACGTGATGAAAACTGCATTCAGAACCCGTTATGGTCATTATGAGTTTCTCGTGATGCCGTTCGGGCTAACCAACGCACCTGTCGTATTTATGGACCTTATGAATCGTGTCTGTAAGCCGTACTTGGATAAGTTTGTTATCGTCTTCATAGATGATATCCTCATCTACTCTAAGAGCGAAGAAGAACACGAGCAACACCTCCGATTAGTGCTTGAACTCTTAAGACAAGAGCAACTTTACGCTAAATTCTCCAAGTGCGAATTTTGGTTGAAGGAAGTACAGTTTTTGGGTCATGTTGTGAGCGACCAGGGTATCAAAGTTGATCCCGCCAAGATTGAAGCCATCAGCAAGTGGGAGACCCCCACTACTCCGATGCGTATTCGCCAATTCCTAGGCCTCGCCGGTTACTACCGAAGATTCATCGAAGGATTTTCTCTGATTGCACGTCCTTTGACCGCGCTGACTCACAAGGGCAAGAAGTTCATTTGGGAACCCGCACACGAATCAGCGTTCCAAACTTTGAAGAAGAAGTTAACCACCGCACCTATCCTATCACTTCCTGAGGGCAGTGACGACTTTGTTGTTTATTGTGATGCATCGAAGAGTGGTTTTGGTTGTGTACTGATGCAACGATCAAAAGTTATTGCCTATGCCTCCCGTCAATTGAAGATTCACGAGCGGAACTACACTACACACGATCTTGAACTTGGAGCCGTTGTCTTTGCACTCAAATTGTGGAGACATTATTTGTATGGAACTAAGAGCACTATCTTCACCGATCACAAGAGTCTCCAGCACATCTTCGACCAGAAGCAACTGAATGTGAGACAGCGTCGATGGATCGAGATGCTCAACGACTACGATTGTGAACTCCGTTATCACCCGGGCAAGGCCAATGTTGTAGCTGACGCTTTAAGCCGAAAGGAGAGGACGGCACCTCTTCGTGTTAGGGCTCTGAACATCACCATCCATTCGAACCTCAACAGCCAGATCAGATTAGCCCAAGATGAGGCTCTCAAGGAGGAGAACATATCTCATGAACATTTGAACATACTTATCTCTCGATTCGAGGTTAGGGAGTCTGGACTCCGATGTTATGCCGGAAGAATTTGGGTACCTTATTATGGAGATCTACGAAACCTGATACTTGATGAAGCACACAAATCGAGATATTCGATTCATCCTGGAGCGGGCAAAATGTACCACGACCTTAAAGAACAGTATTGGTGGCCGAATCTTAAGAAGGACGTTGCGACTTATGTTGGTAAGTGTTTGACTTGCTCGAAGGTTAAAGCCGAGCATCAGAGACCTTCTGGTTTACTTCAACAACCAGAAATCCCACAATGGAAGTGGGAACGTATAACAATGGATTTCATCACCAAGCTACCAAAGACGGTATACGATACTATTTGGATTATTGTTGACGGCCTTACCAAATCTGCACACTTTCTAGCGATGAAGGAAACTGATACAATGGAGAGACTTACTCAGTTATACATCAAAGAGGTTGTATCTCGTCATGGTGTACCTTTATCGATCATCTCAGATCGCGATCCCCGTTTTGCCTCTAGATTTTGGCGTTCTTTGTAAGAAGCCATGGGAACTCGTCTTGACATGAGTACTGCTTATCATCCTCAGACTGACGGGCAAAGTGAATGAACGATTCAGACCTTGGAGGACATGCTGCGTGCATGTGTCATTGATTTTGGAAAGGCCTGGGAAAGACATTTGCCACTCGCTGAATTCTCGTACAACAACAGTTATCACTCTAGCATTAATGCCACACCTTTTGAAGCATTGTATGGCCGTAAGTGCCGATCTCCTATTTGTTGGGCCGAAGTAGGCGAAAAGAAAATCACCGGACCCGAGGTAGTCCACGAAACGACGAAGAAGATTGCTCAGATATAAGCGAGACTTAAGACTACCCTCGATCGTCAGAAGAGTTATGCCGATCTTAAACGTAAAGACTTTGAATTCAAAGTCGGCGACCGTGTAATGTTAAAGGTTGCACCTTGGAAAGGTGTGATCCGTTTTGGAAAACGTGGAAAGTTGAACCCACGATACATTGGTCCTTTTGAAATCTTGGAACGTGTTGGACCCGTTGCATACCGTTTGGATCTACCCGCACAATTGAGCTCAGTTCATCCTACCTTCCACGTGTCTAACTTGAAGAAGTGTCTTGCTGCACCTGAACTGATCATACCATTGGAGGAACTTACTATTGATGACAAACTCCACTTTGTGGAAGAACCTGTTGAAATTATGGATCGTGAGATCAAAACTTTGAAACGCAACAAGATTCCGATCGTCCGAGTGCGATGGAATGCCAAACGAGGACCTGAGTTTACTTGGGAGCGGGAGGATCAAATGATGCGGAAGTATCCTCACCTTTTCCCGACTCCTCCATCTACCTCAGCTTAAATTTCGGGACGAAATTTTCTTTAACAGGTGGGTAATGTAACGACCCTGGAATTTCCAACGTTATTTTATTAATAATTATTATTATTAATACGTGTGATTAAATGAATGTATGTTATTACATTTGCATGTTACCATGATTGCCCGAACTTGACTTTAATTGCCCGAAACGTCTTTGTGACACCCGGAACTTGCACGAATAATATTTTCAAGTATTATTTACATTCATGATTAGTTTTATTAATAATTTTGGTTAACTATGGCTATTAGTTAGTTACTTGGGCTTTAATTGGCTTAACTTGTTATTAATTGTACTTGGGCTTTATTAGTGTTATGGACTCTTGAACTTGGGCTTCCAAGCCCACCCTACTTATGTTAATGGGTAAACTAGCCCATGTTACACTTGTAAGTATTAATTTGAATGGTAACTAGTTAGTTACATGCAAATGGAATCTAGTTCTCTTAATCCCCATGAGACTATCCCTTTTAACCAACTTTTATAAGCTTTACTTGCATGTGACCAAAGAGCAAAGCTCTTCCCCTTGATGGACAGCAGGCCGTCGGCCTTGGGGAGGTATTAGGAGAGTTTGGACTTCATTATTTCATTACATCTCACTTACATTCCTCTCTCAAAAACACACACACTTGAAATCCTCTCAACTTTCCTCTCTTTTTCTCTTATACTTGTAAGCAACTTGGAACCTTTCTTCTTCCTTTCTTGCTTATCAAAACCGTAGCGTATGCTACTTATATCATCATCTATTGTTACTTGTTCTTGTTGTTTGGTTTCTTGTTTGTTAATTAGTTACTCACTTGTCTTTGTTGTATGTTTCTTACTTACTTAGTTTACAAGAATCAAACTACCTAGTTTATTCTTCATTTTTATCTTGTATTTACAAGAACAAACAAGAACTAAGCTTACTAGTTTATGTTCTACATATGTTGCATCAAAAGATTTAAGTTCATGGTTGTATAAAATCATACTTGTAAGTCATGGAAGTAAACTTAAAGTTTACTTTACTTAAAGATCAACTTTGGTTGAATCTTTAAAAGTATGAACAACCATGAATCTTTTTCTTGTTTATTTAGTTTACTACTTCAATTTATGCACTTTAATTTCATGTAGTTAGTTTATATGGTCAAGTACTACAAGTTAGTCTTGATCTCATATCTCTTGAACAAATTAAGTTAACTTTGAAAGTTCAAGAGCACACAATAAGTTTTCTTTAAATATAACTTTGGATCTAGACTTTTGAGTCTTGGATCTTCAAGATCAAACTAAGAACTATGTTCTACTACTTATGATCTTGATTAGTTAGTTAACTTTCAAGTTTATAGTTCAATATTTCTTTTATATTTCATATAAGTGTCAAACCTAAGACTTTGATGTAACTTTGGTTCATCAAACTACATGCAACTCTTAAGTGAGTTGTGCTTCATGTCTTAGACTTGCACTAGGGTTATGATGGTCAAGACTTGGTTAAGAGGATGTAGATACATCAATGAGTTGTACACTTGAAGCTATATGCATCAAGGATGAGAACCATGATGAACATCAAGCACCAAGACCACCGGAACTCACTTAAACTTACTGTTTCTGTCCAAAACCTACTGACCTGCTGTTTATATAACAGACCAGCAGACCTGGGCTGCTCTAACCATGATTTTTAGATATATCTTTTCGAGTAGATAACTTTTTATATAGGACTCGTCTTAATCCGAGTTACGGTTTAGGATTTATGGCCCTCCGATCGTTACTATGTCCTTTAACGTTGTGCAGAAATTTCTGACCTACTCGCACTTAGACCGTCGCCACAGTCAAACCAAGACGAGTTTGCTTCTGTAAATTTTACCACACTTAAAAGACTCATAGACGGAGCCATGACCACTGGTCTCACCTTAATTCAGTAAGGGTAGAGGCCGTGGTGACTGACTGAAGTCAGCCTTTGTTTTAAACTACTTTCATAAACGAAACTTACTTTACGCCTTATGTTTGATGATGAATGATGATGACCCTTAAGACCTTACATACTTTACGACTTATGTTTGAAACGCTCTTTGTAGCACTGAAATCTCGTGGCCTACCTTACATACTGTTATACTTAAACTATAGCTCACCAACCTTTGTGTTGACGTTTTTAAGCATGTTTTTCTCAGGTGCTTGAGGTTAGCTTCCGCTGTGTACTAGTCGTGCTGTAGACACCCGCTGCTTAGAGTTTTCATCGCATGAACTACTTTATTTTGCATTCAAACATTCGTACTTTTGAACTATGACTTGTAACGACCATTGTGGTCACATACACTTATTATTTGCTTCTACTTAGTGAAGCATGCTTTTGAAATGTAAAACATTTGATGTCAGTTATGACATCACCTTTTTATCGTGAATGCAACTTCTTTAATTACAGCATATAGTACTTAACCTTGTAATGATCCTGTTGTTGATGATTCGTACACGATGGTTTTATACGGGGCATCACAGTTAATTTTTGAATAAAATTAAATGTGATTGCTTTAAACGTCTCATATAGAGGGCGTAACTGTTAACTGTGGGACCGGAATTAACACGTTGTCAGATGGTAATTTGGCGGGGTGTTATAGTACAAAATAGTTAAGTTTGATAATTGGGTGCTCACGATACAAACAACAACTTTTGGAATGCAAACGATTTGGATAGTCAACTATACAAAATCTTGTGGTTCAAAAACAACGTTTACAAACACCTATGATTTCACCAACGTTTTTCGTTGACAGTTTTCTATATGTTTCTCAGGTTCATGATTGGCTATTTGATACATGCTTCCGCGTACACTCATACTTGCTTGGGGTCAAACATACATGCATACACTTTGATTACTTGCTTGGAGTCAAGCATATATGCATACGCTAGTGATAGCACCTTTGGATTCAAACAAATGTTTACATACATATTTACGCTATTTATAGCAACCGTGATTTTAAACTAATTTAGTCGCAAGTTATTTCATTTATACTTTATAACTTTTGTAAACTTAAACTTGTTGTCGAATCGTTTGGTAAACAAAACTTTGTAAGTCTTGTAGGTTTCAAATGAATGCGACATAATTTTGGTCAAACGCGTCTCATATAGGGACTATGACCACGTAACGGGACCTAAGTTAACGGCGCCGTCTATGACGATTTTGTCGGGTCGCTACAATTTGGACCTCGTTATAACCGTTAATGAAATGCGTGATGTCATTGAAAACTGATAAATACCCATCTAAAGACGGAAGGAGGTTTCCTCACTTGAGAGAAATATCCCTTTGTTGAAATGTCCCGTTCATATTGATTATAAATGTTCCATATTAATTGATTTCGTTGCGAGGTTTTGACCTCTATATGAGACGTTTTTCAAAGACTGCATTCATTTTTAAAACAACCATAACCTTTATTTTATCAATAAAGGTTTTAAAAACATTACGTAGATTATCAAATAATGATAATCTAAAATATACTGTTTACACACGACCATTACATAATGGTTTACAATAGAAATATATTACATCGACATATGTTTCTTTAATGCAGTTTTTACACAATATCATACAAACATGGACTCCAAATCTTGTCCTTGTTTTAGTATGCAACAGCGGAAGCTCTTAGTATTCACCTGAGAATAAACATGCTTTAAACGTCAACAAAAATGTTGGTGAGTTATAGGTTTAACCTATATATATCAAATCGTAACAATAGACCACAAGATTTCATATTTCAATACACATCCCATACATAGAGATAAAAATCATTCATATGGTGAACACCTGGTAACCGACATTAACAAGATGCATATATAAGAATATCCCCATCATTCCGGGACACCCTTCGAATATGATATAAATTTCGAAGTACTAAAGCATCCGGTACTTTGGATGGGGTTTGTTAGGCCCAATAGATCTATCTTTAGGATTCGCGTCAATTAGGGTGTCTGTTCCCTAATTCTTAGATTACCAGACTTAAATAAAAGGGGCATATTCAATTTCGATAATTCAACCATAGAATGTAGTTTCACGTACTTTTGTCTATTTTGTAAATCATTTATAAAACCTGCATGTATTCTCATCCCAAAAATATTAGATTTTAAAAGTGGGACTATAACTTACTTTCACAGATATTTCCTTCCTCGGAAATAAGACTTGGCCACGAATCGATTCACGAACCTCTACAAATATGTACATATATATCAAAGTATGATCAAAATATAATTACAACTATTTTTATTATGTTTTAAAGATTTGAGTGTATTAAGTCAGCTGTCCTCGTTAGTAACCTACAACTAGTTGTCTACAGTTAGATGTACAGCAATAAATCGATAAATATTATCTTGAATCAATACATGACCCAGTGTATACACATCTCAGGCTAGATCACAACTCAAAGTATATATATTTTTGGAATCAACCTCAACCCTGTATAGCTAACTCCAACATTACTGCATATAGAGTGTCTATGGTTGTTCCAAATAATATATATACATGGGTCGATATGATATGTAAAAACATTTGCATACGTGTCTATGGTATCCCAAGATTACATAATATATTAGAATACATGTATAATACAATATAAGTTAGCTAGGATATGATTTGTATAGATTTGTTAAACATTTCCCGTAGCTAAAAAGATCAAAAATATCCAATCTTGTTTTACCCATAACTTCTTCATTTTAAATCCGTTTTGAGTGAATCAAATTGCTATGGTTTAATATTGAACTCTAATTTAAGAATAAAAACATAAAAAGTATAGGTTTATAGTTGGAAATTTAAGTTACATGTCAATTACTAAAGAGGTAGTCATTTTCGTCGAAAGAACGACATCTTGATGACCATTTTGAAAAACATACTTTCACTTTGAGTTTAACCAAGATTTTTGGATATAGTTTCATGTTCATATGAAAAATTATTTTCCCAGAAGAACAACTTTTAAATCAAAGTTTATCATAGTTTTTAATTATCCAAACCAAAACAGCCCCCGGTTTCACTACGACGGCGTATATCCGATTTTATGGTGTTCATAGTGTTTTCAGGTTTTAAATCATTAAGTTAGCATATCATATAGATATAGAACATTTGTTTAGTTGATTTTAAAAGTCAAGTTAGAAGGATTAACTTTTGTTTGCGAACAAGTTTAGAATTAACTAAACTATGTTCTAGTGATTACAAGTTTAAACCTTCGAATAAGATAGCTTTATATGTATGAATCGAATGATGTTGTGAACATCATTACTACCTTAAGTTTTCTGGATAAAACTACTTGAAATTAGAAAAATGGATCTAGCTTCAAAGGATCCTTGGATGGCTTGAAAGTTCTTGAAGCAGAATCATGACACGAAAACAGTTCAAGTAAGATTTTCACTCGAAATAAGATTGTTATAGTTGTAGAAATTGAATCAAAGTTTGAATATGAATATTACCTTGAATTAGAAAGATAACTTACTGTAAATAACAAAGGTTCCTTGATCTTAGATGATTACTTGGAATGGATTAGAAAGCTTGGAAGTAGACTTGCAAACTTGGAAGTATTCTTGATTTTTATGAAACTATACTTATGGAATTTATGAAGAACACTTAGAACTTGAAGATGGAACTTGAGAGAGATCAATTAGATGAAGAAAATTGAAGAATTAAAGTGTTTTTAGGTGTTTTTGGTCGTTGGTATATGGATTAGATATAAAGGATATGTAATTTTGTTTTCATGTAAATAAGTCATGAATGATTACTAATATTTTTGTAATTTTATGAGATATTTCATGCTAGTTGCCAAATGATGGTTCCCACATGTGTTAGGTGACTCACATGGGCTGCTAAGAGCTGATCATTGGAGTGTATATACCAATAGTACATACATCTAAAAGCTGTGTATTGTACGAGTACGAATACGGGTGCATACGAGTAGAATTGTTGATGAAACTGAACGAGGATGTAATTGTAAGCATTTTTGTTAAGTAGAAGTACTTTGATATGTGTCTTGAAGTATTTCAAAAGTGTAAGAATACATATCAAAACACAACATGTATATACATTCTAATGGAGTCGTTAAGTCTTCGTTAGTCGTTACATGTAAGTGTTGTTTTGAAACCTTTAAGTTAACGATCTCAATTATTGTTGTTAACTCAATGTTTATTATATCAAATGAGATGTTAAATTATTATATTATCATAATATTATGATGTATGAATATCTCTTAATATGATACATACATTAAAATATCGTTACAACGATAATCGTTACATATAAGTCTCGTTTCGTAATTCTTGAGTTAGTAGTCTTGTTTTTACATATGTAGTTCACTGTTAACATACTTAATGATATATTTAAATATCATTTTATCATGTTAAATATAGTGTATCAATATCTTAATATGATACATATGTATTTAGTAGACGTTATCATAACGATAATCGTTATATATATCATTTCGAGTTTCTTAACTTAGTAATCTCATTTCTTATGTATATCACATATTGTTAATATACTTAGTGAGATACTTACTCATCATAATCTCATGTCAACCATATATATATGTCTATATATACCACAACATGTAGTTTTTACAATTTTGTAACGTTCGTGAATCGCCGGTCAACTTGGGTGATCAATTGTCTATATTTAACTTATTTCATCTAATCAAGTCTTAACAAGTTTGATTGCTTAATACGTTGGAAATATTTAGTCATGTAAATATCAATCTCAATTAATATATATATAAACATGGAAAAGTTCGGGTCGCTACATTTGTTAAATATCTCTATATCCTCCCATATTTTCAATTTTGAAATATATCAAACTCACACACATATACAAACATATCTCTACTGGTATAAATCCTAAAACTAGTTTATAACCCGTGACTTTGCGAGATACATACTGTATTTTTTTGTATTAAGCCTTACTCCGTAATATATAAGATAAAATGTTCAACACAAAACTTCTCAATTTCTTTACCTTTGGCAACAGTGAAAGTCAAGAGCAAATGGATAATATTGACACCCAAACATCCTAATCGCATTACAAAAGTGGTGTCCAAATAGCTTAAATCTGAATGTTACATGATACGATGTTAGCATATACTGCAACATACTTCAGCTCAGATTCTGCTTAAATTTTTAAAACTAACATATATTGGTCAATCAAAATATAAAAGGTTAGTTTTTTCAAACTCAAATATTTGCATAGTAAATGGGTCAAATTAGAATGTTATATTTGAATGGTAATGGGTCAAGATTGACACAACAAATGTTTGGATAGTAATGGGTCAAGATCGACACAACAAACTAAACATAATGCAAAAAGGTTACAACTAAAGTTCTGCCATTCAAAGCTTCATAACGAACTACAACAAATAAGGATATCATACAAGTATCAATGCATAACTTTAGCCATACATAGATTCTATTATAACATAAGTAGCTGATAAACAATATAATGGCCAAACAAAAGAGGTTTTTAAATTCTTGATCCTGCAAGTGCTACACAATATGAACTCCCTTGTGCAATTCGCACAAAATCACATCCTTTTACCCATTATATCTTGCCTACCCATTTGGTCACCATTATAAAAGAAACTACGAAGATGATTTAGGAGTGAAGATGAAATACATGAGATCTTATGATGGCAACTATGATTACAATGATGGTCAGATCAGTAATGAAGATGCTTTCATTTTTGTCAACATCACCATTTAAAAGTGAAAGTATGCACTTGAGTTCAATGGATTATCTTCAGTGTCTTCTATTCCTGAGAACATAGAGATAGTGGATGAAAGGAATCAAGATCCAGCTACTGAAAGTGATGATGAGATGGATTCTAATGATGAAGATGGTGATGATCTGTACGTTAATCCAAATCTAAATGACATCTTTGATCATATTGAAGATGATAATGCTCCAACGGATAATACAACAAATTCTGCTGATCAATCATCAAATTCTACACCATCATTGAGTTCAAATCCAACAAATGTTAATGAGAGTTCAACTTCTGGTGTATCAACATCAAGTGCTATAACGAATTTGTGGTTCAAGTACAATCATGGTTTATTCTTTAAGAATCGGGATCAAAGGCTACAATTGGGAGTTGGACATGATTTCATGACGCTAAGAAACACATTCATCGAGAAAAATGCTTACAAGATCTTCCGCATGAATGAAATGTCCCGTTCTTATTGATTAAAAACGTTCCATATTAATTGATTTCGTTGCGAGGTTTTGACCTCTATATGAGACGTTTTTCAAAGACTGCATTCATTTTTAAAACAAACCATAACCTTTATTTCATCAATAAAGGTTTAAAAAGCTTTACGTAGATTATCAAATAATGATAATCTAAAATATCCTGTTTACACACGACCATTACATAATGGTTTACAATACAAATATGTTACATCGAAATCAGTTTCTTGAATGCAGTTTTTACACAATATCATACAAACATGGACTCCAAATCTTGTCCTTATTTTAGTATGCAACAGCGGAAGCTCTTAGTATTCACCTGAGAATAAACATGCTTTAAACGTCAACAAAAATGTTGGTGAGTTATAGGTTTAACCTATATATATCAAATCGTAACAATAGACCACAAGATTTCATATTTCAATACACATCCCATACATAGAGATAAAAATCATTCATATGGTGAACACCTGGTAACCGACATTAACAAGATGCATATATATAAGAATATCCCCATCATTCCGGGACACCCTTCGGATATGATATAAATTTCAAAGTACTAAAGCATCCAGTACTTTGGATGGGGTTTGTTAGACCCAATAGATCTATCTTTAGGATTCGCGTCAATTAGGGTGTCTGTTCCCTAATTCTTAGATTACCAGACTTAATAAAAAGGGGCATATTCGATTTCGATAATTCAACCATAGAATGTAGTTTCACGTACTTGTGTCTATTTTGTAAATCATTTATAAAACCTGCATGTATTCTCATCCCAAAAATATTAGATTTTAAAAGTGGGACTATAACTCACTTTCACTGATTTTTACTTCGTCGGGAAGTAAGACTTGGCCACTGGTTGGTTCACGAACCTATAACAATATATACATATATATCAAAGTATGTTTAAAATATATTTACAACACTTTTAATATATTTTGATGTTTTAAGTTTATTAAGTCAGCTGTCCTCGTTAGTAACCTACAACTAGTTGTCCACAGTTAGATGTACAGAAATAAATCGATAAATATTATCTTGAATCAATCCACGACCCAGTGTATACGTATCTCAGTATTGATCACAACTCAAACTATATATATTTTGGAATCAACCTCAACCCTATATAGCTAACTCCAACATTCACATATAGAGTGTCTATGGTTGTTTCGAAATATATATAGATGTGTCGACATGATAGGTCGAAACATTGTATACGTGTCTATGGTATCTCAAGATTACATAATATATAATACAAGTTGATTAAGTAATGGTTGGAATAGATTTGTTACCAATTTTCACGTAGCTAAAATGAGAAAAATTATCCAATCTTGTTTTACCCATAACTTCTTCATTTTAAATCCGTTTTGAGTGAATCAAATTGCTATAGTTTCATATTGAACTCTATTTTATGAATCAAAACAGAAAAGTATAGGTTTATAGTCAGAAAAATAAGTTACAAGTCGTTTTTTTAAAGGTAGTCATTTCAGTCGAAAGAACGACGTCTAGATGACCATTTTAGAAAACATACTTCCACTTTGAGTTTAACCATAATTTTTGGATATAGTTTCATGTTCATAATAAAAATCATTTTCTCAGAATAACAACTTTTAAATCAAATTTTATCATAGTTTTTAATTAACTAACCCAAAACAGCCCGCGGTGTTACTACGACGGCGTAAATCCGGTTTTACGGTGTTTTTCGTGTTTCCAGGTTTTAAATCATTAAGTTAGCATATCATATAGATATAGAACATGTGTGTAGTTAATTTTAAAAGTCAAGTTAGAAGTATTAACTTTTGTTTGCGAACAAGTTTAGAATTAACTAAACTATGTTCTTGTGATTACGAGTTTAAACCTTCGAATAAGATAGTTTTATATATATGAATCGAATGATGTTATGAACATCATTACTACCTCAAGTTTAGTAGGTAAACCTACTGGAAGTGACAAGAAATGATCTAGCTTCAAAGGATCTTGGATGGCTTGAAAGTTCTTGAAGTAGGATCATGACACAAAAACAAGTTCAAGTAAGATTTTTACTCGAATTAAGATAGTTTGTAGTTATAGAAATTGAATCAAAGTTTGAATATGAATATTACCTTGAATAAGAAAGATAACCTACTGTATATAACAAAGGTTTCTTGATCTTAGATGATTACTTGGAATGGATTAGAAAGCTTGGAAGTAAATTAGTAAACTTGAAGGGATTTTTGAAGTGTTCTTGAAGTGTTCTTCCTATGATGATTATAGCTTGATTCTTGAAGTGATTTTTGATGAAGATGATGATTAAATACTGGAAAAATACGTTCATAATAGTGTTTGTGTGTTGAGAGAGAATTGGAAGTGAAATGGAGTGAATGATGAGTGGTAATTGGTGAGTGGTGAGTGGGGTTAAAAGGAGTTCTAGTTAGTTGACTAGCTCATGGTAAAAGTTAAAATTGATTAGTCATACATGACATAATCAAGAGTGGAATCCCATGCTAGTTCCTATTGGTATATACTCATAGTAAGTACGTTTTGAAGCTGTGTATAATACGGGTAAGAATACGACTAGAATTCTTGATGAAAGAAAAGAATGGAAAAGTAACTGTAACCATTTTTGTTAATTATGAGTGTTTTGATATATGTCTTGAAGTCTTCCAAAAGTATTTTAATACATCTAAATACACTACATGTATATACATTTTAACTGAGTCGTTAAGTCATCGTTAGTCGTTACATGTAAGTGTTGTTTTGAAACCTTTAAGTTAACGATCTCAATTATTGTTGTTAACCCATTGTTTATTATATCTAATGAGATGTTAAATTATTATATTATCATGATATTATGATATATTAATATATCTTAATATGATATATATACATTTAAATGTCGTTACAACGATAATCGTTACATATATGTCTCGTTTCGAAATCCTTAAGTTAGTAGTCTTGTTTATATGTATATAACTCATTGTTAATATACTTATGGAGATACTTACTTATCATAATCTCATGTTAACCATATGTATATCCATATATATATCGTCATGTCGTTTTTACAAGTTTTAACGTTCGTGAATCGCCGGTCAACTTGGGTGGTCAATTGTCTATATGAAACCTATTTCAATTAATCAAGTATTAACAAGTTTGATTGCTTAACATGTTGGAAACATTTAATCATGTAAATATCAATCTCAATTAATATATATATATAAACATAGAAAAGTTCGGGTCACTACAGTACCTACCCGTTAAATAAATTTCGTCCCGAAATTTTAAGCTGTTGAAGGTGTTGACGAATAGTCTGGAAATTGATGCGGGTATTTCTTCTTCATCTGATCTTCACGCTCCCAGGTGAACTCGGGTCCTCTACGAGCATTCCATCGAACCTTAACAATTGGTATCTTGTTTTTCTTAAGTCTTTTAACCTCACGATCCATTATTTCGACGGGTTCTTCGATGAATTGGAGTTTTTCGTTGATTTTGATTTCATCTAACGGAATAGTGAGATCTTCTTTAGCAAAATATTTCTTCAAATTCGAGACGTGGAAAGTGTTATGTACAGCCGCGAGTTGTTGAGGTAACTCAAGTCGGTAAGCTACTGGTCCGACACGATCAATAATCTTGAATGGTCCAATATACCTTGGATTTAATTTCCCTCGTTTACCAAATCGAAAAACGCCTTTCCAAGGTGCAACTTTAAGCATGACCATCTCTCAAATTTCAAATTCTATATCTTTTCTTTTAATGTCAGCGTAGCCCTTTTGTCAACTTTGGGCGGTTTTCAACCGTTGTTGAATTTGGATGATCTTCTCGGTAGTTTCTTGTATAATCTCTGGACCCGTAATCTGTCTATCCCCCACTTCACTCCAACAAATCGGAGACCTGCACTTTCTACCATAAAGTGCTTCAAACGGCATCATCTCAATGCTTGAATGGTAGCTGTTGTTGTAGGAAAATTCTGCTAATGGTAGATGTCGATCCCAACTGTTTCCGAAATCAATAACACATGCTCGTAGCATGTCTTCAAGCATTTGTATCGTCCTTTCGCTCTGCCCATCAGTTTGTGGATGATAGGCAGTACTCATGTCTAGATGAGTTCCTAATGCTTGCTGTAATGTCTGCCAGAATCTTGAAATAAATCTGCCATCCCTATCAGAGATAATAGAGATTGGTATTCCATGTCTGGAGACGACTTCCTTCAAATACAGTCGTGCTAACTTCTCTATCTTGTCATCTTCTCTTATTGGCAGGAAATGTGCTGATTTGGTGAGACGATCAACTATTACCCAAATAGTATCAAAACCACTTGCAGTCCTTGGCAATTTAGTGATGAAATCCATGGTAATGTTTTCCCATTTCCATTCTGGGATTTCGGGTTGTTGAAGTAGACCTGATGGTTTCTGATGCTCAGCTTTGACCTTAGAACACGTCAAACATTCTCCTACGTATTTAGCAATATCGGCTTTCATACCCGGCCACCAAAAATATTTCCTGAGATCCTTGTACATCTTCCCCGTTCCAGGATGTATTGAGTATCTGGTTTTATGAGCTTTTCTAAGTACCATTTCTCTCATATCTCCAAATTTTGGTACCCAAATCCTTTCAGCCCTATACCGGGTTCCGTCTTCCCGAATATTAAGATGTTTCTCCGATCCTTTGGGTATTTCATCCTTTAAATTTCCCTCTTTTAAAACTCCTTGTTGCGCCTCCTTTATTTGAGTAGTAAGGTTATTATGAATCATTATATTCATAGATTTTACTCGAATGAGTTCTCTGTCCTTCCTGCTCAAGGCATCGGCTACCACATTTGCCTTCCCCGGGTGGTAACGAATCTCAAAGTCATAATCATTCAATAATTCAATCCACCTACGCTGCCTCATATTCAGTTGTTTCTGATTAAATATGTGTTGAAGACTTTTGTGGTCGGTATATATAATACTTTTGACCCCATATAAGTAGTGCCTCCAAGTCTTTAATGCAAAAACAACCGCACCTAATTCCAAATCATGCGTCGTATAATTTTGTTCGTGAATCTTCAATTGTCTAGACGCATAAGCAATCACCTTCGTTCGTTGCATTAATACACAACCGAGACCTTGCTTTGATGCATCACAATAAATCACAAAATCATCATTCCCTTCAGGCAATGACAATATAGGTGCCGTAGTTAGCTTTTTCTTCAATAACTGAAACGCTTTCTCTTGTTCATCATTCCATTCAAATTTCTTCCCTTTATGCGTTAATGCAGTCAAGGGTTTTGCTATTCTGGAAAAGTCTTGGATGAACCTTCTGTAGTAACCAGCTAGTCCTAAAAACTGGCGTATGTGTTTTGGAGTTTTCGGGGTTTCCCACTTTTCAACAGTTTCTATCTTTGCCGGATCCACCTTAATACCTTCTTTGTTCACTATGTGACCGAGGAATTGAACTTCTTCCAACCAAAATGCACACTTTGAAAACTTAGCGTACAATTCTTCCTTCCTTAATACTTCTAACACCTTTCTCAAATGTTCACCGTGTTCTTGGTCATTCTTTGAGTAAATAAGTATGTCATCAATGAAAACAATGACAAACTTGTCAAGGTATGGTCCACACACTCGGTTCATAAGGTCCATGAACACAGCTGGTGCATTAGTTAAACCAAACGGCATGACCATAAACTCGTAATGACCGTAACGTGTTCTGAAAGCAGTCTTTGGAATATCATCTTCTTTCACCCGCATTTGATGATACCCGGAACGTAAGTCAATCTTTGAATAAACAGACGAGCCTTGTAGTTGATCAAATAAGTCGTCGATTCTCGGTAATGGGTAGCGGTTCTTGATGGTAAGTTTGTTCAACTCTCGGTAGTCGATACGCAACCTGAATGTACCATCTTTCTTCTTGACAAACAAAACAGGAGCTCCCCACGGTGATGTGCTTGGTCGAATGAAACCACGCTCTAAAAGTTCTTGTAATTGGCTTTGCAGTTCTTTCATCTTGCTGGGTGCGAGTCTGTAAGGAGCACGAGCTATTGGTGCAGCTCCTGGTACCAGATCTATTTGAAATTCAACGGATCGCTGTGGGGGTAATCCCGGTAATTCTTTCGGAAATACATCGGGAAATTCTTTTGCAATGGGAACATCATTGATGCTCTTTTCTTCAGTTTGTACTTTCTCGACGTGTGCTAGAACAGCATAGCAACCTTTTCTTATTAGTTTTTGTGCCTTCAAATTACTAATAATATGTAGCTTCGTGCTGCCCTTTTCTCCGTACACCATTAAGGGTTTTCCTTTTTCTCGTATAATGCGAATTGCATTTTTGTAACAAACGATCTCTGCTTTCACTTCTTTCAACCAGTCCATACCGATTATCACATCAAAACTCCCTAACTCCACTGGTATCAAATCAATCTTAAATGTTTCGCTAACCAGTTTAATTTCTCGATTCCGACATATATTATCTGCTGAAATTAATTTACCATTTGCTAATTCGAGTAAAAATTTACTGTCCAAAGGCATCAATGGATAACTTAATTTAGCACAAAAATCTCTACTCATATAGCTTCTATCCGCACCCGAATCAAATAAAACGTAAGCAGATTTATTGTCAATAAGAAACGTACCCGTAACAAGCTCCGGGTCTTCCTGTGCCTCTGCCGCATTAATATTGAAAACTCTTCCGCGGCCTTGTCCATTCGTGTTCTCCTGGTTCGGGCAATTTCTAATAATGTGGCCCGGTTTTCCACGTTTATAACAAACTACATTGGCATAACTTGCTCCGACACTACTTGCTCCGCCATTACTCGTTCCGACACCATTTGTTCCTTTCGTTCTATTAACCCCTGGTCCGTAGACCTCACACTTCGAAGTGCTATGACCATTTCTTTTACACTTGTTGCAAAATTTGGTGCAGAACCCCGAGTGATACTTTTCACACCTTTGGCATAGCTGCTTCTGATTGTTGTTGTTGTTGCGGTTATTATTGTTGTTGGGATGATTATTGTAGTTGCTGTTGTTGTTGTTGTTGTTGTTGTTGTTGGGCCGTTTGTTGTAGTTGCGATTGATGTTGCGATTGTTGGGATAATTGTTGCGATTATTGTTGTAATTGCTGATGTTGTTGTATTGGTGATTCTTATCACCGTTTTCCTCCCACTTTCTTTTGACTTGCTTCACATTGGCCTCTTCAGCAGTCTGTTCTTTAATTCTTTCTTCAATCCGGTTCAGTAGTTTGTGAGCCATTCTACATGCCTGTTGTATGGAGGCAGGCTCGTGTGAACTTATATCTTCTTGGATTCTTTCCGGTAATCCTTTCACAAACGCGTCGATCTTCTCTTCCTCATCTTCGAATGCTCCCGGACACAATAGGCACAATTCTGTGAATCGTCTTTCGTACGTGGTAATATCAAATCCTTGGTTTCGTAACCCTCTAAGTTCTGTCTTGAGCTTATTGACCTCGGTTCTGGGACGGTACTTCTCGTTCATCAAGTGCTTGAATGCTGACCACGGTAGTGCGTACGCATCATCTTGTCCCACTTGCTCTAGATAGGTATTCCACCATGTTAACACAGAACCTGTGAAGGTATGCGTAGCGTACTTCACTTTGTCCTCTTCAGTACACTTACTTATGGCAAACACCGATTCGACCTTCTCGGTCCACCGTTTCAATCCGATCGGTCCTTCGGTTCCATCAAATTCCAAAGGTTTGCAGGCAGTGAATTCTTTGTAGGTGCATCCTACACGATTTCCTGTACTGCCAGATCCAAGGTTATTGTTGGTATGTAGCGCAGCCTGTACTGCGGCTATGTTTGAAGCTAGAAAAGTACGGAATTCCTCTTCATTCATATTCACGGTGTGTCGAGTAGTCGGTGCCATTTCCTTCAAAATAGTCAAATGGAACAAGTTAATCATACAGAATATTAAGAGTAGTTAATAGTATTTCGTAGCATAATATGAACTCATTTACAAAAGCTTTTTCTTCATATTAGCGTTTTATAAGTTTAAATTTGGGTAGTACCTACCCGTTAAGTTCATACTTAGTAGCTAATATACAATTCAACTACTACAATTCTATATGAAAAACTGATTGTAATAATATTTCGCGTTCAAACTTTTATACAATATTTTACAAACTTACAATACTGCTTATTTTACATAAAGCATGAAATATAGCACACAATAACTTTGATACAAGATAGTTGTGAAGATAATTTTAGCTAGTACACAAGTCGTTCAGCAAAGGCAATAAAGACACATAATTCATACGTCCAGAAACAAGTCATGCATTCTGGTTTTACTAGGACTACTTCCCATCCTTGGTCTTATGGAACATAACCGTTATGGCCGTTGATAAGACAGCGTGTTGTAACGTCGTCAAAGGGACGAGGGTTACGTAATGACCAACAGTCTCGTAATAACCTAAAAACCTCATTTCTTACCCCAATTACCGACTCCGTCACTTGTGGGAACGTTTTGTTTAATAGTTGTAGCCCGATGTTCTTGTTCTCACTTTGGTGAGAAGCGAACATTACTAACCCGTAAGCATAACATGCTTCTTTATGTTGCATGTTAGCCGCTTTTTCTAAATCACGAAGTCCTATATTCGGATATACTGAGTCAAAATAATTTCTTAACCCGTTGCGTAAAATAGCATTTGGGTTCCCCGCAATATATGCGTCAAAGTAAACACATCGTAACTTATGGATTTCCCAATGTGATATCCCCCATCTTTCGAACGAAAGCCTTTTATAAACCAAGGCATTCTTGGAACGTTCTTCGAATGTCTTACAAACTGATCTCGCCTTAAATAGTTGTGCCGAGGAATTCTGACCAACTCTAGACAAGATTTCATCAATCATGTCTCCGGGTAGGTCTCTTAAAATATTGGGTTGTCTATCCATTTTGTGTTTTTATACTGTAAAATAGACAAGAGTTAGATTCATAAAAAAAATACTTATTAATACAAGCAATTTTTACATATATCATAAAGCATAAGCACACTATATTACATATATTACACCACACAAATACAACTATCTTATTCCGACTCGTTCATTTCTTCTTGTTCGGTTTTGGTTCGTTTTGCCAAGTTTCTAGGGATATATGATGTTCCCCTAATACGAGCCATCGTTGTCCACATTGGTTTAGAAAAACCTGGTGGTTTAGAGGTTCCCGGGTCATTGTTACAACTTAAGGACTTCGGGGGTTGACGATACATATAAAGTTCATCGGGGTTGGAATTAGATTTCTCTATTTTTATGCCCTTTCCCTTATTATTTTCTTTTGCCTTTTTAAATTCAGTTGGGGTAATTTCTATAACATCATCGGAATTCTCGTCGGAATCCGATTCATCGAAGAATTGATAATCCTCCCAATATTTTGCTTCCTTGGCTGAAACACCATTGACCATAATTAATCTTGGTCGGTTGGTTGAGGATTCTCTTTTACTTAACCGTTTTATTATTTCCCCCACCGGTTCTATTTCTTCTTCCGGTTCCGATTCTTCTTCCGGTTCCGATTCTTCTTCCGGTTCCGACTCTTCTTCCGGTTCCTCTTCGGGAACTTGTGAATCAGTCCACGAATCATTCCAATTTACATTTGACTCTTCATTATTATTAGGTGAGTCAATGGGACTTGTTCTAGAGGTAGACATCTATCACATAATATCAAACACGTTAAGAGATTAATATATCACATAATATTCATATGTTAAAAATATATAGTTTCCAACAAAAATGTTAAGCAATCATTTTTAAAGAAAACACGGTTGAAGTCCAGACTCACTAATGCATCCTAACAAACTCGATAAGACACACTAATGCAAATTTTCTGGTTCTCTAAGACCAACGCTCGGATACCAACTGAAATGTCCCGTTCTTATTGATTAAAAACGTTCCATATTAATTGATTTCGTTGCGAGGTTTTGACCTCTATATGAGACGTTTTTCAAAGACTGCATTCATTTTTAAAACAAACCATAACCTTTATTTCATAAATAAAGGTTTAAAAAGCTTTACGTAGATTATCAAATAATGATAATCTAAAATATCATGTTTACACACGACCATTACATAATGGTTTACAATACAAATATGTTACATCGAAATCAGTTTCTTGAATGCATTTTTTACACAATATCATACAAACATGGACTCCAAATCTTGTCCTTATTTTAGTATGCAACAGCGGAAGCTCTTAGTATTCACCTGAGAATAAACATGCTTTAAACGTCAACAAAAATGTTGGTGAGTTATAGGTTTAACCTATATATATCAAATCGTAACAATAGACCACAAGATTTCATATTTCAATACACATCCCATACATAGAGATAAAAATCATTCATATGGTGAACACCTGGTAACCGACATTAACAAGATGCATATATATAAGAATATCCCCATCATTCCGGGACACCCTTCGGATATGATATAAATTTCGAAGTACTAAAGCATCCGGTACTTTGGATGGGGTTTGTTAGGCCCAATAGATCTATTTTTAGGATTCGCGTCAATTAGGGTGTCTGTTCCCTAATTCTTAGATTACCAGACTTAATAAAAAGGGGCATATTCGATTTCGATAATTCAACCATAGAATGTAGTTTCACGTACTTGTGTCTATTTTGTAAATCATTTATAAAACCTGCATGTATTCTCATCCCAAAAATATTAGATTTTAAAAGTGGGACTATAACTCACTTTCACAGATTTTTACTTCGTCGGGAAGTAAGACTTGGCCACTGGTTGATTCACGAACCTATAACAATATATACATATATATCAAAGTATGTTTAAAATATATTTACAACACTTTTAATATATTTTGATGTTTTAAGTTTATTAAGTCAGCTGTTCTCGTTAGTAACCTACAACTAGTTGTCCACAGTTAGATGTGCAGAAATAAATCGATAAATATTATCTTGAATCAATCCACAACCCAGTGTATACGTATCTCAGTATTGATCACAACTCAAACTATATATATTTTGGAATCAACCTCAACCCTGTATAGCTAACTCCAACATTCACATATAGAGTGTTTATGGTTGTTCCGAAATATATATAGATGTGTCGACATGATAGGTCGAAACATTGTATACGTGTCTATGGTATCTCAAGATTACATAATATACAATACAAGTTGATTAAGTTATGGTTGGAATAGATTTGTTACCAATTTTCACGTAGCTAAAATGAGAAAAATTATCCAATCTTGTTTTACCCATAACTTCTTCATTTTAAATCCGTTTTGAGTGAATCAAATTGCTATGGTTTCATATTGAACTCTATTTTATGAATCTAAACAGAAAATTATAGGTTTATAGTCGGAAAAATAAGTTACAAGTCATTTTTGTAAAGGTAGTCATTTCAGTCGAAAGAACGATGTCTAGATGACCATTTTAGAAAACATACTTCCACTTTGAGTTTAACCATAATTTTTGGATATAGTTTCATGTTCATAATAAAAATCATTTTCTCAGAATAACAACTTTTAAATCAAAGTTTATCATAGTTTTTAATTAACTAACCCAAAACAGCCCGCGGTGTTACTACGACGGCGTAAATCCGGTTTTACGGTGTTTTTCGTGTTTCCAGGTTTTAAATCATTAAGTTAGCATATCATATAGATATAGAACATGTGTGTAGTTAATTTTAAAAGTCAAGTTAGAAGGATTAACTTTTGTTTGCGAACAAGTTTAGAATTAACTAAACTATGTTCTAATGATTACGAGTTTAAACCTTCGAATAAGATAGTTTTATATATATGAATCGAATGATGTTATGAACATCATTACTACCTCAATTTTAGTAGGTAAACCTACTGAAAGTGACAAGAAATGATCTAGCTTCAAAGGATCTTGGATGGCTTGAAAGTTCTTGAAGTAGGATCATGACACAAAAACAAGTTCAAGTAAGATTTTTACTCGAATTAAGATAGTTTATAGTTATAGAAATTGAATCAAAGTTTGAATATGAATATTACCTTGAATAAGAAAGATAACCTACTGTATATAACAAAGGTTTCTTGATCTTAGATGATTACTTGGAATGGATTAGAAAGCTTGGAAGTAAATTAGTAAACTTGAAGGGATTTTTGAAGTGTTCTTGAAGTGTTCTTTCTATGATGATTATAGCTTGATTCTTGAAGTGATTTTTGATGAAGATGATGATTAACTACTAGAAAAATACGTTCATAATAGTGTGTGTGTGTGTGTTGAGAGAGAATTAGAAAGAGAATTGGAAGTGAAATAGAGTGAATGATGAGTGGTAATTGGTGAGTGGTGAGTGGGGTTAAAAGGAGTTCTAGTTAGTTGACTAGCTCATGGTAGAAGTTAAAATTGATTAGTCATACATGACATAATCAAGAGTGGAATCCCATGCTAGTTCCTATTGGTATATACTCATAGTAAGTACGTTTTGAAGCTGTGTATAATACGGGTAAGAATACGACTAGAATTCTTGATGAAAGAAAAGAATGGAAAAGTAACTGTAACCATTTTCGTTAATTATGAGTGTTTTGATATATGTCTTGAAGTCTTCCAAAAGTATTTTAATACATCTAAATACACTACATGTATATACATTTTAACTGAGTCGTTAAGTCATCGTTAGTCGTTACATGTAAGTGTTGTTTTGAAACCTTTAAGTTAACGATCTCAATTATTGTTGTTAACCCATTGTTTATTATATCTAATGAGATGTTAAATTATTATATTATCATGATATTATTATATATTAATATATCTTAATATGATATATATACATTTAAATGTCGTTACAACGATAATCATTACATATATGTCTCGTTTCGAAATCCTTAAGTTAGTAGTCTTGTTTATATGTATATAACTCATTGTTAATATACTTATGGATATACTTACTTATCATAATCTCATGTTAACCATATGTATATCCATATATATATCGTCATGTCGTTTTTACAAGTTTTAACGTTCGTGAATCGCCGGTCAACTTGGGTGGTCAATTGTCTATATGAAACCTATTTCAATTAATCAAGTCTTAACAAGTTTGATTGCTTAACATGTTGGAAACATTTAATCATGTAAATATCAATCTCAATTAATATATATAAACATGGAAAAGTTCGGGTCACTACATGAACGAGATGCCAAGAAGTGAAAGGTTTACCTATATTGGTTCACGATTGCTTCCAGCTAATGAAAGGAACTGGTATCAGTTTATGTGGTTGAAACATATTAACAGAAATGAAGATGATTTGTGGCTTCAAAGAAAGTATCAGTTGACAAAAGTATTGGATATTACTCGGGTCGGAGTAGAAATAAGTGTAAAGAAAAACGTCATCAGTCAGTTCCATGTTATCAGATAAGATGAGAAGGAGTACAAGTTTACAGAAGCTAATTTTCAAAATCTGGATATGCTTGACATCATTCACATCTATAACTACCTCAGTATTCTCACAACTCGACCTTATGCTAAATCTCATGCTTTGGAAGCCGTGAAGAGATACATGATTGAAAGAACCCGTTCATATACATTATAAACGATTCACAATAGTTGATTACATTGCGAGGTATTTGACCTCTATATGATACATTTTACAAACATTGCATTCGTTTTTAAAAGACAATCTTTCTTTACATCGAAAATTGACAGGCATGCATACCATTTCATAATATCCACTATCCAACTATAAATTGATTTAATAATAATCGTTGATGAACTCAATGACTCGAATGCAACGTTCTTCGAAATATGCTATGAAAGACTCCAAGTAATATCTTTAAAATGAGCAAATGCACAGCGAAAGATTTCTTTAACACCTGAGAATAAACATGCTTTAAAGTGTCAACCAAAAGGTTGGTGAGTTCATTAGTTTATCATAATCATTTATTTCCATCATTTTAATAGACCACAAGAATTTCATTTCCAGTTCTCATAAATATACGTCCAATGCATAGAGACAAAAATAATCATTCATATGGTGAACACCTGGTAACCGACATTAACATTATGCATATAAGAATATCCCCTATCATTCCGGGATCCTCCTTCGGACATGATATAAATTTCGAAGTACTAAAGCATCCGGTACTTTGGATGGGGTTTGTTAGGCCCAATAGATCTATCTTTAGGATTCGCGTCAATTAGGGTGTCTGTTCCCTAATTCTTAGATTACCAGACTTTAATAAAAAGGGGCATATTCGATTTCGATAATTCAACCATAGAATGTAGTTTCAATTACTTGTGTCTATTTCGTCAAACATTTATAAAAGCGCATGTATTCTCAGTCCCAAAAATATAAAGGGTAAAAAGGCAAATGAAACTCACCATACTGTATTTCGTAGTAAAAATACATATAACGTCATTGAACAAGTGCAAGGTTGGCCTCGGATTCACGAACATATCAATATTGAGATTCAATATTGCAGGAAAGGTACGTAAACGCAACGGAGATGATAAACACTATATTGACCTCACGAGCATACCCATGAACCATACTCAATCACCTCCATAGCTATAACCCATAATTTCCTTAATCCTATCCCACTCAAAAAAACAACTTCGAAATCACTCGGACAGCACTATGTCGTAATATTTTATGTATACTAATAATATCTTGAGATAATACGGAGTAAATATATATATGTAAATCGATTGAGAGAGTTTAGAGAAAACTATTTTCAAGTTTCTATGAAATAATGAAACCTATTGAATTCTATTTATAATAGATTTTTGAATTATTAAAGTGAATTATTAAAGTATGAATTATTAAAGTATAAATTATTAAAGTGAATTATTAAAGTATGAATTATTAAAGTGAATTATTAAAGTATGAATTATTAAAGTATGAATTATTAAAGTTAAAGTAAAGTAAAAATAAAGTAAAGGTAAAGTTTAAGTAAAGTAAAAGTATAAAACTATGTACGTATAATACGCGTATAAATATATATAATATTAATTTAAATCGTTATATATATTTAATAAAATAAAATATAAATATCGTTATCTTTATCATACTAGTTAGGTAATGAGTTGTCAAAAGTGGTTCTAGATATTTATAAAAGTTATATACGTTTTAATAATAAAGTTCTTTTTAAACTGAAAACGTTTTTGTACGTTTGAAACTAAATAGATCAATCGAGTCTTTATGAGATTCAATCTTCCACTATCATTTGTCTAGTTCTCAATGATTGACAATTTGTTCATATTTATAAATCACTTTACCATTTTCTGAATATTGTTAAAATGAAAAGATTTCTCAAATCAACGTGGGCCTTTCAACAGAGACTTGTAATCATAATTCAATATATCTGATAATTCAATCATTTGATCTTATCTTCTAATTCCATTGATAAACATTTTGAAACAGATACAATCATATAAAGTATTTAATCTAATATTTTGTTTACGTTTCAAGTTATAATATATATACACATATACATATATAATCATATTCGTTTAATGGTTCGTGAATCGTTGGAACTTGGTCGAGGTTGAATGAATGTATGAACATAGTTTAAAATTCTTGAAATTTAACTTAACAAATATTGCTTATCGTGTCGGAAACATATAAAGATTAAAGTTTAAATTTGGTTGGAAATTTCCGGGTTGTCACAGTACCTACCCGTTAAAGAAATTTTGTCCCAAAATTTGAGTGGAAAGGTCGTGAATGATAATAAGTATGTTTTCATGATGCATACGGGCTGAAAATTAGAGTTTTATCATCAGCGAATAATTTGGATAAACAATCCATTTATATGAAGAATACGAATGAAGCTAACATAGAAGAGTGAAATGAGTAAGTGTAGATTCATCTTATCATTTGACGTAGATATGATTGATTCCCAGATTTTAAGGGATTTGAAGAAAATCTTCTTAATAAGATTTGACTCTCCGGTAATCAAGGGAATTAGGATCCGCTTTAAATGCGATCGTCCATTTTAATTGTTCTGTCGGAGATTTTCTTATAAATTCACCTCCTTCATTTCCTTACAACTCACACCATCTGTTTATGCAAGTTCCTAGACATCTACCCACGTCCATTGCAGGTACAACAGTTTACAGGCCACCATGATTGCTCGTTATTATCCTATCCGTGTTTGTATGTGGTTACAGGAACTGCAGGAACGAGATTTAGATGTTTGACTATGTTAGACTTAGTCAGACGTACGAGTGAAGCCTCACTAGTACGGCTGACAGGCTCATACGCATGGTTAATGCTGAGCTAAGTCACAATTACAACCTAAATGATAAGACACGAGTGAGTGATCACCCGTACGGTTGATGAAGCCAACTCGTACGTGTGACGAATGAATCATATGTGTGTGTCAACAGCAGGGGTATATAAAGTCTTATGTTCTTCATTTTAGGTTAAGCCTCTCATTTGTTACACACACTCAGATCTAGTGAGCTCCTTCGATTCTCTCTCAGTCCAAATCACCCAGGTGGTGAATAATAGCTCTAGGTGTTGATCTAATCACACTTGATTTAGTTGTGGTTTGACTAAATTAATCAAAAAAAAACTTAACCTATTCACTAGAGGGTTTGATTCACTTATTCTGCCATTGTGTGAGTTAAATCTGTTGATTTCTAAGTTCCTAGTCATGTTTCATCACCTTCTATTCTTTCCCCCTCAACTCATATTTTAAAGTATTCATCAATATGCTCCATCCAGTTCTGATTCTCGATATACTTCTAACTTTCATATCGGTCATTCTTCTTTTTTTTCATCTACCGCCGGAAGAATCTATTTACTTCTACTATACTCTTGGGTTTATAGTGTTCCTAGTTCTCCCGTGTCTTTATATTGCTATATGCATCGATATATATGGTTTATAATTTCTGGTTTGTCGTTGGGCTTTATATGTTCCCTTATATTTCAAAGTCTCTGCTTCCGTCTTCTATAATCATTATCATTCACAGTTAATGCTCTCTTTTATTTGCTGCAATTTATACCCCAATTTCTATTTCGGAGTTTTGTCCTTTCATTTCTTCTTCTTGCGATTAAGCACCGCTTGTAATGGTCCTGAATTCACATATATGAATTTCGAAATGAACATTGTTAATGTTCTAGGAAGGAAATTGTGATGGCACGATCTTGACTTGTCAAATTATTAAAATACCTTGGAAAAAGCCGAATCATCAAGAAATATTTTCTTGATATTTTAGAGGTTAAATAGAATACAAGAGTCGTATAACATGGCACATGATGATGTTATGATCTGTGAATCATCACGTTCCATTTAGAAACTCAGCATGACTTACTTTAATATAATCACATTGATCAAGTGTCATTATATTATACTAATTAATGCTTCAGTTCCCAACACTACTTCAAAATATTCCTATTTTAAACTTGAATGTTTCAGAATTTAGAAACTAAAATAGTTTCTTTTATGATGTAATACAGATAGCGCGAAGAGGTAAATGATTTCAAATAAGAAAAATTAAGAAAATATCTTCAGAAATATGGAGGATAATTATAATGAAAGATATGATGATATTTTAGAATTTCTAATATCAGAGGACGATGAAGAATATTGTCCGCAGGGGTTTAGAGTCAGGAGCAAGGTATTCGTTAATGACTTCAGCAGATACTGAATTATTTGGATCCTTTGAAGTCAGGTTCAGTCTTTGTAATTTGTCCACAGCCTCCTTCCTACTTGCTCAATCCGTTTTCCAGTTCCAAGACTTCTCTTTTTCTGCGCTTTGCCAGCACACCTATTCATTATCATCAAACTTTTACTGTTAAGGTCGTTTATAGTTTTTCTGCTGCTTCATCAGTATTTTTCCATTTTCGGAGAACCAACTCGTAGTTCGAAGTGTTTTTCAGAATCTTCACATTCAAATTAAGTCCAGAAGATAGACGTTATATATACACATATAACTGTTGGCGTAGACATGCTGCGAGATTTCAAAATACTGATTGCTAATTCCCAATGATTCGTATGGAAATTCTCATTACAAGATGCAAATGAGTAAATGATGGGGTTTCAATGAATAATTATAATGACTTTTTAGAGAGGCTAAAGTCAAATGGTAATGAAGTTGTTGATACATCTGTTAATAATGTGGTGGAATGTAAAAGGTTCTCTGGTAACGATGGTGTATATCTCAAGGTTATAATAAGGTTAGTCTGACTGAAAAGTCGAAGTTGACTTGCTGGAGCTGTAACAAAACTGGCTACTTTGAATAGGAGTCGCAAAGTTATTTTTGCTAATAAATACTAAAGAATCTGACGCGGATACGTTGCTTAAACTTTTACTTTGGTTTCAAGAGTTTTTCGGGTACACAACTGTGGGTAACATGTGGTTGGATCATCATCTCGATTGCTCATCATTCGAAGTGTCTTCAGAAATTTTCGAAGGGTTTGAACACAGATTGTAATCGTTAACATACATTTGATGTTCTAACACAGTTTTGAAGTCAAAATATAGCTTGTGAAAGATGTAAGGATCTAAGAGTGATGATTTTGGTCATATCTCAAGTTGAATTTTGAGATTTCAAAATCAGAATATGTAATTAAATTTTGAATGAGTATGGTTGTTTTGATTTCTATAAAAGAATGTATATTGTTGTGAAAGTAGGGAGTATAATGGATGATTTGCTGAATCAGATTCGAAGAATGTAATATATTAATTGTGAATTTATATATCTCTCGGGTATTACCTACCCGTTAAAAAAAATTTCACAATTAATATTTTGTACAAAAGAATTTTATTACAGTCTTTATGAAAATATATATATGTATATTTTCTTCAGATGTAACATAGATTTAATGAGTTAATGTTAAATTAAACTCATTTGATTTACGGTTGAAACTAGAATTGAATAATCCCTAAAGGCTTTAAAAAGTACATAACTTTTACGCAATATTTTTTTAATGACATTGAAATTATGAATCAATACTTCGTTATTTGTTGATGTATAATGTTCGGTTCGTGGAATTCTTGTGAATTTCGCAAAGTACGAATGATGTTATCTGAAAAGTTTCGGGTACATTGATGATGAAAGTGTAAAATCAAATATATACTTGATTTATTATGAATTGGAATTTGTTGAATTGCGACAGAGATTGTAGTTAACGCTGGTTAAGTTGTGGCCGAAGGACGTACATTATTGCATATTTGTAATATGAATTAACCGAGTAGTTAAGATTCACACACAATAGCTTAGCACGGAAAGATTTATTTTTATTTCAAAATATATAAAATATACATATAATTTCTTCAAAGGGAATGAGTTAATTCTTCATAACTCGTTGATACAATATACGGGTTATTGATTCGTAATGATGTCCATAGTGATTCTTGAGCTGACGGAGTTTGTGATGTTATAGGTGTTGTTGATTCTGATGTTGACTGTACTGATGATGCTAGTGATGCTGACGGTACTGTTGATGCTGTTGGTAAAACAAGTTTAGCTTGTTAATCACACACCATTTTTGTCAGGGTTTCTACTCTTCCTTCTATCATTTTGGTTCGCTTAACTGATTTATGGTTAGGGCTAGATTAGATAATCTCTAAGACTTTAGAGATTACATAATCTGCGCGAATGTTTCTCCAATGAAGTTATGAATTAATACTTCGTCGGTTATTGTTGTTGGTATTCCTTGGTATCTACAGGGCGTATGACATTGGTGCTCGTGGGACAGAGTGTAAAGTTGAGGTTTACGACGTGGTTGTGGTTGGGGAGGTAATGGTACTATTGGCGTTGATGATGGTGTTACTGATTATGCTGCTGATGCTGCTGCTGGTGTTTGTAATCTCTGCACCATATTCTCCAAAGCCACTACCCGAGCGCGAAGCTCGTTGACTTCTTCTATTACACCGGGGTGATTGTCGGTTCGGACGAGCGGATAAATAAAATCTAAAATTTGATGTAATATATAATCGTGACGAGATACTCTGGAAATGAGCGAGAAAATGGTGTTTCGGACAGGTTCGCCGGTAAGTGCTTCAGGTTCTTCGTCAAGAGGGCAATGTGGTGGATGGAAGGGATCACCTTCTTCTTGTCTCCAATGATTGAGGAGGCTACGAACCCATCCCCAATTCATCCAGAATAGGTGATGACTGATTGGTTGATCTATTCCGGTCACACTTCTTTCGGAGCTGGAGTGGGATTCCATTTCGAAATCCGAGGAACTTGAATTAATGATGAATTCCATTTCGTACGATTGAATAAGGATTTTTTTTTCGATATGAAATGATTTTCGGTTATCGGATGGTATTCTAATTACATAGAATATCCATATATATAGAACAAAAGATTTCGTAAATTACGGAGAAATTTACGAGATATATCAGGCAACGTTTACAGTAATAGATACGATAAGATATGATTTAGCAGATACACTAAGATATGAATTTTTGTCTATACACTATTCATGCAATCAATGCAGCAAGACGTGTCTTAGACTAAAAATGATAAGCAGGTAATTTCCTGAGGATGATAAGTAGTTAATTTTTGACACAAAATGATAAGCAAAACTATTGACATGCAGACACGGTCGAAGTCCAGACTCACTAATGCATCCTATCGACTTATCTGTTAGACACACTAATGCAGACCTGGTTCGCTAAGACCACCGCTCTGATACCAACTGAAAGAACCCGTTCATATACATTATAAACGATTCACAATAGTTGATTACATTGCGAGGTATTTGACCTCTATATGATACATTTTACAAACATTGCATTCGTTTTTAAAAGACAATCTTTCTTTACATCGAAAATTGACAGGCATGCATACCATTTCATAATATCCACTATCCAACTATAAATTGATTTAATAATAATCGTTGATGAACTCAATGACTCGAATGCAACGTTCTTCGAAATATGCTATGAAAGACTCCAAGTAATATCTTTAAAATGAGCAAATGCACAGCGGGAGATTTCTTTAACACCTGAGAATAAACATGCTTTAAAGTGTCAACCAAAAGGTTGGTGAGTTCATTAATTTATCATAATCATTTATTTCCATCATTTTAATAGACCACAAGAATTTCATTTACAGTTCTCATAAATATACGTCCCATGCATAGAGACAAAAATAATCATTCATATGGTGAACACCTGGTAACCGACATTAACAATATGCATATAAGAATATCCCCTATCATTCCGGGATCCTCCTTCGGACATGATATAAATTTCGAAGTACTAAAGCATCTGGTACTTTGGATGGGGTTTGTTAGGCCCAATAGATCTATCTTTAGGATTCGCGTCAATTAGGGTGTCTGTTCCCTAATTCTTAGATTACCAGACTTTAATAAAAAGGGGCATATTTGATTTCGATAATTCAACCATAGAATGTAGTTTCAATTACTTGTGTCTATTTCGTCAAACATTTATAAAAGCGCATGTATTCTCAGTCCCAAAAATATAAAGGGTAAAAAGGCAAATGAAACTCACCATACTGTATTTCGTAGTAAAAATACATATAACGTCATTGAACAAGTGCAAGGTTGGCCTCGGATTCACGAACATATCAATATTGAGATTCAATATTGCAGGAAAGGTACGTAAACGCAACGGAGATGATAAACACTATATTGACCTCACGAGCATACCCATGAACCATACTCAATCACCTCCATAGCTATAACCCATAATTTCCTTAATCCTATCCCACTCAAAAAAACAACTTCGAAATCACTCGGACAGCACTCCGTCGTAATATTTTATGTATACTAATAATATCTTGAGATAATACGGAGTAAATATATATATGTAAATCGATTGAGAGAGTTTAGAGAAAACTATTTTCAAGTTTCTATGAAATAATGAAACCTATTGAATTCTATTTATAATAGATTTTTGAATTATTAAAGTGAATTATTAAAGTATGAATTATTAAAGTATAAATTATTAAAGTGAATTATTAAAGTATGAATTATTAAAGTGAATTATTAAAGTATGAATTATTAAAGTATGAATTATTAAAGTTAAAGTAAAGTAAAAATAAAGTAAAGGTAAAGTTTAAGTAAAGTAAAAGTATAAAACTATGTACGTATAATACGCGTATAAATATATATAATATTAATTTAAATCGTTATATATATTTAATAAAATAAAATATAAATATCGTTATCTTTATCATACTAGTTAGGTAATGAGTTGTCAAAAGTGGTTCTAGATATTTATAAAAGTTATATACGTTTTAATAATAAAGTTCTTTTTAAACTGAAAACGTTTTTGTACGTTTGAAACTAAATAGATCAATCGAGTCTTTATGAGATTCAATCTTCCACTATCATTTGTCTAGTTCTCAATGATTGACAATTTGTTCATATTTATAAATCACTTTACCATTTTCCGAATATTGTTAAAATGAAAAGATTTCTCAAATCAACGTGGGCCTTTCAACAGAGACTTGTAATCATAATTCAATATATCTGATAATTCAATCATTTGATCTTATCTTCTAATTCCATTGATAAACATTTTGAAACAGATACAATCATATAAAGTATTTAATCTAATATTTTGTTTACGTTTCAAGTTATAATATATATACACATATACATATATAATCATATTCGTTTAATGGTTCGTGAATCGTTGGAACTTGGTCGAGGTTGAATGAATGTATGAACATAGTTTAAAATTCTTGAAATTTAACTTAACAAATATTGCTTATCGTGTCGGAAACATATAAAGATTAAAGTTTAAATTTGGTTGGAAATTTCCGGGTTGTCACAATGATGGAGACAATTGAACTGATGAGACGTGAGGACTTTCAAATCGGTCTCGAAGCGAAAAGGGAAAAGATTCGAATTACATGTCAGAATCAATTTACAGAGGGACTGGAGGATATGAGAATGTTTCAAATACAATTCGAACTCGAAGGGTTTGTATTTGGTAACTCACAGAAAGAAAAGGTGTTCATCCGAACAAACGAGCTAAATAAATATTCAGATGGTACACTTAAGGCTGCATTGAAGTATCTCAAGCTCCGTCAAAGCAAGTTTGATGACATTGACATGAAAATGGGTCTTGGAGAGTTTATTAAACACATCAGAGATCGTCTCAAACTCCGGATCCTAACTAGACAATCTGAGATTCTTCGCGGTCAAAGAAAAAGAAGATATTTCAAGGAAATTGATGAATATCCATTACATGAGGGAGATCCAAGAAAAGCATGGGGAGTCTGGAAACCTTCAAAGAAGATTTCAGATAATCAAGTTGAATTTTCCGACCCCACTGGCAAAAGATGGAAAGCTACATTTGGACCTCTCGAGATTACTCAATAGGATTACATTGTAATTTTCACACTTAACACTAAGGGGGAGATTGTTAGGACCCCGAAGTATGTATAATGTTAATGTGAAACATGCTTATTAGAAGGTTCCTTAGAAGAGAGTTATATAAGGAACCTAAGTAGTCCTAATTAGATAGCCATTGCATTGTAATCTAGTTTTAGAAGCTGTGGAATGTAAATATACCGATTCTCTCTAATACCGAATTTGTTTTTACCTTACCGAGTCTCACTAAATCTCATCACATCTTCTAATCTCACTATGATCTGACCTATCAATGTTAACATGTGTGATCTTAAATAATATAATAACCGAGGACAATGGACGTGTATTTTGTGGACTCGAGGAGAATTATCATCCGGTTCGGCGTACACGAGGAACAATCCAAGAAATGGTTGACGCAGAACTTCGGGTGGACGAAAAAAATAAGAGATGCGGGCGTTCATCGACTACTACGAGATATGCTTGTGGAACATATATGGAGTCTCCCACCTAATTATCGTATTTGACATAATCCGACAATGAATTCAAACAATATAAATGAAACAGGACTTTCACACATTTCCGATGATGAAGATGAGGAAAATCAAGATGAAGAATCATTTTTATATTATTATTGTAATTATAAAATTTAATGTAACTTTATTTTTAGTCTATTTTTATTTTAAATGTACTTTTAATTTTATTTTAGTTTAAAATTAAAATTAAAATTAATGATAATATAATTTTTAAAGCTTTAAAATTTGAGAAAATATGTCATGATTGGTAATGTTTAGTCCTCAGTTTAGTTTTAGTGAGGAAGTGCTGATGTAACGCTGATGTGACAATTAGTCCCGTTAGAAAGTTTGTTATGATTGAGAGCACTCTAATATATATTTGTGGAGAAAAGTATAAAGTCGACTAATAAGGGAGTACCATTTTAATACAAAAACTTATTTCTATTTTCTTATACTTCGACGAGATTAAGTAATAAGTAATGTTAATGTTATTGTTATCTATAGTTTCTATTAAAATCCTATACTGATGATGTCATTATTAGGCTAATTCATTTGTTAAGGAAAAATTAAAAAGAAAAAGGAAAAAAAATCTAAACCCTTAAGGTGATGTCATTAATCTAATTAATGACTAATTAAATTAAATCTACTTATTTATTTATTTCATGTTTTTCGAAAAAAAAATTCTCTCTCATTAATTATTATTATATTATTATTCAAATTCAAATTCAAATATGAGTTCTCTTTACGAAATTAATTACGTTATATATGTATGCGTAATACACGTCTCAATAAAATGTTTTAATGTAGGCTTTTATGACAAGAAAAATAGTTATTGTGATGAAAATTGGAAGATGATGGTGAGAGAATAAATGTAGTTCATTTATTCCGATCAAGTTAAGTACATCAATGTGTTTGTAAAAACAACGAGAAGTTTCTTAGTCGGAATTCGTCGAGTCATTAAACTAAATGACTTTAGCGTTTAAATTTATTTAATACCTAAAATATATAATTAAACTCTTTCATTTAAACAAATCTTTAAACAAATTCGTGTTCACGGATCATTTCACTTCTTGTTATGTTATTGTTGTATAACAATAAAAAATTCCGAGTATTATGTATTTGTTCAGAAAAACAACCGTAAAGAGCATGTGAAAAATGACCTAAAAGTTAGCAAATTGATAAAATTGCCACGATGTACAACGCACTATATATTATTGTTATTTTCTTTTCTTCCAAGAATAAAAAATAAATAAATAAATAAATAAATAAATAAATAAATAAATAAAAAAACTAGAAGTTTCAGAATTACACAATAAATAAAAGCCCTCTTTGTTTATACATTTTTCGTGTCAGTACCCACAAAACACACACTTCATTTTCTTTCGGCCGCCACACCCTCCCTCCATACATCACTTCCATTCTTTTGCCCAATTCTTAAACCCTCCTCCTGATAACAATAATTCCCAAATATACACACACACACACACACACACACACACATATCTATATCTATTATCTCTATTTCCCTGTATTTTATCCGCCGATTTCAATCGGTTATAGTCTGATACAGGTTTGTTTTTCATTAAAGTTTTAATCTTTATGTACCTTTTAACATTTACTCATCAGGGTTATGCTTAAATTTTACTAGGTTTTAATCTTTGTATAGCTTTATCATCATTTATATATGTTTATAGCTGCTTAGAGTACACGTGTGTGTATATATGGGTATTGTGTATATCGATTTTGTGAATCTTTTTCATTAGATTTATCCCTTTTGTTGTTGGTTTAGCAAGTTTTGAATTTTTAGATTGTTGATTTTGATTCTTGTACTAATATTATTATGTTTTTATAGTATAGTAGTGGTTTATTTGGTAGAGTTATATTGTTTGAGTTTGGGGTTTTAGGTATTTGGGAAGTTGAAGATATGGCTGGGAAATCAAGCAGAGGGAGGAATAAGAAAGGGTCGAATAACGCCCCTGCCGCCACGAATAACACCGCCGCTGCTACCGCCACGAATAACACCGCTGCCGCTACCGCCACCAATGCTACAACTGAACAAGTGGTTGTATCGAATGGTCATTCGAACGAAAAGTTGAATTCGGTTGAAGAACAGAAGGTGGAAGCTAATGGAATCCCACCTTCTGCTGAATTACAAACTGCACAACCGGAAAATGCAAGCTCCGAAAACCCACCTAAGCAAGGTGAATAATAATTGTTTTTCAATCATTTTGTTTATTACTTTAGTGTAGCACATTCATATTTATGAATTAATTTATGTAATATATTATGTATTCCTTTGTAGTTTTGATGTTTGAAATGTTTAAGTTGTCTATAATCTATGCTGATTTAATTTAGATCTGTTTGGTTGTATCATTGCGTGCAGATAATGGTAACAGTATTCTAGTTCTAACTATGAATGCAGGGTAATTGTTATATATGTTAAACAATGATTTGTTTACTATCATATTTGTGTATAGGTATCGTGCTTGAACGCATGTAGTTTATCATTGTGCTCGTGGTTATTGTGTACTTAATAGACGTATAGAAGTGTGTACACTAATATATATTTTCAAAGAATATTACTCCGTAATGAACTAACTATCACAAGTTTTTTTATCTTATGGAAAAAGCAATAAATGCAACGTATAATATATTTTTGTATAATGCTTGTTGAATTTTAACGTTCAATTTTTGGTGTCGTTTTCTTTATTGCAGGTGATATTCATCTTTTCCCTGTTCCCGTCAAAACACAATTCGGTGAAAAGCTCGAGTTACAAGTACACTATCTATATCTGATTTAATTTAAAAATTTGCTCTTGGTTTTAGCTTTAGATTACAACGGTTGACGTTTATTAAATTGACAGTTGAGTCCGAGTGACACTGTTATGGACGTGAGACAGTTTCTTCTTGATGCTCCCGAGACATGTTTTTTTACTTGCTATGATTTATTACTTCACGCCAAAGACGGGTCGACCCATCATTTAGAAGATTACCATGAAATATCCGAAGTTGCTGACATCACATCTGGAGATTGTTCTTTGGAGATGATTGCAGGTATAATACACAGTCTTTTCCTATCAGTATTACAGCGGTGGACGGGTGGCAAATTTGACCCCTTTAGTTACGGATTGGTTGACTCTGATTATGTTTATTTCTTACGGGTCAAACTAATATAGTAAAAGAAGTTGTCTACCAAAAAGCTTGAGTCTTGGTTTGAAGTTGTTGATAGTGAAGAAAGTAATCCATAATCCATAACACATATTAAATTATTTAATTAAAAAATTAACTATGTTTTAATTGAATTATGTAAACGTTGTGATCATACTTGGCACACTTGTTATCTATAAGAACTTAAATTAGCATCACTAATGCACAGTATAATTGATGTTTTGGCTTAATCTATCGACTTTTGACTCAATAAATGACATTTTTGCAGCTCTTTATGATGATAGATCGATCAGGGCGCACGTTCATCGTACCCGAGAGTTGCTTTCTCTATCAACGCTACATTCTTCATTATCAACATCACTTGCATTGCAACATGAGATGGGAAAGAATGCAACTGCAAATTCAGGAGGTATATTGGCATGTAAATTTGTCATTTTTGTATCTTCAATTTACTATGTAGTTTTCTGATCGAGTAATTTTGAAAAAAAAAATCTAAATAGAACCCGCAAAAATCGAGGTCTCGGAGCTTGAAAATTTGGGTTTTATGGAAGACGTGTCGGGTTCGCTTTCGAGTTTGTTATCGTCTCCTTCCAAAGAGATCAAATGCGTTGAAAGTATCGTGTTTTCTTCTTTCAACCCTCCTCCAAGCTACAGAAGGTTTGTTTTCTATCTCTATTTTATTTTGTTTTATTAAATACTTTATAAAATTTATGCACTACAATTACAAGATTTTGTTAATTTTTATGCATTTACCTTTTGGGCTATTAAGCATATGATATTATATGTTTCAGGCTTGTTGGGGACCTGATATATCTGGATGTGGTAACACTAGAAGGCAGCAAGTATTGTGTAACCGGAACCACAACCACGTTCTATGTTAACTCAAGTTCTGGAAATATACTTGACCCCAAACCGACTAAAGCTGCTTTGGAAGCAACAACCCTAATCGGACTGTTGCAAAAGATTAGCTCCAAATTCAAAAAAGGTAATAATAATGTTCTATCCATCGTCTTATGCTTCTTTTGTTTGTTTTTATGCTTCGTATGAACATAGTTGATGTGAGTTTCTTATTGAAATGTGTAGCTTTTCGTGAAATGTTGGAGCGTAAGGCGTCTGCTCATCCGTTTGAAAACATCCAGTCATTGTTGCCCCCAAATTCGTGGCTGGGGTTGCACCCTGTCCCAGGTAATTTATTGGTTTTTCTACGTTAAACGTTCAAAGACTAATGTTTTTTTTTCTGTGATTACTTATTATCTTCTGGTTGTATCATTATTATGTAGATCATAGACGTGATGCCGCTAGAGCGGAAAATTCGCTTACTCTCTCGTTTGGGAGTGAGTTGATAGGCATGCAAAGAGACTGGAACGAGGAACTACAATCCTGTAGAGAGTTTCCTCATGCAAGCCCTCAAGAAAGGTATATAACTAGTGTTTTTTTTTTTTACGTTGAGAGTTTACATTATGCTATTTTGTTTTTACAAATATCCATTGAAAACACGATGGCAAGCTTTCTAGAAATTAAATATGAGTTGTGTTTATTTGCGATATACTTTTTTAATCTTGGATCTGTAAGTTTCTTCTTTTTAATTAAGTGGTTGTTGTGTATAGGATATTGAGAGATAGAGCTCTGTATAAGGTATCTTCTGATTTCGTTGACGCTGCGATAAGTGGTGCTATTGGAGTCATCAGTAGATGCATACCACCCATTAATCCAACAGATCCCGAGTGCTTTCACATGTAAGTAAAATAACAATGCAGTTATGTGGATTTCGTTTGTAATTCTTATTTATTTATTTATTCTTTGCATCTACATAAAACTGAATATCTGATGAGTGCAACATTAAGTAAATTAAGTAAATAATTGGGCTTAATATTTATCGATATAGAAATTTCGGTTTTGATTATCTGATTACAAAACGGTCAGTCGGTTTTGGATAATTAGTTTCATACTAGTTGCAACAGAATTGATATTGATATGAAGTGTAGAACAATACTATACCTGTTTTGTTAATCACACTCAGAAAGATGTTTATTTTGCACTTTTCAAACCATTTCAATATTTCTTTTTTCCCCTTTATTCCAAATTTGTACAGCAGTACATGTAGACCCTATTTTCTACAACACATTTTACTTAAGTTTTGACTGTCCGATTCTGGTGAAAACTGTCTGGTTTTAGGTACGTTCACAACAACATATTCTTCAGCTTTGCTGTTGACGCGGATCTCGAGCAGTTGTCTAGGAAACAGTCGGCCGATTCAAACGTGAATTCTTCTGAAATGGTTTTGACCAAATTATCTAGTGAGAATCGTGATGTAAATGGTGCTGCGGATCCTGCTTCCGATGCACCCTTGGAAGCACAATTGGCTGAGAGTGAACAAGCAACGTATGCATCTTCGAACAACGATTTGAAAGGCACGAAAGCGTACCAAGAAGCTGATGTTCCTGGGTTGTATAATCTTGCGATGGCTATTGTTGACTACCGAGGTCATAGAGTAGTAGCACAGGTGCATATACTCATGTTCATTTTAGAATGGTTGGTTGGCTAACGGGTCAAAGTTGGTCTGTTTTCAGTTTGTATTTTTGGACTAGTTAATGTGTTTGTTGACCATCCTAAGATGGCCAGGGAAAAGGGTCAGAAACGGTCACACCCGGCTAAGCCGCGTACATCCTAGTAAAAAAACCTTACCCGTTTACCGTTTAAATGTGTTCGTTTTGATTAGAATTTAAATATAAATATATAATAATAGATAGTATAGTAGTGATGCAAGAGGTTGAATATATGTATGCCAATACGCTGCGCAAAGTTTTTCCTTCAAAATTTTAAGTTGACTCATTTTATATATTTCACATAATAAGCCAGCTTAAATTGGCATTCGTAAATAGATGAGTCCAGATGCATTTACCACTTCTAATGACCATAATTAGTTATATACTACACAAATAAGTAGTGCATATGAGACTGTGTTTATGTGATGTCCGTTTTACTTATGATTGCTGGGTTTGTTTTTTATATTAACACAAGTTTATTTTAATCTTATATGTCCATATTTTATTCCAGAGTGTTCTACCAGGAATCTTACAAGGTGATAAATCGGATTCGCTTCTGTATGGGTCCGTTGACAATGGCAAGAAGATTTGCTGGAATCAAGATTTTCATGCCAAGGTCGTTAGTTTTTTTTTATTACGTCTTCAGTAGTCCTTTTTATCATTATTTTTATTTTATATACACACCTTTCTTTAACATGTGCAAAACCAAATTAAACATTAGGTTCTGGAAGCTTCAAAACGTCTGCGGGTGAAGGAACACTCGGTTGTTGATGGGTCGGGAAATGTTTTCCAAATAGCTGCACCAGTTGAATGCAAGGGCATTGTTGGAAGTGATGATAGGTAAATTTTTGTCAACTTTTATAGATAAATAAATAATATATTCTGTTAATTTTTTTATTAAGACTAACGTATAATATTGGCGTATAATTACGTATCCAGGCACTATTTATTGGACCTGATGAGAGTGACTCCTCGTGATGCAAATTATACAGGAACAAATTCTAAATTTTGTATCTTGAGACCTGAATTAATCACTGCCTTTTGCCAGGTAAACTTGATTTTAAATTAAATTCCGTGAAACTTATTATCATATTATATATTTTAGGACACCTGTAATTTATTATATGCTCGTATATGAGAAGGCTGAAGCAGCCAAGAATTCAAGCGCTAAGATCGAGCCACAGGAAACATCTGCATCTACAGATTCTTCAAAGGTTGATGATAATGTTGACCAAGAAAGTCAATCCAAGGCTGCTAAAACAGTAGAACCCTCTGATGCTAAGCAGGTAAAGATCTATCTGTCATTAAATGTTTATTAATGATCTGAACACGGACTGAAATTTAAGTTATGTTAATTAATTGTGCTTGCAATGATGAATTTTCAATGATGCAGCACGAGTCAAAAGATGATAAAACGGTCGTCGAAGCTGGTGTTAAAACTGATGACGTCACAGATAAATTTGATGGTATACGTTTTAATCCTAACGTATTTACAGAGTTCAAGTTGGCTGGTACTCCCGAGGTAATTTTATCACGATTATGTACTTGTATATATTATATAATTATAAAACTCGTCCAATGAGATGTTTATAACATAGAATTGTACCCGTAATTAACAGGAGATTGCGGCTGATGAAGAAAGCGTACGGAAGGTCAGTTTGTATCTAAAGGACACCGTGCTTCCGAAATTCATACAAGATCTTTGCACGCTTGAAGTTTCACCGATGGATGGCCAAACACTCACTGAAGCACTTCATGCGCATGGAATTAATGTTCGATATATTGGAAAAGTAAGATCAGTTAACAAAGTCTAATGATATAATATGCCCGTCCCGACTCGCCCAAAAATTCCTTAAAAATTGGTCAACATTAAAAAGTCGGGTCAAAGTCGGGCTGAGTTGGCGGAGTCGGGTTTGAATGTCACAGTCGGTCAAAGTCAACGTTAGGTCAACAAATTTTATTTATTTTAAAATTACATTGTATGCCTTATATCTATGTTTGAAATATTTATGTGTAATGTGTAAATGTTAAATTTATTTATTACTAAAAGTCAACATCGGTCAACGTCCGGCTGGTCCAACTCATCCCTCCAATGTCTCGACTGACTCGTCCCTGACTAGCGACTTTTACAACCTTGATAAATGATAATATGTATGTATTTATTGACGAATAAACAATTTTTTAATTAATCTTTCAGGTAGCTGATGGAACGAAGCACTTGCCTCATTTATGGGATCTTTGTTCCAACGAGATCATCGTTAGATGTGCAAAACATATCCTCAAGGTTAACTGATGATCTATATCTATATGTTTATTAACTGATGAGTAAAATGTGGAATTTCTGTTATTGTTTTACGTATTTACGTATGTAATTATTATTTTTTTTGGTTACACTACAGGATGTGTTGAGAGATACAGCAGATCATGATATTGGACATGCAGTTGCTCATTTTTTCAATTGTTTGTTTGGCGATTGCGAGTCTGCATCCGGGAAAGGTGCTGGTACACCGCCCAAAAATCAAAAGAAGGTTAATTATGTATTCTTAAAAGTTTTTTTATTGATTTATTGTAAATTCATATTGAAATTGTAAAAGGTACGAAATATTGTTTTTTACCGAGTTAACAATATATGTAACAGGATGCTGTGGGCCATCAAGCTTCGGGAAAATCAACGAAGGGGCACTCGAGATCAAAAGTCGGAAGTGTTGCTACTAAAAAGCAAGCTTCTTTCATGAATCTCACTTCTGAAAGTTTGTGGTCCGATATACATGAATTTTCAAAAGCTAAATATCAGGTAACCTATTGTTTTCCTTGATATTAGTACTTTATTATTTTTTAAATTGATAAGAATTTATTTACATATTACAGTACTAATCTATGTTGTTCTTTTACAGCTTGAGTTGCCCAAGGATGCAAGGTCACACGTGAAGAAGATTTCGGTTATCCGTAACCTTTGTTTGAAGGTAATTACTATGCTTTCCCATAGTATTTTTAGCAATATGTGTGTTCTTTTTAAACGATGAAACTAATTGTTTAAAGTGATGATAACAGGTGGGTGTAACTGTAGCTGCGAAAAAGTACGATCTTAGTGTAGGAACACCGTTTCAGACATCAGATATATTGAATCTTCAACCTGTAGTGAAGCATTCAATACCTGTATGTCAAGAAGCAAAGGAGCTGGTGGAAACAGGAAAAGTCCAGCTGGCTGAGGTTTGTAACATTTATCATGTCTCGTAGGATCCAAGTCTAAACGGGCTCAGATGGCCCAAAACACTTTTCGGTCCGGGTGTTGGTCTTAAAAAATCATCATTAAATAAACTATTTCTTATTTTATATTGTAGTTGTAAGTTCTTTAACGTTGAGTACATACAATTGATGTTAGAAACTTATCTTAACTTTTTTATAACGCAATTTTTGAGGTATGCCAGATGTATAACGGATTGTTGTTAGAAGTGTAAAAAAACTAAATATCAGATTGATTTTGAGTATAATTTATAATTATCATTTTTATAATTCTTTGTCACATTATTCTTGCAGGGGATGCTTAATGAGGCGTACACTTTATTTACAGAAGCCTTTACAATACTTCAGCAGGTATATGTTTTGATCCTTTTTACTCTTGTGGATTTTTTGCCAATTTAAATGACTTTGTTTTTTTATTTATTTGATTATGAAATACAGGTCACAGGTCCAATGCATCGTGAGGTTGCTAACTGCTGCCGGTATGATTCATACTCAAAAGTTGTAAACCAAGATATCTTTATTGAGTTTTCAGTATAAGTGGCCATCTCAACCAAACTTCATTGTTGTAAAAGTCGCCCGACCCTTCGGTTTCCTGTGCCGACTCGCCCAGACACACCTTAAAAGTCGGTCAAACGCTAAAAAGTCGGGTCAAAGTCGGCCAAAATTGGGTCGAAGTCGGTCAAAGTTAAAGTTAGTCAAAAAACTTTTATTCTTTTCAAATTATATTTTGTGCGAAATATCTATGTTTTATGTTTGATATACTTGATATGTATATTTGGACAATAAAAGTTCAATCTGCTCCGAAAGGTACAAAACTGGCCCCATTTTACCCTTTGTTTGACTTTTTAACTGACCAGTTCATTTTGCAACTTCTGGGTTTCAGATTGTATCCCTTTTGAATGATTTCTCTCAAATACTAGTTGATATTTTATGAATTAACCAATTAAATTGTAACTGAAGATTTATATTAACTACTTGTTCCATATTTTTTACCTTTCGTGCAGTTACCTAGCCATGGTTCTTTATCATGCTGGAGACATGGCTGCAGCCATTATGCAGCAACACAAGGAACTCATTATAAACGAACGTTGCCTCGGTCTTGACCATCCCGACACAGCTCACAGGTCCCAAATCTGCATTTTTCACAACGTTTAATACATCATAATGAATAATGTGTCGCATGTTTACAGTTTTACATTTGCTATTTATATGCAGTTATGGGAACATGGCCTTATTCTATCACGGGCTTAATCAATCAGAACTTGCATTGCGACATATGTCACGTGCACTGGTCCTATTAAGCTTGTCGTCTGGCCCAGATCATCCTGATGTTGCTGCAACTTACATTAATGTTGCAATGATGTATCAAGATATCGGAAAAATGAATACGGCTCTTCGTTATTTACAAGAAGCGTTAAAAAAGAACGAGAGGCTTTTGGGTGAAGAACATATCCAAACTGCCGTATGCTATCATGCACTTGCAATCGCTTTTAACTGTGTTGGTGCCTACAAGCTTTCTCATCAGGCACGTTATGTTTTCATACTCTGAAAGTTGATAAAATATATATTGTTATTACTTATTGTTTAAGACAATGTTGTAAAAGTTGGCCGACGCGTCGTTTTGGGACTAGTCGTTTTGGGACTAGCCTGTCCCAAAGTCGGGTCAACTCAAAAAAGTCGGGTCCGAGTCGGTCAATGTCGGTCAAAGTTTGGTAAAAAAAAAATATATTTATTAAAATTAGATTTTGTGCCATATATCTATGTTTGAAATATTTGTCTTATGTATGATATATTTATGTGTAATATATATGGTTAATTTATTTATTACTAAAAGTCAACGTTAGTCAACGCCCAGCTCCCGATTTTTACAACTTTGGTTTAACATCATGTAAAACTGTTATATGTTTGACAGCATGAAAAGAAGACATACGATATACTTGTAAAGCAACTCGGAGAGGATGACTCGAGGACTCGTGACTCACAGAATTGGATGAAAACTTTCAAATCACGAGAGGCGCAGGTAGACATTCTTTCTTTGTTAAACCTAGTCTTGTTTTTTATTTTCTTCTATTTTAAAAAAATAATAATTTCTGTTGATAATATGATGACAGATGGCTGCACAAAAGCAGAAAGGACAAGCTGTAAACGCAGTTTCGGCTCAAGCAGCAATTGATCTGTTTAAGGTATATCCCAAACCCCATCTTTAACGATGTTTGAAGATTTTGAGAAATGGGCTATTTTTTAAATTTATCGGATATGGATGGATAATTTGAAAATGTGAAGTCAATATTTTGCAATTTCTTCAAAAACAAAATCAAACATTGTGAAAAATGGGCAAATTTTATAGAAAACGTAAAATTTCGTAATAAGAAGTCGTAATCTTTTGCAAAAAGCACAAATCTGCTAAAGATGGTTCGAAACTTTATAAAATAAGGACACAAGTTTAAATTATTTTTGTTACTTTTGCAAAGGTAGAAGAAAGGACTTCCCCAAATTGATATGTGAAATTTAGTGGGCCCCGTTTCACTGGGGCAAAAACCAAACCAAAGGAAATAAAATTAAAAAACGCAAAATTACTAAAATACCCGTGTGTATAACATTTGATGGTTGCTGTTCACTGGGGCATAATAGTCGTTAAATGTTCAAAGTTAGTATAGTAGGTCATATTTGAATTTTCTACTATTTGTATACTATTTGTTATCTTTAATAGTAGTGGTAGTCAAGCTGATTTTACATTACGCTAATTGTGTGTTTGTTTGTTTGTTTATACACAGGCTCATCCTGATTTGATGCAAGCGTTCCAAGCGGCATCTGGCGGTGGAGCTTCAGGTAGCGGCGGTGGTGCTGCCGGAGAAAACATACCTCGAAGTGGTAGGGGCGTTGACGAAAGATCCGCTCGTGCCGTAGCCGAAGCACGAAAAAAAGCCGCCGCTAGAGGTCTACTAATCCGCCCACATGGCGTCCCCGTACAAGCGCTTCCGCCACTAACCCAACTTCTCAACATAATAAACTCTGGCATGATACCTGAAAACGCAACCCCTGATGAGACAAACGGGACCACGTCCGAGGAGCCAACTAAAAAACCTGAACAAGAAAGTCAAGCACCGGCAGGGTTAGGTGCAGGGTTAGGTGCATTGGACCCCAAGAAACAGAAACCGAACCAGAACCCAAACCCAAACACAAAGTAAGCTTGTCGGGGTTTGATTATTTTCTAACGTTTTACTGAACTTAGCGAGCGTCGCTGGGGTTTTTTGTTACTGGATTACGAATATTGTGTTGGATTTTGGTAGCCGGTGCCCAATGGATGATGTTGGGATATCGAAAAGGGTTCGAGAGGACTTTATTCTTTTTTTCAATAATTGTTGGTCATGAAATTATAACGTGCGTATGAGCGGTGTTTAGTATTATAAACTCGAGGTTTTTATCGCTCTCTTTAGTTGTATTTATGACGCATGTAAACACAAGTTTTAGTATCGAACGATGTTCTTAATTATGCATCGTAACTGCAAGTTCATTATCAACAAATAAAGTGTTGGCAGCTGTTACTATATTCATTAAGTCTTTGACGTCCTTAAATGGATTAACGTTTTAACTTGTTAACTTTAATTTATATGTAACATCCATGAAATGAGCAAGTACTATCTTTGTTAACCGGTTCATTTTTTATTTTTATTTTTATTTTTTTTTGTGTGTTTTTTTTTTTTTCTTTCTAGATTCTACTTTGATTTTTTTCCGGACTCAATTTACCGGTTATATTTTTATGACTTCCATTTTTATAACATTGAAATAGCTGTAAATATTATAAAGAATATAATATTATAATAAATTACAACACTTCAACAATTATAAATAATATACACAACAATAATAACAAAAACCAATACCACATAAGTGGTGTATTGGAGAGGTGAGATGTAGACAATCCTTCCCCTATTCGAGAATAAAGATAAGTCATTTCTCCACACCCAGAGTGAAAACACTTTCAAAAGTAGAGAAAGTCATCCCTCTCTCTATTCGACGGATAGAGAGATTGCTTCCAAGTAGACCTCCGGCTAATATATAGAAAAAATTAATAATAATAAAATTAAAAATAAAATTGAGACGTCATAAAAATGATAAAATCAAATTTCCATGGATTTTAAATTCTGTCTGAACTTTACTTTGACCAATTATAAATAAAATAATTGGTCAAAATGTTCTCGAAAGTATATATTACAAAATGCCTTCAAAAAATTGTAATTGCAAAAATGCTCTCTAACAACGCACCACGCACCACGCATAATGTGTGTAACCTGATGCGTGTTACCGAGATATTCATCGAGACAGACATTTTTCTCGCGTACATGCACCAAACACCACGTATGGTGCGTGGTGCTTCTTAGGAAAGAACTTTGAATGGTCGTATATATTGACTCGTAGTTCCGATTTAGTTACCATTTTCTACCTTGAAGACATTCAATTTGACGTTTTCGTTGATTTGGACTTTTGAACGTACTTTGACCACTCATAACTTCCTATAGAACATTCTAATTTGTGATCTGTTAAATTTATCATCAATCCTGACTAAAAGTACATGGAACCCCTCAATCAATTTGAATATATATCACATTTCGCAAATCGAGCATTTTCTAGGTTAATTAAAAAAATCGCAATACCATATCAGGTCTAATTTCAAATTTATTTTTATTACTTCATAATCGTTTCAACGGATAGATTTCGAAAAATGCACATTAAAAAACGGTGCTTAAATTGGAGCTACAAGTCAAAAGATACGGTCATTCAAGGTTCTTGTATAACATGCACCACACACCACATACTATGTGAGGTGCTTGGTGTGTGGTGCGTGCTCGCGACGAAAAATGGTTGTCTCAGTCATTATCTTGTAACACGCATCACGCATCAGGTGACAAGCATGGTACGTGATGCATGATTAGGGGTATTTTTGCAGTTATGATTTTTTTGAGGACGTATTGTTAAACACTTTTGATAATGAGAGCATTTTGACTAATTTTTCATAATATAATAAATTATCAACACTTTATTTAAACAATACATTTATACAAAAGTTAATACATTTCGAGTTCGGCATGATCATCACCCGAAAAAGTATCAAGATTAAAGTATATCGAGTTTCGGCATCGACATCACCAATTATATTTTAATCATCATGCAATAAGTCATACAATATATGTGCTATATTTTCTTCAACGTTAAGAGTTTAAATTCACCTTCATCTAATTCGGTCGTTAGACATGATAGCTTCTCCAGCTAAACTTCTCAAAAAAAAAAAAAAAAAAAAAATAATAAAAATAAAAATAAAAAATGTTTTGGCACCCTCAACTTCAAGCAAGTTGCAAATGGTTAATAAAAAATAAAGTTGTAAAATCGCAAGACTGGCTGGGTAGGGATTAGCCAGTCAAGTCGGAAACTAGTCAGAAATAACTAACAAATCTTAACCTATTTTGCCAAATATAAATATATTAAAATATAAATATTAGAATTTAATGCATCATAGATACTTCTTCAATTTTATTAATATAACATTTGTACGCTTTCATAGTCACATTTGTACTGCAACATATATAAACTTAGTGTGCATGTTCCATATCCGGATCTAACCGACTGTACTTGAAGCGGACCGAGATTCAAATTTAACCGAAAACAATAGCCGAGGACCGAATAATTCAAAAAAAATTTGGTTCAGTTCGGTTTTAGCTTCTGTCTAAGTGGTTCGGGTAAAAACCCAATCCGAATATGTTTTTTTTTTTTGAAAGGCAAGTAAATTTTTTATTATTAAAAAGAACCAAATACACGAGATAAAAACTAGCAAGGAGCTAGACAAAACACGAAACAACACGCAACTTGCTAGACAATCCGAATATGTTTTAAGCAGGTACATTATTGCAAATGGCTAGTTTTCTAATTGTAAATGTAATCAAATAATCCAAGTTCATTGTGTATGTATTCTTTTATTCTCACATTTACAAACGTACATCGTCGCCTTTATGATCAAGTTAAACTATTATTGACAGGTAATTTAAATGTGCCTTATATAGATATCAATATATCATCCGCATAAATGAAAAACTTAATCATTTTAATAATATCGATCTAAGTTTAAAATCAAAGTACTGTGTAATAAACATAAACATAACTGAAATAATAATATAAATGAACAAATAACATACAATCAAGGTTGAAAAAGACGCGAGACGGGGCCGAAACGGTAGCGACCTCAAAATGTCGCAACGGAAAAAACAGGGCCGAGACGCGGTCGAAACGGATGTTGACTAATGTTGACTTTTATATATATAAATATATATTTACACATATTTTAGAGCTAAAAAACTTTCGTTGACAAGTTTGTACCTATAATTGATATTAGCGTTAATATAATACAAAATGGAAATTTTGATTGATTTGACCGACTTTTGATCGATTTTAACAGAATTTCTGACTTTTGACTGGCGTTAACCCAATTTTTCCTGCATTTGACCTGACTTTTGACCATTGACCAGCTTATAAGAAAACGGGACGGGGTCGAAACGGTTTAGTCACCAAAACGCCGCAACGGGCGTCGAAACGAACACAACGGACGCCGTTTACAACAGTGCATACAATAATGCTAACAAGCATGGTGGTCAGTCGCGCATTGTAACGGTCACCTCCCTGCTGCTTACGTGAATTTTTTTTTGTAGTATCTAATTATATATTTTTAATAATATATTTTAACGCTAATTAATTAACATAACCCATAAGACAAATAATTCATTTCAACATACGAAACAAGTGTAAACAATACGTACAATCATTTTCGTTTTTTCTTATGATTATATATATATATATATATATGTGTGTGTGTGTGTGTGTGTGTGTGTGTGTGTGAGAGAGAGAGAGAGAGATAATATGGGTAAATAAATAACAAAAGTTGTTAAAAATGTAAAAAGGTTGCCAAAAGAATTATGATAGTGTGAGGATTTAAATTTAGATAAAAATAGTAAGGGCAAAAATGAAAAATATGAAAGGCTAAAATCGAGCAAAAGATATTGGAGGGTTGAAACCAAGGTTGTAAAAGTCACGAGTCGGGGACGCATCGGTCTAGACCTAAAAAGGACGCGTCGATGACGCGACGGTGACGCACCGGTCGTTGACCAACGTTGACTTTATTAATAATTTCTTAAATATATATTTATATATATAAAAAATAGTTGATTATGTGCCATAAATTTCTTAAATAAAAACTTAAATTTAAAAACAATCGAACTTCAAACTTAATTAATGTTACCGAGTACATAATCAGTAAGGACACAGAGAAAAGAGTGGCCCAAAAAATCAAAACAAACCCTAATTTTTAAAACATATCAGATCTTGACCAAAATTTGACTAATTTTGACCGTTCTTGACCAACTTTGACCGTCTTTGACAGACTTTGACCGAACTTTTAGCTTTGACCGTCTTTTGAGTCGTTTTTAGAAAAAACGGGACGGATAACCCAAAAAAACGACGCATCGGCCGACGCGTCGGTCAAGTCGGACGACTTTTACAACACTTGTTGAAACTGAAAATCTAGTGAGAATTTAATCCGGGAAAAAATTAGGAAGTAGAAAAGTGTAAATTTTTTATTTGAAAAAATAAGTTGATGTATGAATAGTGTTGGTTGAGAATCCAATTATAATATTCAAAAGTTAATCACTTTGTTTTGATG